>NC_050069.1:189918216-190225173 GCF_009764565.3 Dermochelys coriacea | reverse complement strand
TTTAACTTTAAAGACAAACCTACCATTTTTGTAGATTTTTTCAAATTCTGCTTGTTCTTCAATTCTCTGTCCAACATGCAGAACACCTAACCTCTAGAACAAAAAACACACTACAATTCAATAGCATCTCAGAGAAGTCAATATTTAAGTTATGTGGGACATAGCTTTTTCTTCCAGCTAAAAGCTGGACAGTACATTTTAATATCAAGCAGGTCTTTAAGAAATTTATGAATGCAAGCTGCTACAAAGTTTAGTTGTACTTAATCCCCGACAGAGGATCCATCCTCCCTCCCCCACAGAAAGAGCTTTGAAAAACAAAAGTAAACTATAAAAAATCTTGACCTGAAGCTGTGCTTGCAGAGAACGACGTGCTAATAGGCTCTGAATCACATTAGTCCGATCCAGGCAGTCCATGCAATTACTGCGGAATATTCCGTCCTGCTGAGTCACCACTTTACCATCAGAATCAACTAGAAAATAACTAAGATCCACGACACATTTAAATGTGTATATAAATAGGTACCTAAAATAATCCACTTCAAAATATGTTCTATGACTGCATACTTTAACAGGTTTTTTTTAGTTACCCAAAACAGAATCTTTTCCCAAGTTAAATTCTTTGCCATTTGTGTTTAATTTTATTTCATAACATATTATTTATATTTTTGTTTCCGTAGCAGATAGTGAATGCATAGTGTTATCAGGAACAGTGTCTAAATGGTTATCCTATTGCATTACACACGTCAATAACTTAGCTTGCAGTTGCTATGAACCTTGGTATTACCTTTTGGAAGAAGAGCAGATTCCACTTCCGGCTTCAAGTATATGTTGTAATCATGATGTATACATGGTAATAACCACAATCCAAGACAATTACAAAGACTTGGCTTCAGCCTCTAGAAAAGAATGCTGCTTCTTTGTCTCAGGCCTGCAGAATCTAATTTTCAAGATAGCCCAAACTCTCCAGCCCCCTAGTGTTAGCCATATTTGGAGGACTCTTCATAAAACAAATCAAATAATGTTGTGCAATGCCTTATTTTGAGACATCAGTTCCATCCCTTTATTTAAGGGAAGCTGACTGGTTTTGGCATATGCCTACATAGTTCACTACCTGCTACAGTGTATTATTAGTTTTAAGACATGTCTCAGTTGCTCATTCTAGGATTGAGAATCCTATATAGCTGGTATTTTAAAGACAAAATTAACTTGTTCATTCTGCTTCTTTGAAGAGCTCACATGATTCTTCTCTGTTCACCTCCTCTTAGACTTTATGGGCTGCTCCTTTTCAGATTTTTATATATGTATTGATATCCCCAGGAGCATGTTTGGTTTGTACTATCCCTACAGAGTGAGGCATTTATGTCAGCCTAGATCAATGGTTCAAGCTTTTATTCATAAATGGAACTGGGAGAGGTTTCAGTGGGCTGTTCCTCACATTACAGGGGGGTAGACAACCACCTGTGTAGAAGTGGGGGTGTAGCCCTCAAATTACTAGATATAGGAGTTCCTGGTCTGCCTCATGCTGTAGACTTGAGACCCAAATGGTGATGATGAGATCTTCAAAGAAGCAGAACTACAACGTAAATAGGTTTCGCTTCATAACCTGTAAATCTGTGAGCAGTGAATAATAAAATAAAGACTAATGCATTAAGCAACAACTTCAAATAGATCATACAAATTCATTTAATATATGAAATAACTTTATTGGGGGAAAGGACATCAAATCAAGTTGGACATTTGCTACTTTTCTGTGAATCCAAATATAAATAAAAAAAAGTCAGGACGGGTTGGTGTCTGGTTGCTCACGTATGGCATTAATACTGCATATGAAATTATCACACTGAAAACAGATAAGCAGTTGTGCTTGGTAATTTCTCATTCCCATGTAATAGGCAGACTTGTGTTTACCCCCCCAAATCCCTTCTCCAAGAGGGACATTTAATTCTCCTTCACAGAAGCAAAACCATGGTGAGTGCATTATAAACCACATTAAGGCCTCTACTTCACTACTGAGCAGGAGTGAGAGATCACACAAAGATATCTGCAGACTCCACCCTGTAATCTTTATCTCATTTGCATATGCATCTTCAACTCAAGGCCATAGAATCCATATGAGAAAGTGATCTACTTTTGAGACTACCGATTCTGCTCTATGAATCTGCTGGGCATGTAACAATCTATCACTTTATGCTAGCCACCACAAGATGTCCACATAGTGCTATAGCGAGACAAATTACCTAAACTCATCTTGTTGTTCTGAGAGTTGATCCATCAAAAGCTGGAGTCGGTCCCACCTCATTCGACTGCATTCTTTATGAAAGTCAAATGCTATATATCTATTCAGAGACAAGCACATCTGATCAAATAAATTCACAGCCCTCTTCACTGCTCTGAAGAGATCACAGTACAGTTGTATTTTTAAAAAGGTAATTTTTTCAAAGGAAAAAAAGATTTTTAAATATTGAAGTGCAGAAAAATGATCTTCAGATGAAGATTTGCCATCATCAGCCAACATTTAAGAGCAATTCTTTGAAACTGAGTTCCATAAATATCAAAGGACATGTTTTCTGCTTTTCTGTCCTCTTCCAAAATATCACCTTGCACATTTTGAGGATGCAAATTTCTGCACTCTTTTAGATCAGTGGTTCTCAATCTTTTTCTTTTGGAGGCCTTCCCAACATGCTATAAAAACTCCACGGCTCACCTGTGCCACAACTGGTTTTCTGCATATATAAGCCAGGGCCTGCGGTAGGGGATAGCAAGCAGGGCAATTGCCTAGGGCCCCATGCCACAGGGGCTCCTGTGACGCTAAGCTGCTCAGGCTTTGGCTTCAGCCCTTGGTGTTGGGGCTCAAGGACTCGAGCTTCAGCCCCATCCGGTGGGACTTCAGCTTTCCGCTCTGGGCCCCAGTGAGTCTATGCTGGCCCTGCTTGGTAGATCCCTGAAATCTGCTCATGGCCCCCCAGGGGGCCCCAGACCCCTGGTTGAGAACCACTGCTTTAGATTGGTTTCAGAGTAGCAGCCGTGTTAGTCTGTATTTGCAAAAAGAAAAGGAGTACTTGTGGCACCTTAGAGACTAACAAATTTATTAGAGCATAAGCTTTCGTGAGCTACAGCTCACTTCATCGGATGCATCCGATGAAGTGAGCTGTAGCTCACGAAAGCTTATGCTCTAATAAATTTGTTAGTCTCTAAGGTGCCACAAGTACTCCTTTTCTTACTGCTTTAGATGATTCCACACTCTAGAAACAGGATAAGGAAGCTCATGTTCACTAGTATTTTACAAAATCACTTCTGTCTAATTACCTTTTTCCCAAAAAGGTGCAGGGAAGTGTGTATGGCAACTTAACTAAAAAGACATGGTCCCTGTCCTGAAGTGCTTCCAATCAGAGTGTTCATTTACCATATTTACAAGACAACATGGGGAAAGAAGGATGGGCAGATGGACCTGCATTTGCTTTTTTCTAAGCCGCTTTCTGCTTTGTATGTAGTTTAAAAAGCTAGAAATGATATTTATATATTTCCTGAAACAGAGGCGAAGAGGTGGAGCTAGTATATAATGTACAAAGGAATGAATGGGCGAAGAATGGGAACTTTAGAAGAGGAGAAAGGCAGAAACGGGACAAAAGGCAGGTGGGCCACGATGAGAAAAGTTTGGCAAAATTCAGTAAACTGGCAGTAAGAGCTCAAATATCAAATAGCAGCAAGCACTAGCAAATAAAAAACAACCACCACCAGTTAATGGCAATAGGGTGCTCATTTCCAAATAGGAAATTAAAAATGATAGTCATCAAGTTATAAGAGTTCAGAATCTATACAAAGAGGTTAAGATGAGACCAAACAAGGGCAGAGAAATTAAACAAGTTCAGGCTGCAAAAGTATGCCTTTGCTTTAGACAACAGGAGTACATTTCTTGGGGTGGGGATGGGGGAAACTGTTTAATAAAAAACAAAGACTCTTCTAGATGGTTTGTGCAGGACTGGAGGTGGCATTCATAAATTGGGAATGATTATTGATGGCAGGAGGTGCCATGCAAAGCAATTAAAGTAGCAAAACCCTATTTTTTGCTAAAAATAGGACTGTTACCATTATTTTTTTAAATGTTAACATCTGCTGAACTTATAACTGAGGAAAAAAAACAGGCCAGAGATAGGATTTTACACTTCAGTTTCTGTAAAATGGCTTTTAGTTCTACAGAAAATAGTGCAAGGAATCCCACAAGTCATTTATCTCTTAAAGATGTAACCAATACCAGCCTTGAAAACTGAATAGAAACTCTACATTGGAAGTGCTCTTAAAAACATGTCTTCCTCTTCACAACATATATGCGTACATATGAAAATCTACAGCAAAACTATTGCAACTGTTGGAAGGGGTAGAGGGCAGCAAGGTACAGAAAAATGTGAGTAATCTAATTCCTTGTCCTTCTGTAAGAGCCTTGTAAAATGGGGATCGATCGAACGGAAACAACTAAAAATTCAATGCAAATGCATACTATACAAGTAAGATTAACTGCATTCACAGCTAAATTTTGCCCTTAAATGTGCATGTGCAGGTTCTACAGAAGTCATTAAGAATATGCATTCATTCTAGAGGGCAGGATTTGGCCCCTAAACTTGTTAGACATTTGTTCATGTCAGGAGTCCCCAAGTCCCTTACAGGAGAATCTCTGAGATGAAAAAAATAAAAATTTTAAGCTTTGTGAAAAATCCATATTATTCTCTCAATATTCAAGAACATGATTAAAAAGAGAAAGCAAGTCAATAAATGAAGATTACTGTTTTAAAATGATGAATCATCACTGTTAAACTGTCCATGCACCTGCAACTTCTGCAATCATGAACATTTAACAATAATTTATGTGCTTTCCACACTCCTGTGGCCCCTATACTCCATTTAGGCTGCACACCTAATGACCTTGTCTTGGTGTCTTTTTTCCATGCGACTTCACACCTGGAACCCCTTGGTCTGCAATGCCTCACCTCTTTCATCATGGAAGAAATGCGCTTCCAGGAAGTCAATAAAACACTTACCTGCCCTTTAAAGAAACAAGTAGAACTTTCAAGACACACCACTACACAAAACAACTATGTGCTCTTATTACTGTAACCCTCATACTCCCTTCTTTTTATGCTGTTGTCCTGTCTCACAATTCCCTTTACATGCATCCCATGCCTATCATTTCCAGTTGGATTGCAAACTCTTCTGGCAGGGACCATGTCCTTTTCCTGCAGTGCAGTAGCAATGTGTATTTTAAAAAATGCAATTCTCATGCAAGTTAAATTTTATAAGGGCCCCATGACCAATTTGATCACACTATTAATTTAAGCTTGTTAAAAGGAGCCAGATATGTACAATATACACATATGTATCATAATTTCAGTTCACATGTACCTGACCATTCCATTTCCCAAGTTGTTTACCATTTTTGCAAATGTTTGTTCAAGAGGCTTCTCTGAGCCCTTCTGGTTAACCTGTGAAAAATGAAATGGTAATACCAATCATTCAAATTTGTTAAAAAAGAAGGAGAGCAAACAATTCAACTAAGCAGAATAATTAAAGGCATACCAAATTAACAATCATTTGTTTTCCATAGCTAATTATCTGAGAGTCAAAATGTCTCTGGAAGCCATCCATCTAGAAAACAAAGGAGAAAAAAAGTGACATCACAGGTCTTTAGAGATGCATAGGTCTGTAAATTACTAAAACTGCTACATTACAAGAATCCCTTCATGTAACAGCACAAGTCGTCTTCTGAATTAGAATGTGGTGCTTAAATGAGGCAAGTATCTGCACTCCGTCTGTCAATGCACCTCAGCTCTCATCTGCAACAGCCTTGGGTTTCTCTTGTATAAATTACTAGTTGTGCCAAATAATGCAGTGTTTTTTATCACTGTACACAAATGAGAACCAGGAAGAGACTACTGCATTCATTTATACTTATGACCTCATTCAAGCTTTGAGCCAAAGACTTCATGGATAAAGAAAGCTAGTACACTGGACCAAGCCTCTTGCTACTTCAACTTTAAAGGTAAGGTTTGACTTTTATTTTAAGAACAGATTTAAACAGTATACTGTATGTTAATGAGAAGGCGCAGCAATGTTAAGTTTATTACCACATTCTATCCATGCAAACACTAAATTCCATTTTACCACCACACATCCAAGGAAACACACATACATACATGGTTTACTACTTTGCTGATCTGTGGCTTTGGCTTATACTTGAGGTTTGGTCTCTGTGACCAGAAAAAAGGAATTGATCCACGGGTCTGGAAAACAAAGGAAACAGAAACTTAAACAACAAATGCAATTTCACGTTCTTGTTCATTACACCTTCCTGACATCTGTATTTTAACTTGTTTTTTCTTGTTAAATGTAAAATCAGGTTTTGGGCAGACAAGAAAATAAAGACTTGCCAGCTGAACTTAAGCTAGTCATGCAATCAATTCTGATAAGCCACTGAATTTACCTGAACAAACGAAGCTTTGCTCCCATTGAAATGTACAATTTGTTCTGTTTCAACAAAATTAGCTGCATGGCCTTCTGAATCAATACCTGAGTTAGAAAAAACAGAATCCAGTTCACAGCTGGCCACAAACACCATTGCTTTAGGTTTGAATTGGGGTCTCATTTTTCAGTTAGTAAGATGAAACAATACAGAATAGCCAGAAGATAAGTGAAATCTGTGTCCTCTGTAGATCAAAGCCACCCTCTGAGACACTGTCAGCTCATGAAGCAGAGACTTGGGGTATGTCCACACTATGGGGACTATAATGGCATATCTACGACACTGTAGCTATGCTTGCACAACTATATAGTGTAGATGCGGCATATAGCAATGGAAGGTGATTTTCTGTCTGTGTAGAAATACCACCTCCCAGAGTGACAGTTGGTACACTGATAGAAGCATTCTTCCATTAACTTAGCTGCATCTACATTGCAAGTTAGATTGGCATAGCTAAAATTGCTCAAGGGTATGGATTTTTCAGAAGAGCAGACCTAGATATTGCTATCATTCAGTCAGTGCAGGGCCTTTATTATACTGTCAGCACATCTTAATAGTTAACTTAAATATTTAGGTTATTTTAATACTGAACAAAGACACCAAAGCGCAGACACTGAAATTTATCTTTCCAATGGGAAAATTATGGCACAGGGAGCAACAAGTTTGTCCACACTTCCTCAGTGCACCTCATAGAATATCAGGGTTGGAAGGGATCTCAGGAGGTCATCTAGTCCAACCCCCTGCTCAAAGCAGGACCAATCCCCAATTTTTGCCCCAGACCCCAAACGATGCCCTCAAGGATTGAGCTCACAACCCTGGGTTTAGCAGGCCAATGCTCAAACCACTGAGCTATCCCTCCTCCACCTCAACTGTAACATGCAGATATTGGTAAGGAGAAAGTACTTCTGTCTTCTTCCCTTTCAGCCTTTGGCCTAAAATCAGGGAAAAGCGTACTGCTACATAACAGACAGCCAAGGATCCTATGCCAAACAAACACACATGAAAATTGTAGTTAGGCGCTTGTGTGTGTGTGTGTGTGTGTGTGTGTGTGTGTGTGTGTGTGTGTGTGTGTGTGTGTGTGTGTGTGTGTGTGTGTGTGTGTGTGTGTGTGTGTGTGTGTGTGTGTGTGTGTGTGTGTGTGTGTGTGTGTGTGTGTGGAACCCAGCTTAAATCTTCTTTCCCTGCACATGAGAATGTTTTCTTGTAAAAGTTCTTTATTAGTTTGAAAATTTTATGTAAGGTATTTTACTGAAGTAAATACCACCATTAACGGCTTATTTATAGGATAATCAGTATTGTCGAGTGTTTCATTTAAAATGCTCATCATTTTAAATTTTTGGACTAAACATAAATCAAATGCCTCAAGGAGCAATAAATGAGGTTGCAGTTTAATAGATGCATCTGCAGATGAAACTACAGCTTTGTGCTCAAGGATGTTTTTCTGTCCAGTTATTACACTGAAGTAAAATATTTGGCACAAAAATTACATTAGGTTATGACAGAATGGAACACAACAGTAATGTAAGTGGTTAAATACCTATGCCATTTGAAAATAAAAAATTAACGAGTTACAGATATGTTGACCGTTCCAACAGTGGTTGCATTATTCATCATCCTACCTCTCACATAGTAACGTACACCAGCTCTGAAACAGCTTCTTCTAGAGATAAGCAGCCAATCAAAATATTTTCCATTAATGGAACAAGAGTGCATAGCTATAACTGGTAAAAATGTTAAGAAACACAAACTGTTGCAATGTTTACTATGGTATTTTTAAATAAAAGGGAACAGGCACAGACATAGGACCAAATGATGATTAAATAAATAGAAAGGATTTTGCAAACATTCATTGATGTGTAGCTATATGTATAAATATACTGTTATCCCTATGTCAAGTTATTTATTGATATTTAACTTCAGAGTCAGTAGCCTAATACTCAAATTAGTATATGCATGACAGAGCAAGTTTTAAGGGATGCTAATTAACTAAAAAAAATATGAAGTGATTATAAATAGGAGAAAACAGGATTTGAAGAGATTTGAGACTGGTCTCAAAGGTTTTTCACTTAAATTAAAACGTTGTCACTTCTGATGATGGCACTTCATAGGAGTGGGTGGGTGAGATTCTGTGGCCTGCGCTGTGCAGGAGGTCGAACTAGATGATCAGAATGGTCCCTTCTGACCTTAGTATCTATGAATCTATGAAAGAAATAGATCAATACTATCAGCACCATATGTATGATCTCAGGCCCTGGCCAAAAAAAAAAAAATAAAATAAAAAAAATAATGGCCTTAACTCAGAGGGAAAAAAATTTCAGACTGCAGACCAAGCACTTTCTGAAATGCTTTATCTTTTCTAAAAGTAATTTTTCCCACCTTTTGCAACCAGAATTAGAAAAGAAACCTTCAAACCTGATCATGCTCTTGCACACTATGAGCATCTTGACAATAAGCTCCTGGAGAACCATGGCAGGACAACGTTACGTTGCCAATAGGCCACATTCTGTCCTTATACGTACACAGCCCTACTGAAATCTCCAAGGGGAGCTGCTTATGCAGAGATTTCTGTTCTTTTAATTAAGCCCTACACATCATTTTGGTATCAGATTCTAGTCCTTACTGTCAGGGCAGGGGTGGCCAACCTGAGCCTGAGAAGGAGCCATGATTTAAACCAATGTACATTGCCAAAGAGCCACAATAATATGTCAAAAACAATGATGAGTCCTTGTGGCACCTTAGAGACTAACAAATTTATTTGGGCATAAGCTTTGTGATGAAGTGGGTTTTAGCCCACGAAAGCCTATGCCCAAATAAATTCGTTAGTCTCCAAGGTGCCACAAGGACTCCTCGTTGTTTTTGCTGATACAGCCTAATACGGCTACCACTCAAAGTAATTCGTCAGCAGCCCTCCCATCAGCTTCCCACCCATCCGCTCCCAGCACCTCCCACCCACCCACCGGCAGCACTCCTGCCCTCCAGATCAGTGCCTCCCCCTCCCTCCCTGCACCTCCCAATCAGCTGTTCAGCTGTTCTGTGGCATGTAGGAGGCTCTGGGGGGGAGGGGGAGGAGCGAGGGCATGGCAAGCTCAGGGGATGGGGTGGGAAGGGGTGGAGTGGGGACAGGGCCTGTGGCAGAGCCAGGGGTTGAGCAGTGAGCATCCCCAGCACATTGGAATGTTGGCGCCTGTAGCTCCAGCCCCGGAGTCAGTGCCTATACAAGGAGCCGCATATTAACTTATGAAGAGCCGCATGTGGCTCCGGATCCACAGGTTTGCCACCCGTGTTAGGGGATAGTTGCTAAGAGCTGGCAATTTAACATAGTAGTTCAGTTCTGTCAAGGTCATAACTACTTTCAGTTGATGTTAGATAATACAGCATCAAACTAATATCAGAAAGCAGCACTCCTCAATTACTGCAGCAGGATGCAGAACACAGATTCATACTACCCTCTATTGCCAGCAAGGTAAAACTACAACTTTAAAGGACAAGACTAACAGGCTTTTAGTATAGGCATGCTATCCTGTCCCTCTGCCCTGTTCTTTTGAACAGTCAATATGTTAACCATCTTACTATTTGCTAAGGTCTGCAAGGCAAGTTTTATTCCAATAAAGAAATCAATTTTCTGGGTTTTTATTCAAGCATAAAAAATTGTAATTCTTAAAAATACAACTGATTACTTACATATACACATTTCACCTCACAAATTTCATCTCACCAAGTGTTTTTCCCCACAAAAAACCTGTGGAGGAAACCCACTTTGTTGGGTAACTGTACATTAAGCCAAAACTGCAGATTTCATTTACAATTGTGGCAGCACTCTTTGTAAAAAAAAATCCAAACAACTAGTTCAAGTTTAAGAGGTTAAGGTTAAGAGAATATACGAAGAGATCCTTTGCTGCCCTAAATGCCCTCAATAAAGGAGTTCCAAGAGAGGGATCTAAAAAGGTCTAAAATTAGACCTAGAACCACATACTCAAACTCTTAAAATCCTTGTAGATCCAGATATCACCTCAAATATATCAGGGCTTGGCTTCTATTTAGCAGGAAATAAAAGCAGTAGCTCTAAACTTGGATCTTTATCAACACTGCCATAAACCTAAGATTGTAGGCTCAATCGATCTCCTACGGAGGATTTAAGAATGGAGGGATGGAATTTTGGGGTAATTAGACATATTCCCCATCTCTCCACTCTTATTCTGAATCAAGAGAGATGAAGATAGATACCAGAGAAGTTTTACAAAAATGAGAAAAAGTTACTTACCTTATAGTAACTATAGGTTCTTCAAGACGTGTGGGCCCTATCAGTATTCCACTGTGCATACACATGCTCCATTTACCTGGAGTGGGAGAATTCTACAGAGCAGCGTCTTGTGGTCTGCGCACGTGCCCTTGCTCTCCTTATGCCTCTGAGGAGATAAAGGATGGAGCAGACTGACCACTTCTCCAGTTTCTTCTGTACTACAAATCCACGAATGATGTGAAGCGAAGGGGAAGGAGGGTGTGTAGTTGAATATAGACAGAGACCACATATTTTGAAGAACCTCATCACTATTAGGTAAGTAACTTATCTTCTCTGAGTGCTGGTCTTTATGTGTATTCCACTGTGGGTTATTGACAAGGAGTACTCAAGAAGAAGAGGGTGTGAGGATTCTATTGCTTGTGCTCTTGTAGTATGCCCTCTCCCTCCCATGAGTGGGAGGAAGATGAGACAACCAGTAAGAGTAAGATACTGTCCAAGATCCATTTAGAGATCCTCTGTGAGGATATTGCCTGACACGAGACTTTTTCCGCTATGACGATAAACAGTTGGAGATTTTCTGATTGGCTTTGGCCAGTCTGTGAGCAGGACAAACGTCCACATGGAAGTACATATCCTTGATACTGAGAGCTGTAAACCCCATACCTTTTTCAGGATGGAATTATAGATGCCACTATGACCAGGTGAAATTTCAGTTTGCAGATAAACCAGTTGAGCTGGCATAGATTGAGGATGAGTCTCTAGCCACCCTTCTTTTTGGGTACTAGGAAGTATATTGAATAAAAATCCTTTCCTTGCTGTTGAAGAGACACCTGCTCTACCACTCCTCGCTGTAGGCGGGACTCTATTTCTTGTTAGACAATCTCTGTGAAAATGACCCCTTAAAAGAGGCAGCAATGGGGTTTTGGAGAGGGCAGGGAGATCAATTTGATTGCCTAGCCAGAATGGATGATGTTTAATACCCACTTGTCCATTGTTATTGCACTCCACCTTTGGAAAAAGAGTGACAGGTGATCTCCAAAGGATGTGTGGAAATCGGCAGATGGTGGCATCACTCACTGGTCTGCAGTTTTGAAGTCCCATCAAAAATATCATTTAGACAGGGCTGGGGCTGGGATGATGTTACTGCTACAGAAGGTGCAAGGAAATGGGACATCTGAACCTTTTGTCTCTTTCAGGGTGGCTCATAAGACAACTGATAGTAAAATTGTTGAGCCATCAGTCTAGGCTTGTATGATTGCATATGGAATTTTCTCTTCAGGGAAGATGTATATATTCTCTGGGAATGGTAATATATACAGCTTTGGAATGTTTAAGTACTGATTTAATCTTTTGATTTAAGGACTAATTTAATCTTTTGATTAAAAAGATGAGTTTCATCGAAGGGCAGGTGTTCTGGACTTCCCTGGGAAGCCCTGAAGTGCAACGCCATGATTCACAGAGCATCACAGTGGCACTTGCTATTGAACTTGAAGATGAATCTGTTGCATTTACTATTGATTGAAGAGCAGTCCTGGCAACCAACTTACCTTCCTAAATGAGAGCCTGGAATAAAGCTCTATCTTGTAAGGGCACATGGTGGACCAACAGACACTGCCTTCCAGAATTCTCTGACTCTGAGTGCCTTTAGTGCATGCATACACACAGTGGAATATACATAAGGACCAGCACTCAAAGAAGAAAAACAGGATTTGCCAGATCAGTGGTATGATCAGGGGTATAACCAATTTAGTACTCGCTTCTAGCAGGCTACTATCCACAATGCAATTATTCAGCGCATAGAGGGCTGGAAAAAAATTCCTTATCTATGGAAGGAATCACTAGACCCTAAAATATAAGGGAGATTACTGGAATGGGAGTCTTCTAATACTAAGTAAACCATGTTCTCAATTGTTTTTAGTTTAAAACACTGTCTTTTGTTACTCTCTCTAAGACTCCATAAGTTTGATTAACTACAAGGCTATAGTCAGAGAGGTCATCCTTGGGTGTCGATTGTGCACTCTTATCTTATGTAATAACTCCCATGGAAACCTGCTGTGAGCCACCTTCCAAGTGAGCACAGGGAAAGATGTACTTCCTTATTTCATGCAGACTTACCTGGGGGTAGGAAGGAGAAGAGAGTCTGGGGAAGAAAGCTAGAACAGCACAGACTGGAGATCAGTTTGAGCCAAGAAGATTATATCATTGTGTCTCATCAAATCAGGATCTGGTTCCACGCTGAGACACAGTGGTTGAATTCTAGACCACTTAACAGAACATATTTATGTAATCATATTTGCTTTAATAAGAAAAGGTCACCATCAAAGTTAGCAGAACTCAAAATTAACAGATCGGACCCTGTAACAGCGTGGCACCAACCTCTCGTGAATGCCCCTTCTGGTTGGCCGTGTCCACAGTCTTTAAATAGTCCTGGCCCTGTTATCGGGCTGTACCCCCAGAGCTTCCTCCCTGAAGGCAATGGTTTCGCCCTCTTGGCCTACTCTGGCCCCAGCTCTCTAGCCAGGCTACTAAGCCGTGGTTTATATAAAATTGTGTTAAATATGAAAAGCAAAAAATATTTACTATTTGCATTCAGATGTCCAAAATATAAATTGCCTCCAATCATTACGTGCTATATGTTTGCAATTAGGACAAGATACATCACATTTTGCGAGGCGACTATTTGAAGATTTATGTGGTAGGGTTCCCAACTACAGTTAACTCTTGCACCAGCAACATTTTCTGCCTTAGAAAGTCAAATATTCTCCTAGATAATCTGATGAAACCTCTACGGTTAAAAAACAAAACAAAACATTGATACCTAGAGCAAATTTAGATTACAAAACATGAAAAGGATACATCCATGCATCACTGGAAGAGCAAACCTATGGATCTGAAAATACAAAAGAAACTATATAACACATTTTTAAAATATATTTTATATAAGTTGTCTAACAAAACAGGTATCCCCAAGTACTAATGCAAGAAATAGATAGATGACAAGTGTATGAAACTCTAGTAAAAGGCAAACATTTGTAAAGGCAATTCAGTTTGGGAAGAGGGACATTTATTGCCAGTGAATAAGAAAAAGTTTCATGTTTTGTAGACAGGTGATTTATTTGCACAACCACAAAGATTTTTTGCTCACTAATAAAGCAACAAACTGATATTTTTTACCAGTCATCACTCTGTTAAGCAGAAGATATTCTGTAACCATGCTTATCTCACAGAGAGTCAGTGAATGATCTTGGTAACAACAAGCTGCCTTGGAATATAAATGGGTATTTGTACTCCTGTTCTAAACAGAGATCTGCTTAATATTTTTGTCACAAACAAGCTCAATGTAAATTAATACCTAAATGTATTTTCTAAAACCTACTTGAATATTGTCAATGTATGACATGAACAAATGTGTTTGCTGAGTTCAGAGCTACCAATACAAGTCTTAGCTAAGAAACACTATCTACCCCATGTGAATAATTTAAGACTAGACTTAAGAAATCCAAAAGTGTAATGTTGTCTGGATAGAATTTGCTCAACACAAGAGTAAATATGGCAATATACTGCCCTTTACACTAATTAGCATTTAATTAAAACAAGTTAAAGGTGGTTTGCAAATATAATGCTATGTTTCTCTACATGGTGTAAAGACTAGAAAAAGGATGGCAGATCAGGCATTAAGTCACCAGAAAGGAATGTATTGAACAATGGATCTGCTGCATTCTCTCAGTCCCAGACCACCATGGAAGCCCTTCTCCCCAAATCATGATCCCCTTCTAAAAGTTTCAGTATCTCCTGAAGTTTTCTGCTACCACATTCTCTCTGCTAGCTGCTACAGTAAAGTCTTCCTTTTCCTTTTCATTATGAGGTCACATCAGTGGAGGGAGGTTACAGGCTGGTATTGAAAGGGGATGAGTGCAGCAGCCAGCACAGAGAATACAGCAGTAAAACACCCTTATATGTAATGGAGTGTAGATGCCCTGGTTCTTTATGAAAATGTTCCTGCCTTCTGTGGATGTACAGGCTGCCATGTGACTGTTGGGGACATCTGTGGGTTTTGGAAGCAGAGTCTCTGTGCCGGTATTATGGAGGAGATAGGATGGAGGAAGAGTAAGGAAATCATAGGAACACACATGTGACTGGACAATTTGAGGAATTTCCTACTTTGTGTGGACTTTTCATATGCAGTTCACATAGTATAGTCCAATTTGGGGGATAGGGACATCAGAAACTCAAGTGACATCTTTCTTGACTAGTTTAAGTTTCTAGCTCGACACTTCATGTGACAAATTCCCAATATAAACAGAGTTGTGTACGACCCTTCATCATGCACTTGTACAGCTTAGTTTATATTAGGATTTACCTGGCATGTCTCTAAGCTTATGATCTCTTGAAGAATTTGTTTGAAAAGTAACGCTGGATTTAGCCTCAAAACCTTGGAAGTGTCCTTTCTATCATGTGTGAAAATTTTGTGGAAAGGCAATCCACACTCAAACTCATAGCTGTGCCAAGGGAAAGAGGCAGTATCCTTGGGAAACAATATCCGCCTTATATAAGGCACAGCAGAGCTCAGAATTTTGCAGAATTTGAACTACTAGGCACACACTGCACACCTCTTCTTGATGTTATATTTCTTAGCATAAGGCTGAGGCCATATTATCAAAGTCTATTTTTTTTTCCTAACAGACATTTTCAAGAAGTTATTTTACCGGATAATATCAGAGGACTTTGGGGTGAAATTGAAATGAAGCGATTAGTTTAAGACAGATAAATGTAATGTCAATAACTTACACACACACACACACACACACACACACACACACACACACACACACACACACAGGTAATTTTGCTACAACTAGAAGACAAGTAACCAATATTTTATCTATGAGTGTTCTGGGTATCTGAAATAAAGACATATGCAAGACTAAAACACTTTCTCCATATTATATCATATCTGTGCTACATTCATATAGATTATTAAAGGAAACTTCCAGCATATATTACCTCTGGCTGAGCAGCAAATTCTCTAAGAAGATGCCCATTCCACACAAACCGTTGATCTGCCTGTAGTGAGAAAAATAAACAAATACGCAAATAGGGTTGTTGGGGTTTTTGTTTGGGGGGAGGGGGAGAGAACAGGTTTCTGAAGCTCAGCTTATTCTGTGGTAGGGCAGGAGCTCAGCACTATTCTGCAGTAGCATAAGTTTGGGTGACTAGATATACAGTAAGGGTGATGCACCTGGCTTTCACAAAATGCTGTTTGCACTCTTTTGGCTGGACGGGCTGCTGCACAGAAGCATAGCTGGAGGCCCTGCTGGAAACGGACAAGACATTCCTGATCCAATTTTCAGAGGGAGTGAGTATCCTTAGTTTTCACTGAGACCTGTGGCTACTCAGCACCTCTGAAAAAAATAAATCAGGCCAATTGAGCAGCTGTTGGTTGGTTCTGCAGCTGAAAGGCGCAAGGTTTTCAAGTTTGCTTAGAACAGCAACAGACTGAGGCTGTTACTGACAGACTAGGTCTTGTTTTCCATCCTACAGAAATAGTAGATAGTCATTCCAATCTTAAAGCCGAGAGAAAGAGCCCTGAATGACAAGATGATAAGTTTCACACTGCCTAGTTAGTGCGCCTTGACTCTGACATGAGCGGGGGGGGGTGGGGAGGGGTAACATCCATATGAATAAAATATTCAGTCTCAGTGCTGAATCAGTGCTTGGCCTCAGACTGCAAACAAAGCTATCACGGTGACATATCCAAGAGAAGCTGATCAGACCACCAACTCATTTAATAAATGCCAAAAAGCTGTTAAAAGTGGTAATTTCTATCACTACTGACCTGGATTTTAACTGGTGACCAAAAGACACAGGCAATGACCCATCCAGTGCCTCTTTATTAACACTCGACCACTTTCTCCCTACCACTCCTGCCAGAAAAACAAGAGACACTGGACCATGCCTTCCATTATATCCTTTAGTCTATAAGCAGCAGCATTTTCAGTCTCCATTCCATATTCGCTACAAGAAATCATTTAGGCTACGTCTACACTAGAAACTTCAAAGCGCTGCCGTGGGAGCGCTCCCGCAGCAGCACTTTGAAGCGCGAGTGTGATCATGCGTAAGCATAGGGAGAGAACTCTCCCAGCACTTCCGGTAATCCACCTCCATGAGGGAAATAGCTCTGAGCATTGGGAGCACAGCTCCCAGCGCTCAGAGCCTGTCCACACTAGCGCTTTGAAGTGCTCAAACTTGCTGCACTCAGGGTTGTGATTTTTCGCACCCGAGCCAGCAAGTTAGAGTGCTATAAAATGCAAGTGTAGACAAGCCCTTAGTTATTATCCTTTTATTCTGCAGAACAAAGTCAGTACATTGCAACAAAAATCAACCCGAAGTGCTTTTGAGAATTTTAAACTGCAAGACGTCTTTAAACAGCAGTACTCAATGACTTTTGAAACAAGTGGAAACTCTCAGAGATGAAAGTGAGAACATGCAGAGACAATCTCATCCCAAAAAAGAGATCACAGCCCTTTACTGGCTTTTATTTCAAGATGAAATATTTCTTCATTGAAATACTGTAGCCTTTTAATAGCAAGCAAAAGCTGCATTCAGCAATTTAGGACAGAAGAAATACAGGGGGAGTCCTAACTAAGCATGTTTTTAGCTAAATTAGCATTTGACCAGGATATCAGGACAACACTTGCTCTTGTTAAAATGTTATGAAATACTGAAGGTCAGATTTTAAAAGTTAAAATACCACAATTACATGGGCAAATTTGGGTGTCTGAGCAGCTGTCTGGCGAGTTAAATGGGTAACTGGCAACAAGCATGCAGCTACCTGATTTTGCATGCATATTTATATTTTATCTCAGTTATGCATGGATAATTGCATTTGTCCATCTTTGAGCAATTTAATCCTTGACCATAAAGGAGAAGAACATTGGTTTTAAATCTTATTTGAATGCCAGTGTCTCCAGAAACATAATACTCTTGCACACCATACTAGGATATTATTTCAGAACAAGTGAATGAAAGACTGCTGCTCAGAGGTTATAGTGCCACTCACTGAGTCACCAACCCTACTTCCTATAGTACCCTAGGTTTGGCTGCATTCAAGTGCTGACCAAGCTTGAGCCTCCTTGGACTGTGAACCCATCAGATCTCCCAAGATGGCATGGATACAAGTAGATCATAACTATTTCAACAGCTGCAACACAACTGGCATCTTACATACCTTTTAAGAATGGTTATATTTATTAATATAAATCTAGAGTGCTTACGGACTCAAAAAGAGATACTTCAGTATGTTAGATCATTTTAATTTGGAATGGAAGATTTTTTAAATGACTTATGTGCTGACATGTCCCTTCCTATGGTTGAAAGGATAAATACATGATCACACTTTTCTGAAACTGGGTAGACTGATTTTAAGGCTAAACAATCATTATAGCTAGACCATTTGTGGGGGAGAATGAGAAAGTACCATATAAAAATTGACAACACAGAACAGTACCTAAACACAGAATTCTAGGGGTCATTAACAAGCAATATGGTCTGCTGAAGTTTTTTTTTTTTAAAATAAGAAAATGAAATGGACATGAAGGTTTAAAAAGGGTATGGAGAATCGCTATTTGTTCCCAGTTCTGAAAGTATTCTGACAGTTAGGAGGCAACACCTTGTAAAGGAGGCTTTATAGCCTCTTCTTCCAGTTGAAAATGAGCTGTCTCAATGGATTTTAGAAAGCACTTGTTGAATCAAAACCATGTTTAGCAGATTATGAATTCTAAATCTTCATGGAAGCTGAGAAAGTTTATATTCCTAAAGATATCCCCTGGGGCCTTAGTGTGGCTGCGTGGGTTTGTTTTCTTTAAGATAGAAACAGTATTTAGTATGTTTAATTTCAAAACAACATATTATGATAGTCAGGTTTAGAATGCAAAATCCCAGGCCCAGAGGCCACAAATGCACCACTCTGTTCTGTATCCTTCCCAGTCTCTCTCCTAAATGCAAAGTCAAGTGACATCTTTCACTTTTTGATGAAGCAACCCCCACTTTCTCTGATCCTAATCTTAGAAACCCATAATTTTTTATTTAACTCCTTCCCACAGTATCAAAAAAAAGTTACTATGCAAGTTGCCACAAACAAACTCCAAATACGTCAAGTATCCTAGGGGTTAAGAAACGTGTAAGAAATCATGTAAGAGTTATTCATCTCAGAAGTAACATTTTCTGATGTCACACACAAAATTAACTCTCATTATTTGAGTCAGCAGTACAACTAAGTTTAGGTTTGTGGAGTTTTCTTCTGTTCAAAACTGCCCCAATCACTGCTTATTCTTCACAGGCTGGAGAACTGCAAACAACTATTTTTTCAATTCTTACTGTTTGAAGAGGAATGAAGACAATGTTAAAACACTTAAAGTGTAACTTCTATAATTGGATTCTCTCATGGCACACATTTTCAGTTGCTTCCCTTTCCTCTTGTGGTCAACTACTCATTCCAAAAACAGCCCTACCATAGCCAATACCATCAGGCTGAAGATTTTACACAGCAAGTGTGACAATGTACTAGTAGCATGCTAATAGTGGAAAATACAGAAGGCGCACAAGCCTATTCGCAAAACCATTTCACTAGTTTAGTTTGAAGGTGGAGAGGTAAAACCATTTTTACTATAATTTTCAGAATGAAGGGACCACTAATGGCTTTGTGAAAAGCTATTACACTATGAACATACATATTCAACATACATACCTACCCTTTTTACAGTTTATGCATTAAATCTCTGGCCAGGTAAGTGCACAAAGAGCTCTAATTTCACTGACAGTACCATAAACTCTTAAATTAAGAACATAACTGAGGATTTACATAAGATTAAAAACAGCTGGAAGTGCCAAGATGTTTGTGCAAGGAAGAGACAAGATACACACAAAACCAGGAGTATTGAACTGCTCAGATGTGTAGTTCCCAGAATTCTAGTGTTGAGAAGTTGTATTTTAAGGACCTGATCCAAAGCTCAGTGAAGTCTCTGGAAAGACTTCCACTGATTTCAATGGGCTTTGGAGGAGGCCGTATAAAAAGTACTATTCCACAATGACGTGTCTTAAGAGGATTAAAATGTATATTTAAAACATTTGAAAGTTTAAAAACCAAGCTGGGGAGAGACCTGTAGCTATATTCAAACTTTATTATGAAGTTACTTGGGAACTGCATTATGGTAGTTATGTATTTTAAATCAAAATGAAACACAAAAAAAGATAACCACCAGTGGTAGGCAGAAAAGAGAAAGGAGTTGTAATCACTGTATATTTGTGGCATTTAAGGCCAGCATTTTTCCTCACTTTTGGTAAGCACACATCCACTAGCTTGCAACTTCCAAACCACTGCTGCCTGACAGATTTAATTTTCCTTTATAAAATAATCAGGAACATTGAGCAGCCCCTAACAGAAGTTTGTAATATAAGATGACCTGAGCATGGAACATTAAGGGTTGTGGCAAGGAGGTCAGAAGCAGCAAGACACAAAGACCTACGTAGAAGGAAGGCAGAAGGAAACAAAAGATAGGATAGTATACCAGTCAGCTCCAAAAGTATTGATTTTTTTTAAAGCAGTCTTGCAACAGGTTTACCCACAGGCTGTTGAGAAGTGTAATATACACAAATTTAATGCTACAGAGCCAGAAATGCTAGGGCTCTATTTTAGGAATACAAAAGTTCAACATTAATTTTAAGGGGATATCTAGTTTACAAAAACAAAATGGCAAGTTTGAAAGCTAATCTATGTCACAGAAACATTAAAAAGGGATGAAACTGACTCTTGTCCCCTCAGAGTTCAGTCCAGCCAGAAATTAGAATCTAAATAGACTAGTGAAATAATCCCATCAGTTACCTGATCTATAAAATAAACCCATTACCACACACAAAACTAGTTGACAAGGAGCTGGATACAAGACAGAAATCAGTGGAATCCTTACCCTCTCTAGTAGGCTCATTTCCTGGAATTCTGGACTGGTGTTGGCTAACCTTTGCAAAGTGTGCGTTAGGTCATATGTTGTAGAGAAGTAAAATCCATCCACATTCAAGACGTGACTAAGCATTGTTAAAAAGGCTTTATTGTCCTGCAACTGTTGGCAGAAAAAAAAACAAAACAAAACAACGAACAAGCAGCATTCTTATTTACTAACACCAAATTGCTGGGTTTTTTAAGTTCCCCCTTTTAAAAAGACACTAATTTTTTTTGCTCACCATCATGTTTTGCAGGAGTACATAAAAAACAAAACAAAACATAAAACCCCAGTACAAAAGGATACCTTGAGATTACAATTTTGAGACAATAAAAGTAGACTGACAGTTTACAACATTAAACTGCTCCAGTACACCCCGATTCAATTTGTACAGTAGATAAAAGTTGTAATTTAGGGGATTTGACCAATAATTGCTCCTGGGGGAATTCTGTGCCACTGCATATGGGCAGAATTCATGTCCCCCGCAGATTTATTTTTCTTCTCCACAGAATAGAGATTCTGTTGGAGAGGCATTGTAGTTACACCTTTTGCCCATCAGCGGCACCAGAAGAGAGGGCAGCCAGTGTGCAGAGAGGGACAGGGAGAGACTGTGTTCCTCACAGTGGTGCCAGGTGAAGAGGCATGGGACGGACAGAGAGGGGCACACAAGGCTACTGGGGGATGGGGTGGGGTCACAGACTAAAGTTCAGAAGGGCTAGTGGGAAGACAGATTGGGGCATGGACTTAGAAGTTAGTGGGGTGACAGCATTGAGCCAGGGGCTGAATGGGAGGGGGGCTGCAGGGCCACCTGTGGATGGAAGGGTAGATGTGCCTCACTGAATGGGAGAGGCTAGGGGTCAGCCAGGGTTTGCACGGGGGAAACTCCCCATCTCCCTACCTACCCCCACCCCCAAAAAAAACATGTTCCAGACTTCTCCCACCCACATCCAACAACCATCAAGGTTCCTTCCCTCTCCTTCAGCTCCTCCGTTAGCCCCAAGTCTCCCAAGCCTTTGCATTGCTTCTGAGGGGTGCAGGAAATACGTTACTGTATTGTAGTTTAAATGAATTACTCAAAGTTCTGTACTCATATGACTAGAAAGGAATCAGTCAAAAAATTTTTTCCTGAATCTCGTGTGTGTGTGTGTGTGGTTACAGACAGACTTGCTGACAGGTATTTTTAAATAAATTACCAGAATAATTGCAACTGGCATCATTAAGTTATTTTGACAAATACAATGTGCAGAATTTTGTAGAATTTTAAAACACTGTGTGAAGAATTTTTAGGCACAGAATTCCCCCAGGAGTAAATAATGGAGATTAGACTGATACCAAGTGCTTCCCAACCACAGAGGAAAAAACTGTTGTGCCCCAAAGAGCGTACAGTCAAAAAAAAAAAACAAAAAAAACACGACAAGTGAAACATGGGGGGAAAGGATACAACATTCTGGCAAGGTGATCCCAGTGACAGGCACAAGTCTTGGTTGCAAGTTTGCCTTATTTTGTTTTTAAATAGATACTAAATTCACCTCCCATCCCACCATTCAACCCCTGTGTCTTTGTTCCACAGCAATCCCCAGTTTCAGTTCCAATGAACTTACACCCTTTCATTCCTCCCAACATTCAACCCTTTCCCTCCATGTAAACAGAAATGATCAGTTCAGTGATAAGCTAAGTGAGATAAACAGTTGGATGACTTAGTCAACTAGCTTCTTGTAGGTTTCATGGAAGTAGTAAAGGATTTGATATGGAGAAGGTAATGGTTTTGTGGACCAGCTCAGGGAGGACATGCCATACCTAGGAGACAGTGTGGAAGAAAACACAGTTGGCTGTGAAAGAACTGGACAAAGAGGGTCTTAATGGGCACTGTGGGAAGAAATAAGGGGTGCAGTGTTGGGAGACATAGGTTTGAACTTGATGCAGTGAGAGATGGGACCTAATGAAGGACGATTTGGTCAGAACAATAAGAAAGGCCATCTTAGAAACTGGAGGGAAGGGACCGTGAAATTGGTGTCAGGAAGGCCAGTGACACAGTGGTTGCACAATGGAGTTCGTTTGGGAATTTGAATCCATAGATTTTCTCTAATTTACACTGATATAAGCAAGAACATGCACATGCTTATAACATTATAAATAAATCAAAGCAGATGAACTGCAATGCCATCAGCATTTTAAAAGAAATTGCACAACTGCTGTAACAGTCTACAAACTATGTTTTGATCCCAGGAGACCTACATTTGAAGAGTTTTTTTTTTTTAATTACGCTAAAGATAAGCCATCAGAAAACTGCTAATCAGTTGTGGCTTATTTATATTTCTTCTACCAATCTACTCCTACCTGAATATCAGTTAAGTGCAGCATGGTCTTTTTGTAGGAGAGGATGTCAAAATCAGTTGCTTTCCAGACTGCATGATTGAAACATTCACCTACTTTTTTCTTTTTTGTTATTACAATGAGATAGTTCCCTGTAAAATAAAAATGTAGAAGTCAAGAGTAGTTAGATATAACGTGATTCAAAAAAACCAAGGATAGCAAGCACAAAGCTATATACGAAAAAAATGCATGAAGGGGAAAGAGGGAGACAAATTCCTGGAGGTTCCCCTCCTCAAGAGCTTCCTCTATATCCCTCCATTGGAAGGAGGTTACTCCACTCTACAGTCTAAAACCCACAAATGAATTAACTTTCCTGCAAATTCCCCATGGTGTTGGGTAGGGATAGAGCACACCTTTCCAAGCACCCACCACTCCATCCGCACATGCAGATCTGAAGCACACTTCAGGGTCTTGAGGAATGGGGAGAGAGTGTAGCAGGGGCGGCCAACCCCAACTCCAGATCCAAGTACAGACAGTCCTCTTCACACTCACATCTTTTAGGGTGGGGATGCAGATAAGTGACTGAGCCCATAGTTTGGAGAATGCAGAATCCATCAGCAATATGTACAATGACAGTGTGTGGCAGTATTCAACAAATGAGATCCATCTTAGAAGTCTTACAGAAGGTCACAGATATGCTGTTTTATGCTAAAACATAGTTGACCTAAAGCCTGCAAAATCTATTAAATGGGGTGTTGGAGGGCAATTTGCATTAATATAGAAAAATCAATCAATCAGGAGAACTGCACATATAACAGTAAAGCCCCTCACTATAGCAATTTGTTAGCTTGCCTCCACCTTGGAAAATACAATGTAGTCTTACCTTCCATTGAACAAAATTACTCCTATGGAACTTATTTACTGTTGGAAAATTGTGCATTTCAATGTACAACTGACTGTGGTTTTCAGATGCAAATATAACAAGACAGATTTTTAAAAATCTTGGGTTGATCAAAAGTATGAATAAGCTATTTAACAAGAATGAAATGCTATGAAATCTCACACCTACTACTATGAAGTGTAAGTGAATGCCAATAAGAAAAACCAATAACCATGGCTTTATAAATTGTGCACAGTGTTTGTGTACCATTAAATTTACTAACTCCCATTTATAGCACAACGCACACTGTAGTGCTTTAATTTTCTGGAGAAGAAGTCACAGTTCAGTGGGTATTTAATCCACCCAGTTGCATAAAACTGATATGTACAACCAATTACACTTCTCCATCTACAGTTCTAGTTACTAGTTTTGTGCATTTGATTTCATCTAGAAGGATGCAAATGATTCAGATCCAAAACTTGATTCTTCTTAATTTACAACTATATAAATTCAGAACTTGCTTACATAATAGTGCTTGTAAGACAATCCTCAAATATTTGTCCTGCAGATATATTGATCTCACAAGCAATGTTGCACAAGTAGTAGAAAAAATAATATACACCATATTGATGTGAACTCAGTTTAAGTGAAATGTAAAATGTCTACAGTAGAAGAGGATAGTAAGGACATAATATTTGTTTTATAAAAGCTCAAGGTTATTAAGTTAGGCTAAGATTTTTCTTTTCTTCTAAACTTTTAAATAAATACAACATTAATTCTTGTGAAAGGTCGTGGACTGACAATTGTAAAACACAAGTTGTACCTCTTGATAAATATAGATCATGGTCAGTGAAAGGAGGTTTACACTAACACTACCTCACAGCTATGAATAGAAGAAAAGAAGGTAATTCAATCTCAATATTCATTTCCAATCTCTAATTAGGTTGCTCTCACCCTTATTGACACCTGTCCACCAGAAATTGGTCTGAGATTTTTCAGATAGGCCACTCAAAATGTTACACTGCCTGGGACAGAATTCAGTCAGTGATCCTGAAGTGAAAGGCAGCGTACTATTACCAAACCACTACGCCATTCTCTCTCAATCCTCTTTGGGATAATTCAGTTTTAAACACGAACAGGGACCCTTAAAGATACCAAAGTACATATACTGTAGACTGTGGTACAGTTGTTTATTACATTTGTCTTACTTTGTTATAGACATGTTTAAATCTTGGTCTACTAAGTTTGATAATCTCAACCTAGTCAAGTGTTGATATTTTGTTTGGAAAAATTGGCACTCTGCTCTAGAAAAGGGCTTTGCACAGAATGATTAAGGTACACAGACAGACAATCTATGTGAGCACCTACACACCTTATTACACTAGTTTCCAGACTATTGATATTAATCTAACTTTCATCGGAATCAAATTCACTCAAATAAGAAAAACACAACTTTCATTGGAAAAGTTGGCCTCATACCTGTGACTCAAAGTTTACTTGCATCAGTGATTATTTCCATCAGCTTCAGAGTACACTGACATACGTTTTATAGAACAATTTGTTCTTACCCTGCACTATTTAATATAATATTAGGAAGTTTTGTTCCAATTTGTCTTCTTCCTTTTAACAACTGTTGATTTTTCCTCTACATTTGGGAAGAGTTTTGAACACAGCCATTGATTAAACAACTAAATTACACTGATCTCGCATCAGGTCATTCCCAAATATTTTTTTTGTATACCAACACTATTGACTTGAAAGCAAGCCTCACCAAAAAGCGTTACAGCAAATCCAGTGGCGAGGGTGAAAGCAAGGGGGGGGGGGGAAGAGAAGAGGAAGAGAATTAAACTTTTTGTAGGTTCTGTAGAAATAGATTTAAAAAGTAAGTTGACAGAATGGTCAATTAACTCCTTTTCTACATTTAGATACTTAAAATTCATAAGACATCTTCCCTTCCTTTCATTTTTAAGCATCTTTAGTTAGCTCACAGATGACAAGTGTCATACTATAGCAACATTTAAGACATGATGAAAAAAGTGATTTTGTCCAACAAACTGTAATTCCAGATTTCCTTTATACATGAACCACACTCTCTCCCAGGCTTTTAGATTTCTCTAGTAATATATTTTCACCTACATTCTTTCAACCAGTATAGCATTTTGTTTTCCTTACCTGCCACCAGACGGATTGTTCCCAAAATACCATATATAGACCTTGTAATGGCTGAAGGGGGAACATCTTTCTTAACTGAAAAGCAGAAAAACAAGATGTCAAACTACATCTGTTTCATGATTATATCCCATTAACTTTATTAAGTTAGATTTGATCATGAAGTTTCAACCATGTCATGAAATGAGTCACAATAGTGAGAGGCAATGGATTAGAGTTTGAAAACCTGCTGGGAAAGAATTTAAAATTAGGAAATGAAAGTTTTCTATTTTGTTTAATCAACAAGAATCATTCTAACTGAAGACATTCAGGCTCATTTACAGAACAGGCTAGCTGGGTAGCTCAGCAGCAACACACTGTCCTGCCAGTAGCAAGGAGTTTCCTGTTTTAAACCAAACTCCAGGTGTCAAGGCCCCAAGACCAGCCTTAGCCACAATGCCTGGCCTCCCCACTTCTGAGCACTCCTGCACTATTTCAGTCCAATTCCACACTAAGCAACAGGGCCAGACAATCAGTCTGAATTGTGTTTTCTAACTTGTAAGGCCAGCTCTTCAAGGCAAAGACTACTAAGATCTGTACAGCTGTGGTAAAGAATATAGTGTCCTGAATGACAGGTAGGGGGGGAAATGGATGGATATGTGGATGCAACTTGCAAAAGTGCTTCAGTATTGTACTTTTATCATCCACAGATTTAGGGGTCATTGTGAGGACCATTAACACCAAGTTTTAAACCAGGGTTAAGTCACAACTATGTGCACCAACAGAGTTTGAAAAATGGAGAAAGATGGGACTAGATTATCCATTGGGTTACATGCCAATGAAATTATAAAGTAGCTGCTCGGACAACAACATACCTTGGCTTGAAGAGTTTATATGTTAATGAAACATCAGCATTAGGAAAAGATGGCAGACAACAGAAACCTGGGAAGAGTAATCCTTACAGCTCTAAAGGAGTAATTGCTATTCTAGTACTATAATATTTCAGTAGGATGAGCGCTCTAATCTTATACAAAAATACTGTCAGATTTACAGTCCAAATTTAGTTGGAAAAGAGGTTTTAATTTAATTTTCTCGGGAGAGAAAGGAGATATACATATGAAAGGAAAGTATTGTAGCAGCTCCTCTCAGTAAGAAAGCATATGAGTTCACTTTTAACATCCTATTTTCTGAAGTTCATAGCTCAGCATTAAATGGTTTGTTTCAAGCTGCAATTTAGTATCAGGCCTTCACATGGGAAGCAACTTGTTTGTTAAAACCACACAAATTTGCAAAAATAAAAATGTTAAGTTATGACCATAGCACAGAACTATCAAACAATTCAAACTGTAGCCTTTTAATAGCCTCAGGAAAAAATTAAAAATAAAAATCACCAAGTAGAAATAAGAGTGAGATATGTTGGCCAAGTTCATAGATTCCAAAGCCAGAAGGGACTACTGTGATCATCTAGTCTGACCTTCTGTATAACACAGGCCATAGAACTCCCCCAAAATAATTCCTAGAGCAGATCTTCTACAAAAAACATCCCATCTTGATTTAAAAGTTACCAATTTATACTTGGTAAATTGTTCAAATGGTTAATTGTCCTCACTGTCAAAAATTTACACCTTATTTCCAGTCTGAGTTTGTCTAGCTTCAACTTCCAGCCATTGTATCGTGTTATACATTTCTCTGCTGCACTGATGAGCCCATTATTAAATATTTATTCCTTGGGTAGATACTTGTGGACTGTATTCAAGTCACCCCTTAACCTTCTCCTTGTTAAGCTAAATAAATTGAGCTCTTGGAATTTACGGGAGCACATTTGCACAATATTCATCATTCCTGTGCTTGAGTCCAGACTGTGGCATCAGTCCTAGTTAGCATGAATAAGTCAACATTTCAAACTGATGCAGTCGTACAGTAATCAAAAAATAAAATGGTGAGTGGGAGCCCCAAATCAGTTGTTATGAATAAGGCTATGATTTAGTCAGAGAAGGTGACGGCGGTCAAGGATTTCGTGACTTTACCAGACCTCAGTGACTTCTTCCACTTCAGCTGACAGCAGCTGAAGCTGGGGTTGGAGATGAGACTCTGCGCCCCGTCCCGCAACTGGGGCTGGATGGCTGGAACCAAGACCCTGCAGCCCCAGCCCCGCGGCTTCCGTCAGGGGCCACGTGCCCCAGCCCCGCAGCATCCAAGGGCCGTGCTGGGGCTTGGTGGGGGCTGCAGTTGAGACCGCGCACCCCTATCCTGCAGCTATGGTCAGCACCAGAGCGGGGGCACTGCATCCCACTGCAGCTGTGACAGTGCCACTCACCATTGCTGGGGGCTTGGCCTGTCGGTGCCTCCCTCCCCATCATGAGACTCCATTCCTCCCCACTACTTGGCCCTGCCTTGTTATTTTTAGTAAAGTCACAGACAGGTCATGGGCTCTGAATTTTTGTTTATTGCCCGTGACCTGTCTGTGACTTTTACTAAAAATAACCATGACAAAAATCTTAGCCTTAGTTATGCACCATATATTTTCACCGCACATTTTTAATACACACAGCTACATAACTGCAAAGAACCTTAAAACTATCTTCCAATAAAAATTACATGTTGATCTGCAGAAATAAATATCAACGAATACTTTAAAATGTTAATTTTACTGAAAATAATCAAAATGCTGTGGCACATTTTGGATTTCTGCTACTGCAAATTAATATCCAGTCCACAAAGGAGACCAAAAAAAACTCAACATCATGAGTGAGGTGAAGAGAGAGACTTAAGACACCACAATAATTAATGTGGATATTCAGTAAGCTATCCAAAGAACCATGACATTCAGCTTTGAAGTAGTATTTAGATTGCTCATTGCATTTTGTCACTGTACTTTTTAATCGACTGGCCTAGTGCTGGTGAGAAGCATACCTGTAAGAGTGACCTCTGTGGAGACTCTGTCAATGGCAAGAACATCATCTGCTCCATCATCACAAGCTTCCACGTAAAACTTTTCTGGTGTTATGTGCCTTTAAAAGAAATTAAGAGCTATGAGTAAAATAAACCAGACTTGCCATACAAGTTCCATATTTAATTATAAACAGCTGGGAAGCCAGTTATGGCTTTTTCCTAATTGCTGAACAAATTTTAAACAACTGTTGACTGGAAAACAGCTGTACACCACACATTTATTTTGTAGAGCACTAGCTGGAAATATGAACCTGAGAGTTTTAACGGCTGAATGCAAAATTCCTGGCTTGCTTATCACCAGGGAAATAATCCTGTACCACTCTACTGCAAGTGAAAAATATGAAAGTTTCTTGCTGAATGTTTCTTTAAATAAGCTTTAATTTAAAAAAAAAAGGAAAGAATTAAAATGTGATTCATTTCATTAGTTTATATGGGCTATGTACAAAATGTTAGGAACCTGACAGAGTTCAAGTTATGGCCAAAAAACCTACCGTTTTACTGAACAATTAATGTACCACATAAGTGCACATTTAGCAGATTTCAGATTAAGAGGAAGACTGACACATTAAAGCTCATTTTCCACTAAGACTGGTTCCCAAACTGGGGTTCGCAGAATGTTTCAGGGGGTTCGCCAGAAAAATTTCACCAGAGGACCCTGGGCATTAGAGGCAGTAGGTGGGACCCCGTTGCAGGGCAGACAGCCCGAGCCCCAGGGAGAGCAGGACAGGGCAGTTGGGGCTGGCAGCCCGAGCCCCAGGGAAAGTGGGGCCAGGCAGTTGGGGCTGGCAGCCCAACCTCTGGTGGTCAGCGGGACCTGCAGCCAGAGTTCAGTGGAGCTCAGCTGACCGGGACAGTCAACGGGGTCCAGCAGCAGGAGCCCCACGGAGCGCGGAGGAAATTTAAACTCAAATCCCTGGAAATATTCATTTTTAGGAGGGGATTCACAAGATTTCACAATTTAGTGAAAGGAGTTTGCGGGCTGTTAAAGTTTGAGACCACTGCACTAAGAGAAAGCTTTCTGGAAGATGCCTGTAAAAATCCACTAAAAAAAACCTAATTTATGTCATAATCATAACCCAAAACAGCAGAAGGCAATTCCAGCAAGAGCACATTGCACCAGACGTACTTTAAGACTGGCACTTTCCAGGCTGCAAGCGAGATCTCTGCTTCAGGTGACATATGTCCATAATATCCAAAGCATTATACATACATACATACATACAAACAAACAATCTGAACACGTCTCATCCTTTTCTTTAGGTAAATCCTTTGCAGAATATAACTTTTCAATATCATGGTAATCATAGAATATCAGGGTTGGAAGGGACCTCAGGAGGTCATCTAGTCCAACCCCCTGCTCAAAGTAGGCATTTTTAAGACTAGTAGTTTAAAAGAAACAAAGACCTAATTAAACAATCAAATGCCTAAAACAGAACATGGCTATGGAGGCTGACTGTCCAAGGCCATATTCCAATTGGATAGGTGAGGACATCATAGCTGTACACCAGTGCCAGTGGTACACTGGAGAGGAGAATCCCTCATCCATTATATTAACTGGATAAAGATATGGAGAATTATTTTTACTAACCTTTCTCCCTCATTCCCTTCTTGCAGGATTGTTTCTATTACACAGCTTTGTCTAGTCAAATTTTAAATGCCTCATGTGATGGTGAAAGTCCAGTCATTTCTTGGGAGACTCTTTCACAGGCTAATCATTAGGATCTTTCCCCAATTTTACCCTCTCCAATTAAATCTTGTTTTTCTTAATGTTATCGCTATATTGTCATTACACCTCACGGCTCTAAATTAATTTCCAAAAAAAGAGGTAAAGGAGATGGCTTCTTTAACCCCTAGATAAAGAGTATCAAAATTCCCGTTGGAAACGTCATAGCTTTCTCTCTGATTTAGTTTCCTGGTTCTAATTTTTCTAATAATCTCAGAATGGACAACATTTCTACCATATGTAAGGCTATTTTTTTTTTTTAAAGGAACACCATCAACTTGAAAATGTATCCACTACTGTTAAAATGGAAAATTAACAAATTTTCTTCATCCTCTAGACTGTAAGCTCTTTTGGGGCCAGGGATAATTTCTCTGTTGTCTGCATGTGCAGTTTAGCACAATGAACCCCTAAACCAGACGTGGGCAAAGTACGACCTGGAGGCCACATCCGGCCCTCCAGCTCCTGCCAGGGACTGCGGTCGGGGGCTTGCCCCACTCCGCACGGCTCCTAGAAGCAGCGGCACATCCCCACTCCGGCTCCTATGTGTAGGGGCAGCTCGGGGGCTCCATATGCTGTCCCCACCCCAAGCACCGGCCCCGCAGCTCCCATTGGCTGTAGTTCCTGGCCAATGAGAGCTGCAGGAGCAGTGCTGCCTGGCCGTGCCTCCATGTAGAAGCCAGAGAGAGGACATGTCGCTGTTTCTGGGAACTACTTGAAGTAAGCATCACCCAGAGCCTGCCCCCCTGCCCCTCCCCTGTGCCCTAAACACCTGATCTCCCTCCCATGCTCTGTACCCCTCAGTCCCAGCCCAGAGCATCCTCCTGCACCCCCAACCTCTCATCCCCAGCCCCACTTGAGAGCCCATACACCCAGCCAGAGCCCTAGCACCCTCCTGCATGCCAACCCCATGAGTATTCATGGCCCACCATACAATTTCCATACCCAGATGTCGCCCTCGGGCCAAAAAGTTTGCCCACCCCTGCCCTAAACCCTCATAAGGGTCTCCAAGGCCTACCATAATAACTACATTTCCTCATCACCATACTTTGTGCATTTGACAGCATTGTAGCTTAGTATATTTAACTGTATTTACACCCTTCCTCGTTCCCTTCAAGAGGGTTTCATCCCTAATACCAGCAGCAGCAGAGTTTAAACTGAACAAGTAGAACACAACTGTGGGCAGACAGAAAGGGAAAGATATGAGTGTCAGCACGTTTGGTAGCGTTGATCTCGGGTCATCTAGAAAGACAAAAATGGGGGAGCAAAAAAACCCTTATTTAAAAAAAAAAATACTTTTTAAAGATGCAAGCCAGGACACTAAAGGAGTTCTATTTGGAAACTGGATTTCTAAAAAATTAAACTTTAAAAAAATAATAATCAAGATTATAGCATTCCTTTAAGAGAAAATGGCATTTATTTTACTTAGCACAACATTCTGAAGTTTTACACAATTGATCTATGAGGAAAGACATAGCCAAATATATGAAGTCATGGCTAAGCAACAACGAAGAAGGAAGAGGTTAAATTTTAAGTCTAATAAAATTTAAAAGGAGGTAGATCCCGATGAAGGAAAAATACAGGGTGAAAAAAGGTGTTTAAAAAAAAAAGTGAGGAAATTAAGAAAAAAATAGCATACCATTAAAAGCTTTCTGACCATGTTCTGTATCAACCTGTGGAACGGTCTCCCAAATAATGCGAAGGAAGCCTCATTTTTCAGAGCCCTCAAAACTAGAATTGACGATACACTAACATGCAATGGAATGCATTGGAATGCAATGGAATCCTGTGCTGGCAGAGTAATGGACTCTCTAGATGACTTAAATTAGGAGTCTTCCATCTATAATTTCTATGATCAATATTTAAACACTCTGGCTTGCACAGTATCAATAGCGTGGACATAGCTTTATGTCATGTCAAATATCTTTTCAGCTATTTGGCCACTGGCAGTGCAAGGCTCAGAAATTAAAAACTCTAGTTAGACCCTTACTTTCAAATACTTATTAATAGCTTGTGGGGTGACAAGTGTTCATTTATAATGTGAGCTTTTGGCTTACTTCATTCAGCAAGATGGTTAAATCTTTCCTTTAAAAGCAGTTTAAATTATTCTAAGAATATTGTATCAACTGCAAAGTGCTAATAATGATAATGTATGAAGTACTTCTAAATCACACACAAAAGCTATATTAAAAGATTAAGGTTACAAAACTGATAGTTACGAAATGAAATGCCAGAATTAAAATTGCCTGTGCAATCTTAACTCAGCCCTCTTGCACTAGTTATAGAACATACTATTCCCCTCAACAATTCTCTGCCCAGCTCTTAATCCTCTAGCAAAGCCATTCACTGCCTTCAAGTCCCAGTTTCCGTACCTAGGCAGTACTAATCTCCACCTAAACTTGAGTCACTGTTCTCTCCCCGCCCCCATTAGCCTCCAATTCCAGTTTCCACACACTGCACAGCTTTGTTCCAATGTACTCCCTCTGCCCCTCACTCAGATAGCTCTTGTCCCCTCTGCATTAGAATCAGACAACTTCCTCCTCCCTGGGCTCTCCCTGGGGCTGGAGATGCAGTCACAGAGCACAGGAGAGAGTCGCCCTGTTTTCAGTTCAGGTACTTGGACTCAGCATGGCCTGCAGCAGTCCAGAGCTGCTATTGCAGGGAAAGCTGACACTCCAGTCAGAGCGTAGCAGTTCAGTGCTGATGGAATCTTTGGGGAATTTGCTGCTAAAAATCTAAGAATTCTGATTTTTTTTAAAGTTGTATAACTTGGCCAAATGTAGACAGATTTTCATGAGGACAACAAGAGGCACATCTCTGACAAAAAGACCAAATTTCAGGCCTCTTCTCCAAAGCATGAGGATGCTAGCACTTAAGGGAAAAAAAAAAAAAGTCACCAGAATTTAACACTGGAAAAACAGAGTATTTTCTCCCCAACATCATTCTTGGAAACTTCTGAACTGTTTCAGCTGAAATTTTCCAAAATCAGCCTCAGGCAGACACCTGGCACAGCAAATTTCAGCCCAAATGGTTACAAACTGACAAAAAAGTTATAATCTGTTGAAAATATGGTCTTACATGAAAGTGTCCTACAACCTTAATAGCCCCACCTATAATTAAAATGAAAGAGCATTCAAAAATTGAGACACAATCATGCATTTCATCCTCTGAAGGAACAGCATTCTTGTATATCTGGCCCATAGAGCTAGCCTGCTTGCTTGTAAATCTTTTCTTATGGGGTGGATATTGTTGGTTTTATTATAATAGATTTATTCTAGAGTATTTTGGCTGTAATGTAAGTAACCTGAAGGCCACATCCTGTTGACCTAAAGCAAGTTAGCATACATACATTCGGGACCTTTAGCCTAGGTAAGTGATAATGAGCTAAAGCATAAAGTATATAACTACTAGCTCAGTCTCACATCTGATGTTTATATAAAATATAATGTTTGTGACCTTTAGCATAGATAAAGGAGGATGCATTAACTCAATCCCCTGAGATGGGATATTAGATGGATGGGATCTGAGTTATCCAGGAAAGAATTTTCTGTAGTATCTGGCTGGTGAATCTTGACCATATGCTCAGGGTTTAGCTGATCGCCATATTTGGGGTCGGGAAGGAATTTTCGTCCACGGCAGATTGGAGAGGCCCTGGAGGTTTTTCGCCTTCCTCTGTAGCATGGGGCATGGCTGACTTGAGGGAGGCTTCTCTGCTCCTTGAAGTCTTTAAACCATGATTTGAGGACTTCAGTAGCTCAGACATAGGTGAGGTTTTTCATAGGAGTGGGTGGGTGAGATTCTGTGTCCTGCACTGTGCAGGACGTCTGACTAGATGATCAGAATGGTCCCTTCTGACCTTAGTATCTATGAATCTATAAGTTGGCATAGATAAGGGTCTAAATTCATAGTCCTAAATTCATGCCCTCCATCAACTTAACAAAACTTGGAAATAACCAGTTAGGCCAGAAACATCAGATGCGAGACTGAGCTAGTAGTTATTACTATGTATGAATATGTCATTAAGACATATGAACGTGCCAGCCTATAGAGTAAGTGTGCCCTGATATTTTGAGGGTGAGGAAGTTACGTTTGGACATGGAAAGAGACACATAGTGCTCAGGCTCTATAAAGAGGGGCAACCCACCATGTTAGTTTTAGTTGGTATTTTAAATTCTTAATGGTTAGTTCTTAAGCTAATTGAATCAAACCTTTAAGTTAGCTTCTGTAGTTTTTCTTTAGCTTTTTACCACTCTAGCTTCTAAGTTCTTCACCTCCCACTCGAGAATTGAGGAACCTGGACCATTGGATTCTCTTGGGATGCCAGAGGCGAAGCTGGTCCTTTGTCTCCTACCACCAGGTTATCAAGGAAGGGAGCGAGTATGTTAATCTAGAAAACTTTATAATATACAATACCATATGTACCTCTAAAACAATATTATTGCCTTTGTAATTCTGATTATTTTTCCATTTGATTGCTATTCCATTTATCTCAATACAAGTCTTTAAGGCTGTATTTTGTTCTCAGTATAAATGTCCTTGCCATACATCCTGAGGATCCTTGAAAACGGTGTAACCTGATTCTGGGATGAAAACCTTATCTTCTGATCAGATTAATTGGCAAGCCTATATAAACAATAATATTAACCTCCTAAAATCAGGCAACATATTAAAATCAGTATTATGACACATGATGTTTATCACATGCACATAAAAAAAAATACTGCTCATGCTCACTTTAATGTGAGCAAGAATGAAATATATCAGCCACCATGGAGATGAGGGGGATTGTTCACTATAGTCACGGATCAGAGTTATTTGGCTGTGCTTATACTAAAAACAATTGGAGCAGTGTTGAAAATCCATCAGATCCAGATTTTATTTGTAATGCAAAAATATGAAAAGAAACAGATTTTCCAGAAAATAAGATTCAGAACTTCTGACTAACTTTCACATTCAAACCAAACTCAACTTTACTATGATCTTTATATTTTTTATTTGTATCTGAGAATGCTACATAGCCATGCTCAGTTACCCCATCTGATTAGGAGACTACATCAAGAAGTTGTTAACAAGACACTGACGTCAGTGTAGCTCAACAGATGGAATATGTCCAACATTCTTGACTTCAACTAAATGAGCAACATCAAACCAATGCTACAATCTCTGCAGCTCAATAGTTAAAAGACGAACACACACACACACACACGCACACACACACACACACACACAAAAGCATGGAGACTAAAAATTAGATAACGCTTTCAACAATTTTGGCTTAAAGAACACAAACAAGAAAATACAGGGGAACCATCACCAAAATCAAGCCCTTTGGTTTGTTTCTTCAGTTCAGACACTATCATGGCTATGAAATAGTTGAGAGCTGGAACTTCACTGTGGGTAGTGACACGTAAATGAATACGGTATTAACATAGGAAAAAAATTAAAAATGGCTCAACTCACATTAAAATCTTCCTCACTCCCAAAAAGAAATCAAGACCTCAATCCCACACACAAAATATACTTACTTGAAGTGTTCACTGAATAGTTGAGAGACTGCGCCATTTGACATTAAAAGTATAAGACTTTTATAATATAACTTGTAGAATCCATATTTTTCAGGCATTTAGTATGTACCAGGAGGCTATAAATCATATTTTAAATTCAAACTGTTTTTGCATATATGTGTACTATGAAGAAAGCAGTATGTCTGTGCAAATGGCAGCTAAAAATGGGACAATTCTGCTCGACAGCTTTCCAAAGTATCTTTAGAGAAGATGTACATATTTTGGAACTAAATGGCAGATACAGAAGTTAAAAAAAAGCCACATGTGTAATAAGGATTCTTTCCCTTCCTGAGTGCAACTCAGCTTTACCACAGTTTTCTATATTTTAAGAATCTCTGTTGATGATAAAACAGTTTCTTCAAAATGTACTACTTTTAATGAATATTTCTGATTATCAAATAGCCATTTGTTTTCTCTATTCATGGAATAAGTTGCTCAGAGCATCATTTTTCTGTTTTTAGAAGTTTTGGCAGCTTTTGCTGCTTCTATTAATAGCTTTAAAAGGAAACAGCAATGAACTTAAACTTAAGAATTGAAAATGTCAGAATTCTCTACTTACACAACTAAGCATCCAGATTAAATTCTAATATAATAAAACCCAAAAAAGGTGAAATGTGATTCAGGTACTGCAGCTTATGTATGTGAGTATTAGGTTTGATTAAAACTGAGAAATTAAGTGCAAGATTTTCTCATTTGTAGTTTGAATATTTGCTTTGTACAAAGCTGATAAGTGCAGAGGAGCCCACAGGTGAGACAATGATATCCCTTAGGGATGAATTTATGTACATCTTAGTATAGAGGATAGGAAAGAAGTTGGTAAAGTACAGATAGAAGCTAGTAAGGAATAGCCAGTCAAATAAAATAGAGTCCCATTTAAAACATAGTAATGAAGGCAAGAAACTGAATATTGACAAAATATATAAGCGCTTATATACAAATTACAGAAGTCTAAAAATACTAAGATGGGTGACCTAGAGTGTCTGGCATTACGTGAATGTATTGATATAAGAGGCAGAGAAACACGGTGGAATGAGGATAAATCAATGGGACATGATAATACCAGGGTATAAATATATAGAAATGATAGAGTAGGTCACACTGGTAGGGGGTGATATTATATGTTAAAAGAAAGCACAGAGTCAAATAAGGTAAAATCTTACATGAAACGAACTATACCATAGGATCTCTATGGATAGAAATTCTATGCCTGAATAAAAAGAGTATAGCAATAGGAGTACACTACCAACCACCTAAACAGGATGGTGACAGTGACTGTGAAACGCTAAGAGAGGTTAGATAGACTACTAAAGCAGAAAGTGCAATAATAGTGGATTATTTTCCTCATCCTCATATTGACAGGGTGTGATGCAGAGATAAAACTGATAGCCACCATAAATGACTGCTTCTTGGAGCAGCTAGTCCTGGAACCCCCAAAGGCACAGGTAATTCTTGACTTAGTCCTAAGTGGAGCACAGGATCTGGTCCAAGAGGGAACTATAGCTGAACCACTCAGCAATAGTGACTTATAATGTAATTAAGTTTAACATCCTTATAGGGGGAAATATAAACCAGACAGACACAGACACAGAGGGAGCATTTCACTTTAAAAAGGGGAACTTCAAAAAAACAAAATGATGATGCTCATTGAATAGAAATTGAAAGGAACTGTCACAATGGTAAATGCTTGAAGCTGCAAGGGGGCTATTTAAAAACACCATAATAGAGGTTCAGACTAAATGTATATCCCAAATCATAGAAAACAACAAGAGGACGAAAAGAATGCCACCATGGCTAAAGAGCAGAGTAATTGAGGTCATTAGAGGCAAGAAGGCATCCTTTAAGATTTGGAAGTCAAATCCTAGCAAGGATTAACAGGAAGGTGCACAAACTCTGATAGGTTAAGTGTAGAAGTATAATAATGCAGGTCAAGAAAGAATGAGAAGCAACTTACTAAGGATGAAAAGACTGATGGTAAGAATCTTTTTAAATGCACCAGAAGGCTGCCAGACAGGCAATGGGGCCACTAAAAGACAAAAAGGTGCTAAAGGAGCAAACAAGGTCATTGCAGAAAAGCTAAAGAACTCACTGTAATGGTCTTCACTGCAGCGACTGTGGGGAAGATACCCACATCAGAGCTATCCTTTTTGGGTGACAAATCTGAAGTACTGTCCCATACTGATGCATAAATAGAAGATGTTTTGAACAAATTATTTAATTAAATAGAAATAAGTCAACACAACCAGATGGTATTCACTTGAATTCTGTAGGAATTCATACATTATATTGTAGAACTACTATCTGTACCATATAACCTACCACTGAAACAAGCCTCTGTCTCAGGTGACTGGAAAGTGGCTAATGTAACACCATTTATAAAAAAGGACTCAAGAGGAGATCCTGGCAATTACAGATTTGAGAGTCTAACTTTAACACTGGGCAACTATAGTCAAAAACAGAATTCTAAGACACATAGATAAACATGATTTCCTGGAGAAGAGTTAACATGGCTTTTATGAACGCAAGTCATGCTTCACCAATCTATCCGAATTATTTGAGGGTGTCAATATGCATGCGGATAAGGGTGATCCAGTTAAAATACTGTACTTGGATTTTCAAATAGCCATTGACGAGGTCTCTCATCAAATGCTCTTAAGCAAAGTAAAGAGTCACAAGAGAATAGGGAAATCCTATCATGAATCAGTAACAGGCTAAGAGACAGGAAGCAAAGGGTAGGAATAAAATGGTCAGCTTTCATAATGCTCTCTCTATTGTAAACAGCAAGATCCCCCAAGGATCTGTACTGGGAACTGTGCTGTTCAACATATTCATCAATCATCTGAAAAAGGGAGTGAAGAGTGAAGTGGTGTAGTCTGCAGATGGCATCTTGAGTAATTCTGTAAGTCCAAAGATAACTGCGAAGAGTCACAGAGGGATCTAGCAAGGGATGTGAAGGGTAACAAGAATGGTTTCTACAGGTATGTTAGCAACAAAAAAGTCAGGGAAAGTGTGGGACCCTTACTGAATGGGGGAGGCAACATAGTGACAGACGATGTGGAAAAAGCTAAGTACTAAATGCTTTTTTTGCCTCTGTCTTCAAAGACAAGGTCAGCTCCCAGACTGCTACACTGGGCAACACAGTATGAAAAGGAGGTGAGCAGCCATCAGTGGTAAAAGAACAGGTTAAGGACTATTTAGAAAAGCTGGAGGTGCACAAGTCCATGGGTCCAGATCTAATGCATCCAAGAGTGCTGAGGGAGTTGGCTGATGTGACTGGCCATTATCTTTGAAAATTTGTCATGATCGGGGGAGGTACCAGATGATTGGAAAAAGACAAATATAGTGCCCATATTTTAAAGAGGGAAGAAAGAGAACCTGGGGAACTACAGACCAGTCAGCCTCTCTTCAGTCCCCAGCAAAATCATGGAGCAGGTCCTTAAGGAATCCATTTCGAAGCACTTGGAGGAGAGGAAGGCGATCAGGAACAGTCAACAAGGATTCATCAAGGGCAAGTGTCAAGGTTCCTTCTCCACTCTGAACTCTAGGGTACAGATGTGGGGACCTGCATGAAAACCTCCTTAACTTACTTTTACCAGCTTAGGTTAAAGCTTCCCCAAGGTACAAACTATTTTACCTTTTGCCCTTGGACTTTCGCTGCCACCACCAAACGTCTAACCGGTATTATTATTATTATTATTATTAGGAAAGAGTCTGCTTGGAAACGTCTTTCCTCCCCCAAAATCCTCCCAAACATTACCCCGCCCCTTTCTGGGGAAGGTTTGATAAAAATCCTCACCAATTTGCATAGGTGACCACAGACCCAAACCCTTGGAGCTTAAGAACAATGAAAAAGCATTCAGTTTCTTAAAAGAAGAATTTTAATAGAAGAAAAAGTAAAAAAAATCACCTCTGTAAAATCAGGATGGTAAATACCTTACAGGGTAATTAGATTCAAAACACAGAGAACCCCTCTAGGCAAAACCTTAAGTTACAAAAAGATACAAAAACAGGAATATCCATTCCCTCCAGCACAGCTTATTCTCTCAGCCATTTAAAGAAATCAGAATCTAATGCATATCTAGCTAGATTACTTACTAAGTTTTAAGACTCCATTCCTGTTTTGTCCCCGGCAAAAGCATCACACAGACAGAGAGAAAGGCTTTGTTTCTCCCTCCCCCCAGCTTTTGAAAGTATCCTGTCTCCTCATTGGTCATTTTGGTCAGGTGCCAGCGAGGTTATCCTAGCTTCTTAACCCTTTACAGGTGAAAGGGTTTTTCCTCTGGCCAGGAGGGATTTTAAAAGGTGTTTACCCTTCCCTTTATATTTATGACAGCAAGTCATGCCTGATCAACCTGATTGCCTTCTATGATGAGATAACTGGCTGTGTGGATATGAGGAAAGCAGTGGATGAGATATATCTTGATTTTAGCAAAGCTTTTTATACGGTCTCCCACAGTATTCTTGCCAGCAAATTAAAGAAGTATGGATTGGATGAATGGACTATAAGGTGGACTAGAAAGCAGGCTAGACTGTCGGGCTCAATGGGTAGTGATCAACGGCTCAATGTCTTGTTGGTAGCCAGTATCATGTGGAGTGCCCCAGGGGTCGGTTTTGTTCAACATCTTTATCAATGATGGGATTAATTGCACCCTCAGCAAGTTCACAGAAGACACTAAGCTCGGGGGAGAGGTAGATATGCTGGAGGGTAGGGATAGGGTCAGAGTGACCTAGACAAATTAGAGGATTGGGCCAAAAGAAATCTGATGAGGTTCAACAAGGACAAGTGCAGTGTCCTGCACTTAGGAAGGAAGAATCCCACTCACCGCTACAGGCTGGGGACCGATTGGATAAGCAGCAGTTCTGCAGAAAAGGACCCGGGGACTACAGTGGACGAGAAGCTGGATATGAGTCAGCAGTGTGCCCTTGTTGCCAAGAAGGCCAACAGCATATTGGGCTGTATTAGTAGGAGCATTGCCAGCAGATCGAGGGAAGTGATTATTCCCCTCTCTACAGCACTGGTGAGGCCACACCTGGAGTATTGCATCCAGTTTTGGTTCCCTCACTACAGAAGGGATGTGGACAAATTGGAGAGAGTCCAGCGGAGGGCAACAAAAATGATTAGGGGCTGGGGCACATGATTTACTAGGAGAGGCTGAGGGAACTGGGGTTATTTAGTCTGCGGAAGAGAAGAGTGAGGGGGGATTTGATAGCAGCCTTCAACTACCTGAAGGGAGGTTCCAAAGAGAATGGAGCTAGGCTGTTCTCAGTGGTGGCAGACGACAGAACAAGAAGCAATGGTCTCAAGTTGCAGTGGGGGAGGTCTAGGTTGGATATTAGGAAACACTATTTCACTAGAAGGGTGGTGAAGCACTGGAATGGGTTACCTAGGGCGGTGATGGAATGTCCATCCTTAGAGGTTTTAAAGGCCTGGCTTCACAAAGCCTTGGTTGGGATGATTTAGTTGGTATTAGTCCTGCTTTGAGCAGGGGATTGGACTAGATGACCTCCTGAGGTGTCTCCCAACCCCTAATATTCTATGATCTTACAAAACTGGGTGACTGTGCAGCAAAATGACATTTGAAATTCAACACCGATAAGTACAAAGTAATACATATTGGAAAAAATAATCCCAAATACATATATGGGTGTAGGGAGGTGATGGAACCGCCTTCTGTCATAACCAAACAGCTAAGGGTAGCCTAGAATTCTTCCTTACCTGTAAGGGGTTAAGAAGCTCAAATAACCTGGTTGGCACCTGACCAAAAGGACCAATGGGGAAAGAAGATAGTTTCAAATCTTGGGGGGGGGGGGGGGGAGAAAAGAGGCTTTGTTATGAGTGTTCTCTTGGGAAGCAGAGAAGCATCAGGTCAGAAAACTCCTTCTCCTATAAACCATCCTAAAAGTCTCTCGTATTACAAAAATTGTAAGTAAAAGTCAGGCAAGGCGTGTTAGATTATCTTTTGTTCTGCTTGTGAATTTTTCCTTTGCTGGAGGGAGGTTTATTCCTGTTTTTTGTAACTTTGAAACTAAGCCTAGAGGAAGTTCTGCTGTGTTTTTGAATCTTTTGTTACCCTGGATAGTTATTTTCCATCCTGATTTTACAGAGGTGATCTTTTTTTCTTTTTTTTTTTAAATAAAATCCTTCTTTAAGAACCTGACTGATTTCTCTATTGTCCTAAGACCCAGGGGTTTGGGTCTGTGATCAATTTGTAACCAACTGGTTAGGATATTATTCTCAAGCCTCCCCAGGAAAGGGGGTGTAAGGGCTTGGGGGGATATTTTGGGGGAATAGGAACTCCAAAAGATCCTTTCCCTTATTCTTTGTTAAATCACTTGGTGATGGCAGCGTACCCTCCAAGGGCAAAGAATTTGTGCCTTGGGGAAGTTTTAACCTAAGCTGATAGAAATAAGCTTAGTAGTCTTTCATGTGGGTCCCCACATCTGTACCCTAAAGTTCAGAGTGGGGAGGAAACCCTGACACCTTCCTTTGAAGTTTTTAAGGTCAGGCTTGACAAAGCCCTGGCTGGGATGATTTAGTTGGGGATTGGTCCTGCTTTGAGCAGGGAGTTGGACTAGATAACCTCCTGAGGTCCCTTCCAACCCTGATATTCTATGATAATGATGAGTGCTAACAGCTAATTTAGAACCCAAGGAAGATCTTGGAGTCACTGTGCATGTTCTCTAAAAACCTATCCTGAAAGATGATCCCTCACTCTCTCTTGTGAGACAGACCAGTCCTCGCTTACAGACAGCCCCACAACCTGAAGCAAATACTCACCAGCAACCACACTCACCAGCAACCACACACCACACAACAAAAACACTAACCCAGGAACCTATCCTTGCAAAAAAGCCCAATGCCAACTCTGTCCACATATCTATTCAAGTGACATCATCATAGGACTTAATCACACCATCAGGGGCTCGTTCACCTGCACATCTACCAATGTGATATATGCCATCATGTGCCAGCAATGCCCCTCTGCCATGTACATTGGCCAAACCAGATAGTCTCTATGCAAAAGAATAAATGGACACAGATCTGACATCAAGAATCATAACATTCAAAAACCAGTAGGAGAACACTTCAACCTCTCTGGTCACAAAGGTGGCAATTTTGCAACAGAAAAGCTTCAAAAACAGACTCCAAAGAGAAACTGCTGAATTTGAATTGATTTGCAAGCTAGATACCATTAACTCAGGCTTGAATAGAGACTGGGAGTGGCTGGGTCATTACACTAATTGAATCTATTTCCCCATGTTAAGCATCCTTACACCTCTTGTCAACTGTCTGAAATGGGCCATCTTGATTATCACTACAAAAGTTGTTTTCTCCTGCTGATAATAGCTCATCTTAATTTAATTAGCCTCTTAGAGTTGGTCTGGCAATTTCCACCTTTTCATATTTTCTGTATGTATATATCTCTATCCTCGTACTACATGTTCCATTCTATGCATCTGATAAAGTAGGCTGTAGCCCACAAAAGCTTATGCTCAAATAAATTTGTTAGTCGCTAAGGTACCACAAGTACTCCTTTTCTTTTTGCAGATACAGACTAACATGGCTGCTACTCTGAAACCTGTCACCATGAATACTGTGTTCAGTTCTGCTGGCCCCATCTCAAAAAGGATATATAGAGCATGGGTTCTCAAAATGGGGTTGGAACCCAACAAGGGTCACAAAGTTATTACATGGAGGGTCACAAGCTGTCAGCCTCCACCCCAAACCTCTCTTTGCCTCCAGCATTTATAACGGTGTTAAATATATTAAAAAGTGCTTTTCATTTATAAGGGGGGAGGGGTCACACTCGGAGGCTTGCTATCTGAAAGGGTTCACCAGTACAAAAGTTTCAGAACCACTGATACAGAGGAACTGGAAAGACAACAGAGATAATCACGAGTATGGTATGTCTTCAGTATAAAGACAGACAAAAAAAGATTAGGCCTGTTCATCTTAGAGGAAAAAAAAATGATGATTAAGGGGGAAATGTGATCTATAATCTATAAAATCATGAATGGTGTGGAAAGAGTGAATAGAGAAGTGTTATTTATTTATTTATTTTTTATTTCTCTCTCTCTCTCACACACACACCAAAAACCAGGGATCACTCAATAAAATTAACAGACAGCACGTTTAACACAAATAAGAGGAAGTATTTTTTTCACACAGCACACAATTAACCTGTGGGATGTTGTGATGGCCAAAAGTATAATTAGGTTAACAAACAAAACAAACAAAAAAACTACTAGATAAGGGGACAGCTCCGTCAATGGCTATTAGTCAAGATGGTCAGGGATGCAACCCCATGCTCGAATGACCCTAAACCTCTGACTACCAGAAGCTGGGAAGGAAATACAGGTTGGAACATTCCAGCTACACTGTTCTGTACACCCCCACAAAGCTCAGGTACAGGTCACTGTTGGAGACAGGATACAGAGCCAGATGAACAGTTGGTCTGACCCAATATGGCAGTTCTTACATTCTTTGTAATTTCACATGCTGAATTTGAGGGTGGTAATGTGCATTATAGGGGGGAGGGGGGAAGAAAACAGTTACACACGGAGTTTTAATTATGTTGATTTTACTGAAAAGAGTATTGGTGTTTTCTGATAAAAACCAGAGACATGGTGAGGTTAGCTCTTTGATGCTATGACGACAATTAAAGAAAGCACTGTATTCAATATCACTTAAGAATCCTTTTACCCTTCTATGCCCAAACCTTTACTTCTGTAATTGATGTATATCATAATGCTTAACGTTACTCTAATGCAGGAAATTCCTCAATGCCATCCTCTAAATATTGCAATAAAAATAAAATTAAAAAAAGCACATCCTGTTCTATGCAATAATGTATACAATGTACTCAAAGTACCATCAAGATGGACTCTGAAAATGGGGACAAATAGAGATTTAGTGTTTACACAGCACTCTGAAGATGTACAATTTTAAGTATTAGTACTATAGCAGGTTATTTCAACACTGCATAGTTCTCAGATATTCCAAGTTAACAGGAGTTCTAATTGAACATTAGAAACACTTGTTTATCTACAGGCTCTCCCCTTATTTGTGTATTCCATTTAATGAGAGTCTAGTAACCTACAATATTTTCTGGGGACAGCGGGGGAGGAGGCAAAAAACAAAAAGTAAAAGTATACAGTCCCAAAAAGTCTCTAGTATCAAGCTAGTGGGAACTAAGTGTAAAGAAAAGCCAACCACACAACAAAAGTGCTACTTACATATTTTATATTAAGTCCAATAAAAGTCAAATTTAACATTCAAATATTTCTTGATCAAGTTGTATCTTCCTCAGGCCTGGATCACAGTAGTACTACGATTACCACTTATCTTTATCAAGAAAGAGATGCAGGCAGTTTCCCTCCATTGACACCAATTTCACCCTGCAGGCAGACTATAATAATCTGACGTGCAGTTCCAATTAACTAACTGCCATTCTAAAGACACTTCTAGTTGTTACTAGATGCTGGTTCATGAAGTACTTTCAGAAGTATGGAAGTCTAGTATGTGTATAAAAGGGAAAGATGAGGTTAGGGTCAAAGCCTGGAAAATCCACTTATAATTGGGAAGTGACCAGTTTTCCCTGGCAAAACACAGGGACTTAAGTCAACTTCTGCAGAAATTGCAAATCAAGTTTCTTGCACTAAAGCCCTGGTCTACATTAGGCGTTGAGGTCGAATTTAGCAGCGTTAAAATCGATGTAACCCTGCACCCGTCCACATGACGAAGCCCTTTTTTTCGACTTAAAGGGCTCTTAAAATAGATTTCCTTACTTCACCCCCAACAGGATTAGTGCTGAAATCAGTTTTGCTGGGTCAAATTTGGGGTACTGTGGATGCAATTAGACGGTATTGGCCTCCGGGAGCTATCCCAGAGTGCTCCATTATGACCGCTCTGGACAGCATTCTCAACTCAGATGCACTGACCAGGTAGACAGGAAAAGGCCCGCAAACTTTTGAATTTCAATTTCCTGTTCGGCCAGTGTGGCAAACTGGAGGTGACCATGCAGAGCTCAATCAGTAGAGGTGACCATGATGGAGTCCCAGAATCGAAAAAGAGCTCCAGCATGGACTGAACAGGAGGTACGGGATCTGATCGTTGTATGGGGAGAGGAATCTGTGCTATCAGAACTACGTTCCAGTTTTCAAAATGCCAACACATTTGTGAAAATCTCCCAGGGCATGAAGGACAGAGGCCATAACAGAGACCCAAAGCAGTGCCGTGTGAAACTTAAGGAGCTGAGGCAAGCCTACCAGAAAACCAGAGAGGCGAACAGCTGCTCCGGGTCAGAGCCCCAAACATGCTGCTTCTATGATGAGCTTCATGCCATTTTAGGGGGTTCAGCCACCACTACCCCAGCCGTGTTGTTTGACTCCTTCAATGGAGATGGAGGCAATACGGAAGCAGGTTTTGGGGACGAGCAAGATGATGATGATGAGGTTGTAGATAGCTCACAGCAAACAAGCGGAGAAACCGGTTTTCCCTGACAGCCAGGAACTGTTTCTCACCCTGGACCTGGAGCCAGTACCCCCCAAACCCACCCAAGGCTGCCTCCCAGACCCGCCAGGCGGAGAAGGGACCTCTGGTGAGTGTACCTTTTAAAATACTATACAAGGTTTAAAAGCCAGCATGTTTAATGATTAATTTGCCCTGGCATTCGTGGCTCTCCTGGATATACTCCCAAAGCCATTGCAAAAAGTTTCTGGGGAGGGCAGCCTTATTCCATCCACCATGATAGGATACTTTACCACTCCAGGCCAGTAGCACGTACTCGGGAATCATTGTAGAACAAAGCATTGCAGTGTATGTTTGCTGGCGTTCAAACAACATCCGTTCTTTATCTCTCTGTATCCTCAGGAGAGTGATATCATTCATGGTCACCTGGTTGAAATAGGGTGCTTTTCTTAAGGGGACATTCAGAGGTGCCTGTTCCTGCTGGGCTGTTTGCCTATGGCTGAACAGAAATGTTCCCCGCCGTTAGCCACGCGGTGGGGGGAGGCAAAATGGGACCTTGTAACGAAAGCACATGTGCTATGTACATAATGTTAACAGCAAGGTTTACCATGAAAGAGTGTACCCATCGTTCTATAAAATGTGTCTTTTCAAATACCACTGTCCCTTTTTTCCTCCACCAGCTGCATGTGTTTCAAGGATCACAGGATCTTCTCCTTCCCAGAGGCTAGCAAAGATTAGAAGGCGAAAAAAAAAACGCACTCGCGATGAAATGTTCTCTGAGCTCATGCTGTCCTCCCACATTGATAGAGCACAGACGAATGCGTGGAGGCAGACAACGTCAGAGTGCAGAAAAACACAAAATGACCGGGAAGAGAGGTGGTGGGCTGAAGAGAGGCCTGAAGCTGAAAGGTGGTGGCAGCATGATGAGAGGAGGCAGGATTCAATGCTGAGGCTGCTGGAGGATCAAACTAATATGCTCCAGTGTATGGTTGAGCTGCAGGAGACAGTAGGAGCACAGACCGTCACTACAGCCCCTGTGTAACCAACCGCCCTCCTCCCCAAGTTCCATAATCTCCTCACCCAGACGCCCAAGAACGCAGTGGGGGGGGGCGTCCGGCCACCCAGCCACTCCACCCCAGAGGATTGCCCAAGTAACAGAAGGCTGGCATTCAATAAGTTTTAAAGTGCTGTGTGGCCTTGTCCTTCCCTCCTCCACCACCCCTCCTGGGTTACCTTGGTAATTATCCCCCAATTTGTGTGATGAATTAATAAAGAATGCATGAACGAGAAGCAGCAATGACTTTATTGCCTCTGCAAGTGGTGATCGAAGGGAGGTGGGGAGGGTGGTCAGCTTACAGGGAAGTAGAGCGAACCAAGGGGCTGGGGATTTCATCAAGGAGAAACAAACAGAACTTTCACACTGTAGCCTGGCCAGTCATGAAACTGGTTTTCAAAGCTTCTCTGATGTGCACTGCACCCTCCTGTGCTCTTCTAACCGCCCTGGTGTCTGGCTGTGTGTAACCAGCAGCCAGGCGATTTGCCTCAACCTCACACCCCGTCATAAACGTCTCCCCCTTACTCTCACAGATATTGTGGAGTGCACAGCAAGCAGTAATAACAGTGGGAATATTGGTTTTGCTGAGGTCTAACTGAGTCAGTAAACTGCACCAGCGCGCTTTTAAATGTCCAAATGCACATTCTACCACCATTCTGCACTTGCGCAGCCTGTGGCTGAACAGCTCCTGACTACTCTACAGGCTGCCTATGTACGGCTTCATGAGCCATGGCATTAAGGGGTAGGCTGGATCTCCAGGCATTTCAGGATCTCCAGGCATTTCAACATCCCCAACCGTTATTTTCTGGGCTGGGAAGAAAGTCCCTTCCTGCAGCTTTTGAAACAGACCAGAGTTCCTGAAGATGCGAGCGTCATGTACCTTTCCCGGCCATCCCACATTGATGTTGGTGAAACGTCCCTTGTGATCCACCAGTGCTTGCAGCACTATTGAAAAGTACTCCTTGCGGTTTATGTACTCGCTGGCTTGGTGCTTCGGTGCCAAGATAGGGATATGGGTTCTGTCTATGGCCCCACCACAGTTAGGGAATCCCATTGCAGCAAAGCCATCCACTATGACCTGCACATTTCCCAGGGTCACTACCCTTGATATCAGGAGATCTTTGATTGTGTTGGCTACTTGCATCACAGCAGCCCCCACAGTAGACTTGTCCACTCCAAATTGATTCCTGACTGACCAACAGCTGTCTGGAATTGCAAGCTTCCACAGGGCTATTGCCTGTGCTATCGCTTCTCAACTGTGAGGGCTGCTCTCATCTTGGTATTCTTGTGCCTCAGGGCAGGGGAAAGCAAGTCACAAAGTTCCATGAAAGTGCCCTTACGCACGTGAAAGTTTTGCAGCCACTGGGAATCGTCCCAGACCTGCAACACTAAGCGGTCCCACCAGTCTGTGCTTGTTTCCCGGGCCCAGAATCGGCATTCCACCGCATGAGCCTGCCCCATTAGCACCAAGATGCCCACATTGCCAGGGCACGTGCTTTGAGAGAAGTCTGTGTCCACGTTCTCATCACTCTCGTGACCGCGCTGACGTCGCCTACTCACCCGGTTTCACTTTGCCAGGTTCTGGTGCTGCATATACTGCTGGATAATGCGTGTGGTGTTTAATGTGCTCCCAATTGCCAAAGTGATCTGAGCGGGCTCCATGCTTGTCGTGGTATGGCGTCTGCACAGAAAAAAGGCGCGGAATGATTGTCTGCTGTTGCCCTGACAGAGGGAGAGGCAACTGATGACATGGCTTACAGGGTTGGCTTACAGGGAATTAAAATCAACAAAGGGGGTGGCTTTGCAAGAAACTGAATGGCCGCCTCAAGGATAGAACTCAAAACCTCAAGGATAGAACTCAAAACTGTGTTTAGCAGGCCGTTGATTTCACAGAGGGAGGGAGGGAGGAGAAAATGAATACAAAACAAATCTGGTCTATTTCTTGTTTTGAAGCACTTCATCTATCTTTATACATCTTGCTGGCAGCACATGTGCAGTATGACCGCTAGCCATCGTCACCTCTTGGGTGCTCGGCAGAAGACGATGGCCAGCAGTCATACTGCACTGTCTTCTGCTAGCTGCAGATTAAAAGACAGTGCACTGCCAATAGGACTCAATCACCATGAGACGAAACAAGGGAAATGACCTGGCTGAGTCACTCCCATGTTTGCCCAGGCGCCTGGTTAAAAGAGCACCCAGGACTACATCGACGATGGCTACCAGTCATGCTGCACTGTCTGCTGCCAAAAGGCAATAAACTGCTGCTGTGTAGCAATGCAGTACCACGTCCGCCAGCACCCAGGAGACATACGGTGACGGTTAGCTGAGCAGGCTCCATGCTTGCCCTGGTATGGAGTCTGCACAGGTAACTCAAGAAAAAAGGAGCAAAACGCTTGTCTGCCCTTGCTTTTACGGCGGGAGGGAGGGAATGGGGGCCTGACGATATGTACCCAGAACCACCCGCGACAATGTTTTGGCCCCATCCGGCACTGGGATTCCTATCCAGAATTCAAATGGGCGGTGGAGACTACAGGAACTGTGGGATAGCTACCCACAGTGCAAAGCTCCGGAAGTCGACGGTTGCCTCGGTACTGTGGACACAGTCCGCTGACTACATACACTTAGAGCATTTGTGTGGGGAGACACACACACACACACACACACACACACACACACGACTGTATAAAAATGCTTTCTAAAAATGCTTTCTACAAAACCGACTTCTATAAATTTGACCTAATTTCGTAGTGTAGACATACCCAAAAAGACTGAAGAAAAACTTTCATGTGAACCAAAATAAAAGGATAAATATTATCAGAGCCTGCAGACTTTGGAAGCAGACAGATATTAACCAAGCTGATCAGTTTTACTGCTACTCCTAAGGTTCTCAGTCACTGACAAGATTCATGTTGATTTCATGCTGCCCCTGTTTGGGAAAACTCAGCAGAGGCAAGTACTGGAGTTACTAAGGGTAAACAGACCTTAAAAAGTGACACAGGGAGGGTAGTTGCAATAGATACCACTTCTCCCCGGTTCACCTCTAAAAATGGAGAAAGACAGTAAACCGAAACACAGAAGACTTGTTGCCCACAGAGAGTCTCACATCTTGTCAATAACCATCGGTGCAGCTCCACCAGTGGAATGCTAACATAGATAGGGTTCAGACAGACACTAGTGTTTTTACCAATGTCATTTAGATCTGATCTGAGCAGTGGTAGATGACATCGTAATAGAGTATAGTTGTTCCCCCATCTACCTTTGTGCTGAGATCACTGCTTGGAATAGTGGAATATTCCCCAAAGTAATTTTCCTCTTCCAGCAGCTTTGGAGGAGGATGCTGGGGAACCAGTTTCAAACTTAGGGCCAGAACCTGCAATTGCAAAGCACCATAACATTCAATGGGGCTCCACACAGAATCATGAGTCTACCTATAAAGGTCCAGTTGCAGGATTTGGCCCTTAGAGAGCTGCTAGTGAGAGGCTGATACAAGATCCCACTAGGAACTGGCAGGAAGTTTAAATTAGGCTTCTCACATGGACATTATCTCTAGACATTGCTAGACTTGTAAATGTAACCCATCAGACCACAGGTGTCTACCAAGTATTTTAAAACTTGGAATAGGGCCCCATTCTGCTGGGGAATTTATCAATAACTTGTTCCAGAGGAAGAACAATCTGTCTTCCATTCACAGGGGAGATATTTCAACTCCAAAATTAGCTGATCAACACCCAGAGTTATCACTTAGAAAAGTCCATTTCCCTATAGTCAACGGGGGGGTTGGGCTCAGAGATCCATATTACTATTATGTTTTTATCATGTCATGTCAAATTGGTTCCAGAATGCTAACATCCTTATACCCACATGGGTAGAAAATGAATAGATGTTAATACAGGCAATACATCCCCCTGCAGGTGTGCTTGGTTCCTCGCTTTGTCCAGTAGAGAAAAATAAGGAGCCTACAAGAATGGTGGCCTCCCAAAGGGTCTAAGTTATCCTAGCTAAAAAAGTATCAATTTCATCCTTGCTGTCATGCAAAAGCATCTGATGGGGTAACCCAGACTTGCAAATTGGGAAAGAAACCTATAATTTGGAGGAACAGGCTGAGCAAGGGCATCATATGCATTTTCCAATTAGTCAAGGATGAGACCTTTGTGTCTTTTCTAACCCTGAAGCAATACTATTCATATTAACAATAAGGGGGAAGAAACGGAAACCAAAATAGGGAAAGAACAGGTTACAGAATATTTAGACAAAATTAGATGTATTCATATCAGCAGGTCCTGGTGAAATTCATCTTATTTAAGGAACTGCAGAAAATCTCAGAACCATTAGCAATTATCTCTGAAAACTCACGGGGGATAGTGGACATCCCAGAAGACTGGAAAAGGGCAAACATTCCCCTTTTTAATGCCCCTATAGGTACTAAGAGGACCTGTGGAATTATAGACCAGTCAGCTTAACATTGATACCTAGAAAGATACTGGAACAAGGTATTAAACAATCTGTTTATAAGCAATTGGAGGGCAATAAGGTTATAAGGAATAGCCAGCATAGATTTGTCAAAAACAAATCATGCCAAACCAACCTAATTTCCTTCATTGACAGCATTACTGGATGGGTGGAAGCAATAGTACGTGATGTATCTTGATTTTAGTAAGACTTTTCACAAAATCCCACATGACATTCTCATAAGCAAATTAGAGAAATGTGGTCCACATTAAAATTACTATAAAGCAGGTGCACAGCTGGCTGAAAGACTGTACTCAAAAAGTTAAAGATTTGCTGTGAGGCTGGGAGAACATATCTAGTGGGGTCCTTCAGGAGCAATTTCTGGGCCTGGAAAAATCAGTATTTTCCTTAATGATTGGATAACAGAATGGCAAGTACGCTTATAAAATCTGTAGGTGACACAATGCTGGAAAGGGTTGCAAGCACATTGAAGTACAGGATTAGAATTCAAAAGGACCGTAACTTGGAGAATTGGTCTGAAATCAACAAAATTCAATAAAAGACAAGTGCAAAGTACTTCACTTAGGAAGGCAAAAATCAAATGCACATCTATAAAATGAGGAATAACCGGCTAGGTGGTAGCACTGCTGAATAGGATCTGGAAGTTATACTGGATCACAAATTGAATCTGAGTAAACAACATGATGCAGCTGTGCAAAATGAAAATATTCTGGGGTGTTTTAACAGAAAAGTAGTATGTCAGACATAGGAGGTAATTGTCCTGCTCTGCTTGGCACTGGTGAGGCCTCAGCTGGAGTACTGTATCCAATTTTGGGTACCAAAGTTTAGGAAATATGTGGAAAAATTGGACAGAGTATAGAGGATAGTAACAAAAATGATAAAAGGTTTAGAAAACCTGTCTTGTGAGGAAAGGTTAAAAAATCTGGACATACTTAGTCTTGAAAAGACTGAGGAGGGACCCAATAATGGTCTTCAAATATATTAAGGGCTGCTATAATGAGGACTGTGATCAATTGTTCTATACTTCTTGTCCTGCCTTCAGTGGATGTAATGTGCTTAACCTGAAACGAGGCAATTTTAAATTAGATATTAGGAAAGACTTAACTATAAGGGTAGTTAAGCTCTGGAATAGGCTTCCAAGGGACACTGTTGAATCACCATCATTGAAGGTTTTTAAGAACACCTGTCAGGGATGGGCTAGGTTTACTTGGTCCTACCTCAGTGCTGTGGCATGAACTTGACCTCTCAAGGTCCCTTCCAACCCTACATTCCTGATATGACCTGCCACCCTCAATGGCCTAGCAGTACTTGCAACTAAGACAACTGCTAACAAATCAGTTTGGTCCAGATGCTGTAGGACTGCCAGAGGCCCCGGAGCTACTGGGTACTTTAGAAATGCTTCACAGACTATCCAGGCCTACGTCCACTATGTATGCGTTACTACTGAAGAAGAACTCCACTAATCTGGAGTTCTTTGCGAAAGCATGGAAAGGAGAGTTATCACAGCCCTTAGAAGATCCCTAATGGCAGGGCATATTACAGAATGTTAAAAATGGTCCTGTGGATCTCAAGCTATGCCTGATATAACAAAAGATTCTATTCAAAATGTATTGCATCCCAGAGGTTGTGGAAGACAGGGGGGCACTGTCTTCAGATGCTGTGCGTGCTGTAATAAAGAAAAAGGAGCCCTCATGCATATGTTATGGGACTGTCCAACAGTCAGACACCATGGAAAGAGGGGGACACAAGAGTAAAAAAAAAAAAAAAAAAAAAAAAAAAAAAATAGTGCTTGGCTTCAGCAACCAAATCTCAGCTGAAGTTATATCATAGGTTATGTGCCTACTGCGATGGGTTCAACTTCACCACAAATATTTTAGTTCTTGAGGGCTGTAATGTTCATCAAGCATATAATTTTACAAAAAAGGAGGAGTAGACTTATGCCAATAATAGAGCAGTGGCATTCAGACCTGTCTGAGCTAGCAGCCAAAGAAACAATAGCTTATCAGTGTAGAAAACTATTATGAGAATTCAAAGAAATGAGGTCTCTATTTCTTAATATACTTGGATAAAGAATGCTGAGATAGGCTTAAAAAAAAAAAAAGAGGAGGGGAAGAGGGAAAGGAAAAGTGGAGAGGTCAAGTGGAATGCCGTTTTTAGCTATTTGAATATCTCTATTGTTATTATCCCCCCTTAACATGTTGTGTCTGTGTAATATTGTCTGATTTTGTACTGTATTATCTTGCAGCTTTGACAAGCGTATAGTTACATAATTTTATTGGCTATCCTGTGAAATGTGTGATGTTTGTAACATACTAGCTATAAGTAGCTGTAATTCCATCTATATTTTTTGGATGTGAAAATCAATCACATTAGCTCAGCATTCTTTTTAAATAAAGCGACAAATATTGGCCACCACCATACGCTAGAAACATCATGCATCCACTCCCCTTAACGTTTAGTCTTGAGTCAAGAGGTGTAATTGCTTGCCCCACCCCCAACCAAAGCAGAGTTCTGGGAACTTCTAGAAAATTTCTTAATTCAATGGCTTATGCCAACTGTAAGTCACCAATCTGTCCTCCTCTACACAAAAACAAAAACCACACAAGTTTGGCTCTCTTTTTTTTCTTTTTAAATATACTCCTTTCTGGTCAGACCAGGCCCTCCCTCCACAGGATTAAAATGACTAATTATAAGGAGGTAGTTTTGTTACTGTTTTTCTATGATAGATACTACGTAAATATTTGGCAGTAAGATTTTTGCTAATCAGGCAGAAATCTTCAGTACAGACCTCACTGAATAATTCTCAGTGGATTTCTCCCAGTATTTGTGTAGCTTTTCACAGCCATCAAGGAGGTGGCATATCTAAGGGACTCACTCAAGAAGGAAAGAAAGAAGCCAAGAAATTGTGCTATGAAGCAAATAATTGATACAGGCTTTGATTCTGAAGATACCTGCAGATTCTTCCCGCAAGTAACATTTATCTGATCAACCTTGAAAACTTAGGTTTACATTACAGCCTTACAAAGCTGATTTACCATCCCAAGCATGTCATTCTGCTTATTCATCCTCCCAATGAGGGTAATAACAATAATGAAAAGAAAGTTTGTCAACCTGAAGTACATTTTTTGATTAGTGAGCAAGCAAGTAGAATTTTGTGAAACTGTTTTTTGATAACTGGAATCGGGAATTTTATCAATAATGGTCCATCCAATGAAACCCTGCTACAGTGAATATACGTGGACTTCCTTTCTACTAGATTAAAGTCCTTGTAGTACAGAATGAACCCCAAATGTTGTTAATTGCAGGTTAACAGTAATTTTCATGGAAATATTTTTAACCAAAGCATTTTTATCTGTTCCAGTTGAAAATGGATATCAACTCAGAATTACATCATATAAAAATATTTTGTTGTGTGGATGCAATTTTTTAAGAAGTTGAATACAATATAATTTATGTTGCTCAAGTTTAGGAAGGAAACAAACCTTCTTTGAATAGTAAATGATTTTCCCATGACTAACATTAATTTAAGAACTTTGATGTGAATTTAAGACTAACTACAAAACATCAAAAAGTTTCTTTGAGGCACTCTGCAAACATACCTGCTTCCTAGTATATTCTGTTCAACAGTCTTTAAGACTCAGTGATCACTATGACAGGTTTCAGAGTAGCAGCCGTGTTAGTCTGTATTCGCAAAAAGAAAACGAGTACTTGTGGCACCTTAGAGACTAACAAATTTATTAGAGCATAAGCTTTCGTGAGCTACAGCTCACTTCATCGGATGCATTTGGTGGAAAAAACAGAGATTTATACACACACACACAGAACATGAAACAATGGGTTTATCATACACGCTGTAAGGAGAGTGATCACTTAAGATAAGCCATCACCAGCAGCAGGGGGGGGGGAGGAGGAAAACCTTTTATGGTGACAAGCAAGGTAGGCTAATTCCAGCGGTTAACAAGAATATCAGACGAACAGTGGGGGGTGGGGTGGGAGGGAGAAATACCATGGGGAAATAGAAAAGGAGTACCGGTGGCACCTTAGAGAGACTAACAAATTTATTAGAGCATAAGCTTTCGTGAGCTACAGCTCACTTCATCGGATGCATGTAGCTCACGAAAGCTTATGCTCTAATAAATTTGTTAGTCTCTCTAAGGTGCCACCGGTACTCCTTTTCTTTTTGCGAATACAGACTAACACGGCTGCTACTCTGAAACATGGGGAAATAGTTTTACTTTGTGTAATGACTCATCCATTCCCAGTCTCTATTCAAGCCTAAGTTAATTGTATCCAGTTTGCAAATTAATTCCAATTCAGCAGTCTCTCGTTGGAGTCTGTTTTTGAAGCTTTTTTGTTGAAGTATAGCCACTCTTAGGTCTGTAATCGAGTGACCAGAGAGATTGAAGTGTTCTCCAACTGGTTTTTGAACGTTATAATTCTTGACGTCTGATTTGTGTCCATTCATTCTTTTACGTAGAGACTGTCCAGTTTGGCCAATGTACATGGCAGAGGGGCATTGCTGGCACATGATGGCATATATCACATTATGCACCCGATGAAGTGAGCTGTAGCTCACGAAAGCTTATGCTCTAATATATTTGTTAGTCTCTAAGGTGCCACAAGTACTCCCTTTCTTTCTGATATTCTTGTTAACTGCTGGAATTAGCCTACCTTGCTTGTCACCATGAAAGGTTTTCCTCCTTTTTCCCCCCCCCTGCTGCTGGTGATGGCTTATCTTAAGTGATCACTCTCCTTACAGCGTGTATGATAAACCCATTGTTTCATGTTGTGTGTGTGTGTGTGTGTGTGTGTGTGTGTGTGTGTGTGTGTGTGTGTAAATCTCTCTTCTGTTTTTTCCACCAAATGCATCCGATGAAGTGAGTTGTAGTTCACGAAAGCTTATGCTCTAATAAATTTGTTAGTCTCTAAGGTGCCACAAGTACTCCTTTTCTTTTAGTGATCACTATGACACTGATTTTGCAAATACTTGTGTTTGATTCACTTTAAATATGCGTATAGTACCACTGACTTCACTTTCGTAAGTGCCTGCAGGGACTATAATTTCCACAGAATGACACCTCAGGAAAAAACTTTCTTCTGTTCCTGGAGTTGAATTTAATCACAACTCAGACTACATGTGCCAGAGTCAACAAATCTATAACAGGGATTAAACAAATCCCCCAAGAACAGCTCTCTTGCCAATAAATATACTCATACCAGAGCAAACAGATTAAATGCTGTAATTATATAATTAAGATTATATACAGAGTTAAACAGTGGGCTGAAATTCCTTATGATTTGTTTCAATCCAAAAGGAGACAGTGTTTTGCTTCAGAAATTTTGGTTAAATTTTGTTTGACTAATTATTGTCCAAAAGCGAGGCTTAAAATATCATCTGGATGCTGTTTTTGCCTTAAGACAACAAAAGTGGCTTAATTTTAAAAAGTTCATACCCAGCATGGACTTTATTTCTCCAAACATGCGAAATACCTCAAACACCTTTATAAGAATACAGAGCTTCCTCCTCCTCCCTTCCCTCTTTCCCTCTCCTTCCCCCCCCCCCGCAAAGAAAACCCAAACACCACACATGCACTTCACCTATGGGTTTAGGCCAAGCATGAAAAGTTTCAGTATAAAGTATAATTTTTCCCAGGAAATTACAAGTGTCAAAACTAAGGTCTTCCAACACATGCCCCCTTAGTTTTACTCAGTATTGGGTCTGTAATGTAATTTTATTGGCTGAATGAAACAAAAACATTTAAATGTCATCTGGCACATGAAAACATAGGAGGTTCTGTTCTCCCCGTTATATTATTAAAAAATTAAACAAATCAGAAGGTTACACGTTTTTAGTGGGGAAGCTATGTCTCAAGCTCCTAAAAAAAATAAATAAATAAAAAAATAAAAAAAAAAACCATGCGTTCCCCAATCCTGGAAGAAAAAGAAACCAGAAATTACTGCTGTTTACTTCATCTGACAAACTGACAAGATAGCTGTACAACAAACCAGGTAGTGATGCCTAAGGAACTTACTGTTGGCAAATATTGTAACATTAAAGCTATTTCCAAAACTTTACTTTCATGTTCATATATTCACCAGAAAGCTCCTTGGTATCACTACTTGCTTTACTGAGGTATTAGAGTAGCAGCCGTGTTAGTCTGTATTCGCAAAAAGAAAAGGAGTACTTGTGGCACCTTAGAGACTAACAAATTTATTAGAGCATAAGCTTTCGTGAGCTACAGCTCACTTCATCGGATGCATTTGGTGGAAAAAACAGAGGAGAGATTTATATACACACACACAGAGAACATGAAACAATGGGTTTATCATACACACTGTAAGGAGAGTGATCACTTAAGATAAGCCATCACCAGCAGCAGGGGGGGAAAGGAGGAAAACCTTCCATGGTGACAAGCAGGTAGGCTAATTCCAGCAGTTAACAAGAATATCAGAGGAACAGTGGGGGGTGGGGTGGGGGGGAGAAATACCATGGGGAAATAGTTTTACTTTGTGTAATGACTCATCCATTCCCAGTCTCTATTCAAGCCTAAGTTAATTGTACCCAGTTTGCAAATTAATTCCAATTCAGCAGTCTCTCGTTGGAGTCTGTTTTTGAAGCTTTTTTGTTGAAGGATAGCCACTCTTAGCTCTGTGATCGAGTGACCAGAGAGATTGAAGTGTTCTCCAACTGGTTTTTGAATGTTATAATTCTTGACGTCTGATTTGTGTCCATTCATTCTTTTACGTAGAGACTGTCCAGTTTGGCCAATGTACATGGCAGAGGGGCATTGCTGGCACATGATGGCATATATCACATTGGTAGATGCGCAGGTGAACGAGCCTCTGATAGTGTGGCTGATGTGATTAGGCCCTATGATGGTATCCCCTGAATAGATATGTGGACAGAGTTGGCAACGGGCTTTGTTGCAAGGATAGGTTCCTGGGTTAGTGGTTCTGTTGTGTGGTGTGTGGTTGCTGGTGAGTATTTGCTTCAGATTGGGGGGCTGTCTGTAAGCAAGGACTGGTCTATCTCCCAAGATCTGAGAGAGCGATGGCTCGTCCTTCAGGATAGGTTGTAGATCCTTGATGATGCGTTGGAGAGGTTTTAGTTGGGGACTGAAGGTGATGGCTAGTGGCGTTCTGTTGTTTTCTTTGTTGGGCCTGTCCTGTAGTAGGTGACTTCTGGGTACTCTTCTGGCTCTGTCAATCTGTTTCTTCACTTCAGCAGGTGGGTATTGTAGTTGTAGGAATGCATGATAGAGATCTTGTAGGTGTTTGTCTCTGTCTGAGGGGTTGGAGCAAATGCGGTTATATCGTAGCGCTTGGCTGTAGACAATGGATCGAGTGGTATGATCTGGATGAAAGCTAGAGGCATGTAGGTAGGAATAGCGGTCAGTAGGTTTCCGATATAGGGTGGTGTTTACGTGACCATCGCTTATTAGCACCGTAGTGTCCAGGAAGTGGATCTCTTGTGTGGACTGGTCAAGGCTGAGGTTGATGGTGGGATGGAAATTGTTGAAATCATGGTGGAATTCCTCAAGAGCTTCTTTTCCATGGGTCCAGATGATGAAGATGTCATCAATGTAGCGCAAGTAGAGTAGGGGCATTAGGGGACGAGAGCTGAGGAAGCGTTGTTCTAAGTCAGCCATAAAAATGTTGGCATACTGTGGGGCCATGCGGGTACCCATCGCAGTGCCGCTGATTTGAAGGTATACATTGTCACCAAATGTGAAATAGTTATGGGTCAGGACAAAGTCACAAAGTTCTGCCACCAGGTTAGCCGTGACAGTATCGGGGATACTGTTCCTGACGGCTTGTAGTCCATCTTTGTGTGGAATGTTGGTGTAGAGGGCTTCTACATCCATAGTGGCTAGGATGGTGTTTTTAGGAAGATCACCAATGGACTGTAGTTTCCTCAGGAAATCGGTGGTGTCTCGAAGATAGCTGGGAGTGCTGGTAACGAAGGGCCTGAGGAGGGAGTCTACATAGCCAGACAATCCTGCTGTCAGGGTGCCAATGCCTGAGATGATGGGGCGTCCAGGATTTCCAGGTTTATGGATCTTGGGTAGCAGATAGAATACCCCAGGTCCTGGCTCCAGGGGTGTGTCTGTGCGGATTTGTTCTTGTGCTTTTTCAGGGAGTTTCTTGAGCAAATGCTGTAGTTTCTTTTGGTAACTCTCAGTGGGATCAGAGGGTAATGGCTTGTAGAAAGTGGTGTTGGAGAGCTGCCTAGTAGCCTCTTGTTCATACTCCGACCTATTCATGATGACGACAGCACCTCCTTTGTCAGCCTTTTTGATTATGATGTCAGAGTTGTTTCTGAGGCTGTGGATGGCACTGTGTTCTGCATGGCTGAGGTTATGGGGTAAGCGATGCTGCTTTTCCACAATTTCAGCTCGTGCACGTCGGCGGAAGCAGTCTATGTAGAAATCCAGGCTGCTGTTTCGACCTTCAGGAGGAGTCCACCCAGAATCCTTCTTTTTGTAGTGTTGGCAGGCAGGTCTCTGTGGGTTAATATGTTGGTCAGAGGTGTGTTGGAAATATTCCTTGAGTCTGAGACGTCAAAAATAGGATTCTAGGTCACCACAGAACTGTATCATGTTCGTGGGGGTGGAGGGGCAAAAGGAGAGGCCCCCGAGATAGGACAGATTCTTCTGCTGGGCTAAGAGTATAGTTGGATAGATTAACAATATTGCTGGGTGGGTTACGGGAACCATTGTTGTGGCCCCTTGTGGCATATAGTAGTTTAGATAGCTTAGTGTCCTTTTTCTTTTGTAGAGAATCAAAGTGTGTTTTGTAAATGGCTTGTCTAGTTTTTGTAAAGTCCAGCCACGAGGAAGTCCGTTGCCAACTCTGTCCACATATCTATTCAGGGGATACCATCATAGGGCCTAATCACATCAGCCACACTATCAGAGGCTCGTTCACCTGCGCATCTACCAATGTGATATATGCCATCATGTGCCAGCAATGCCCCTCTGCCATGTACATTGGCCAAACTGGACAGTCTCTACGTAAAAGAATGAATGGACACAAATCAGACGTCAAGAATTATAACATTCAAAAACCAGTTGGAGAACACTTCAATCTCTCTGGTCACTCGATCACAGAGCTAAGAGTGGCTATCCTTCAACAAAAAAGCTTCAAAAACAGACTCCAACGAGAGACTGCTGAATTGGAATTAATTTGCAAACTGGATACAATTAACTTAGGCTTGAATAGAGACTGGGAATGGATGAGTCATTACACAAAGTAAAACTATTTCCCCATGGTATTTCTCCCCCCCACCCCACCCCCCACTGTTCCTCTGATATTCTTGTTAACTGCTGGAATTAGCCTACCTGCTTGTCACCATGGAAGGTTTTCCTCCTTTCCCCCCCCTGCTGTGGGTGATGGCTTATCTTAAGTGATCACTCTCCTTACAGTGAGAAAAGGAGTACTTGTGGCACCTTAGAGACTAACAAATTTATTAGAGCATAAGCTTTCGTGAGCTACAGCTCACTTCATCGGATGCCGAAAGCTTATGCTCTAATAAATTTGTTAGTCTCTAAGGTGCCACAAGTACTCCTTTTCTTTTTGAGAATACAGACTAACACGGCTGCTACTCTGAAACCTGTGATCTCCTTACAGTGTGTATGATAAACCCATTGTTTCATGTTCTCTGTGTGTGTGTATATAAATCTCTCCTCTGTTTTTTCCACCAAATGCATCCGATGAAGTGAGCTGTAGCTCACGAAAGCTTATGCTCTAATAAATTTGTTAATCTCTAAGGTGCCACAAGTACTCCTTTTCTTTTTACTGAGGTAGTTACCCAACAGGCAATCAAGTAGCAGCTTTGGCTTGTTCCCTTGCACCAGGCACTGTTTACAGATCCAAAACTTTCCTGAAAAGTAACAAGGCAGGTAAATGGAAAGTCAACCGTTTAGTTAGCCGATCAAAACAAGACACTGAGCAGGGACAATTATGTCCACTTAATTCCTTTACTTAGAAAGTGCCAGGATTTAACAAGCCCTGGTTACACTAGGAAAAAGGCGATCCCCCTTAAAACCACAAAAACCAGTAATAAGAACAAGTAGTACTTGTGGCACCTTAGAGACTAACAAATTTATATGAGCATAAGCTTTCATGGGCTAAAACCCACTGCATCGGATGCATGCAGTGGAAAATACAGCAGGAAGATTATATGTGTATACACACACATACACACACAACACATGAAAAAATGGGTGTTGCCATACACACTATAATGAGAGTGATTAATTAAGGTGAGCTATTACCAGCAACGGGGAAAAAAAACCTTTTGTAGTGATAATCAGGATGGCCCATTTCCAACAGTTGACAAGAAGGTGAGAAGAAAAGGAGTACTTGTGGCACCTTAGAGACTAACAAATTTATTAGAGCATAAGCTTTCATGAGCTACAGCTCACTTCATCGGATGCATTTGGTGGAAAAAACAGAGGGGAGATTGATATACACACACAGAGAACATGAAACAATGGGTTTATCATACACACTGTAAGGAGAGCTTACGAAAGCTTATGCTCCAATAAATTTGTTAGTCTCTAAGGTGCCACAAGTACTCCTTTTCTTTTTGCGAATACAGACTAACACGGCTGCTACTCTGAAAGAAGGTGAGAGTAACAGTGTGTGTACGTGTGTGGGGGGGGAGGAGGAAGAATAAGCATGGGGAAATAGTTTTACTTTGTGTAATGACCCATCCACTCCAAGTCTTTATTCAAGCCTAATTTAATGGTGTCCAGTTTGCAAATTAATTCCAATTCAGCAGTCTCTCGTTGCAGTATGTTTTTGAAGGTTTTTTGTTGTAATATTGCGACTTTTAGGTCTGCAATTGAGTGACCAGGGAGATTGAAGTGTTCTCCCACCGGTTTTTGACTATTATGATTCCTGATGTCAGATCCGTGTCCATTTATTCTTTTGCATAGAGACTGTCTGGTTTGGCCAACGTACATGGCAGAGGGGCATTGCCGGCACATATCACATTGGTAGATGTGCAGGTGAATGAGCCTCTGATAGTGTGGCTGATGTGATTAGGTCCTATGATGTGTCCCCTGAATAGATACGTGGACAGAGTTGGCAACGGGCTTTGTTGCAAGGATAGGTTCCTGGGTTAGTGTTTTTGTTATGTGGTTGCTAGTGAGTATTTGCTTCAGGTTGGGGGGCGGTCTGTAAGCAAGAACTGGCCTGTCTCCCAAGATCTGTGGAAATGAGGAATCGTCCTTCAGGACAGGTTGTAGATCCTTGATGATGCGCTGGAGAGGTTTCAGTAGACTGGACTTCTATATAGAGTGCTTCCGCCAACAAGCATGGGCTGAAATAGTGGAAAAGCAGCATCACTTGCCCCATAACCTTAGCCGTGCAGAGCACAATGCCATCCACAGCTTCAGAAACAACTCTGACATCACAATCAAAAAGGCTGACAAAGGAGGTGCTGTCGTCATCATGAATAAGTTGGAATATGAACAAGAGGCTGCTAGGCAGCTCTCCAACACCACATTCTACAAGCCATTACCCTCTGATCCCAGAGGGTTATCAAAAGAAACTACACCATCTGCTCAAGAAACTCCCTGAAAAAGCACAAGAACAAATCTGCACACACACACACCCCTAGACTATCTCTGATTGGAGTTCTATCTGCTACCCAAGATCCATAAACCTGGAAATCCTGAACGCCCCATCATCTCAGGCACTGGCACCCTGACAGCAGGATTGTCTGACTATGTAGACTCTCTCCTCAAACCCTACGCTACCAGCACTCCTAGCCATCTTTGAGACACCACTGACTTCCTGAGGAAACTACAGTCCATTGGTGATCTTCCAGAAAACACCATTCTGGCCACTATGGATGTAGAAGCCCTCTACACCAACATTCCACACAAAGATGGACTACAAGCCGTCAGGAACAGTATCCCCGATAATGTCACAGCTAACCTAGTGGCTGAACTTTGTGACTTTGTCCTCACCCATAACTATTTCACACTGGAGACAATGTATACCTTCAAATCAGCGGCACTGCGATGGGTACCCGCATGGCCCCACAGTATGCCAACATTTTTATGGCTGACTTAGAACAATGCTTCCTCAGCTCTCGTCCCCTAACGCCCCTACTCTACTTGCGCTACATTGATTACATCTTCATCATCTGGACCCATGGAAAAGAAGCCCTTGAGGCATTCCACCATGATTTCAACAATTTCCATCCCACCATCAACCTCAATCTGGACCAGTCCACACAAGAGATCCACTTCCTGGACACTACAGTGCTAATAAGCGATGGTCACATAAACACCACCCTATACCGGCAACCTACTGACTGCTATACTTACCTACATTCTCTACAGCCAAGCTCTAAGATACAACCGCATTTGCTCCAATCCCTCAGACAGAGACAAACACCTACAAGATCTCTATCAAGCATTCTTAGAGCTACAATACCCACCTGCTGAAGTGAAGAAAGACTGACAGAGCCAGAAGAGTACCCAGAAGTCACCTACTACAGGACAGGCCCAACAAAGAAAGTAACAGAACACCACTAGCCATCACCTTCAGCCCCCAACTAAAACCTCTCCAGCGCATCATCAAGGATCTACAACCTATCCTAAAGGACGATCCCTCACTCTCACAGATCTTGGGAGACAGGCCAGTCCTCGCTTACAGACCACCTCCCAACCTGAAGCAAATACTCACCAGCAGCCACACACCACACAACAAAAACATGAACCCAGGAACCTATCCTTGCAACAAAGCCCATTGCCAACTCTGTCCACATATCTATTTAGGGGACACCATCATAGCACCTAATCACATCACCCACACTATCAGAGGCTCGTTCACCTGCGCATCTACCAATGTGATATATGCCATCATGTGCCAGCAATGCCCCTCTACCACGTACATTGGCCAAACCAGACAGTCTCTACGTAAAAGACCTAATGGACACAAATCAGACGTCAAGAATTATAACATTCAAAAACCAGCGGGAGAACAGTTCAATCTCCCTGGTCACTCAATTACAGACCTAAAAGTCGCAATATTACAACAAAAAACCTTCAAAAACACACTGCAACGAGAGACTGCTGAACTGGAATTAATTTGCAAACTGGATACAATTAACTTAGGCTTGAATAAAGACTGGGAGTGGATGGGTCATCACACAAAGTAAAACTATTTACCCATGTTTATTTCCCACCCCACACACACATACACACACTGTTACTCTCACCTTCTTGTCAACTGTTGGAAATGGACCATCCTGATTATCACTACAAAAGGTTTTTTTCCCCGCTGCTGGTAACAGCTCACCTTAATTAATCACTCTCATCATAGTGTGTCTGGCATCACCCATCTTTTCATGTGTTCTGTGTGTGTGTACATAAAATCTTCCTACTGTATTTTCCACTGCATGCATTCGATGAAGCGGGTTTTAGCCCACAAAAGCTTATGCTCAAATAGATGTGTTAGTCTCTAAGGTGCCACAAGTCCTCCTGTTCTTTTTGCTGATACAGACTAACAGGGCTGCTCTTCTGAAACCTGTCACAAAAGCCAGTGGGACTGAGACTGCAAACCGAGCCTCCCTTTCTCCCCCCAGCTCAGCAAGCGGGGGCAGCCGCTCCTCGGAGACCCGCGATCGCCGGGCCGTGCACCAGGGGACTGGAGAGGAAGCGAGGAGCTCCCCAGAAGCCCGGTGCGGACAGGCGGAAAGGCAGCGCGGGGCTCCCGCCCCGACGGTCCTGCCAGCCCGGCCGCAGGCTGGGGGGCGCGGGCTGGGACTCGACTCCCCGCCACGCGGCTGCCGCCAGGCCCCACCCGGCCGGCGTCTGCGCGTGCCCGGCTCCCTCCGCCCCGCCGGGAGGCGGATCCCCCCTCTGCTCGCAGGCTGGAGGGAGGCGGCCAACGGGCGGGGGGGAGGAGGGGGCGGGGCGGGGCGCCGCTGCCCGGCGACTGCAGGTAACTGGGCAGATGCGGGGGGCAGGGGACTGCGTGGCTTCCCCGGGTCACTCACAGCTTCAGCTTCTCATAGGCCCCTGACGTCGCCGCCATCGCCCCCCTCCGGCTGCCCCGCCGCCGCCGGCTCCGCTTGGCTCCGCTCTACGTCCCGGACTCCCTCCTCTTTCCGACCCTGACGCGTCTCGGTCTTGAGGACGGAGCCTCGCACAGGACAAACGTAACCAAACACCTTGCAGCGGCCGGGCTCCGGACACGGAAGGGAATGACTGGCCGTGCTGTGATTGGCTGCGTCTCCGGCTCTGACCCCGCCCACTGAGCCACCTAGTGATCAGGAGAGAGTGCAACTGTGAGGCTACCGCTAGGGTGGGGGGAGAAGAGGGGCGTGAGACGCTGACGAAACGGCTAGGGATTGGCCAAGCGTGTTGTTGTAGCTCCGCCCCCTAGGAGCTAGTGAGGAAGAGAGGGGCCGGGCGATGGGCGGAGCTACAGGCGGGCTTTGATTGGCTGCACATCCTTCCGTAGTCCCACCCGTGAATCCGAACGCCCGTCCATTAGTGGGGGGAGGGGGTGTAGGCGGGGTCAATGAGTAGTTAGAGGGCGAGCGCCAAAGCGTTCAGAACAGGCAGGGCCAGTGGCGCAATGGATAACGCGTCTGACTACGGATCAGAAGATTCTAGGTTCGACTCCTGGCTGGCTCGGCTGCTTTTTTGTTTTCGCCTCCTGCCAAGGCACCCTCATTTTACTGCTCCTGCCTCCTGCGGTCACCTACAGCCCGAGCACTCACCCCCCTAGAGATATACGGACTACAGCACACCCCGTCCGCACTCACCTTGTTGTGAACCCCCTGAATCCTTCCCTACACCCCCCATCCCCTCACCTTCTGTACCCCCTTTCCACTCACCCTGCTGTACCCCCTGGACCCCCACACCACTCACCCATACCCCCTTCCCCATGCCCCTTGCCATGTACCCCCATACCCGCTTCCCCTGCCGTACACCCCAATGCCACTCACCTTCTGTACACCCCTCACCGCCCTCCCCTGCCATACACCCCTTCCCACACCGTACACCCCACCTCCCACTCACCCTGCCATACACCCCCAACTACGCCACCTACCCTCCGGCCCGTCAGGCCGTTGTGCTTATTCCCTCACGCACCTGCACCATTATAACCCTGTCCTTCAGACAGCCTCCTTGTACCTCTTCTCTGTATGCCAACATACCATCCCTCACGTGTTTGTGTGTCACGCTTTCCCTGTGTCATTATAACCCCACTAGTGCTTATATGACATTATGTCATGCCTGTGCCATTATCTGCCTCCATATGTTGTTATACCTCCCCATTCCCGAGCCTGGGACATGATACCTCCATATGATGATGCCACCTTTGGGTAGCTATGAGCCCATGTGATTTTAAATCTTCTACTATCATTCTCCTCTCGTGATATAACACCACCTCACTCCTGTGTGTGTCACTTGCCACACCCCTGACATTACTGCTCAAATCTTACCGCACCAGCTCTCAGAGTAGCAGCCGTGTTAGTCTGTATTCGCAAAAAGAAAAGGAGTATGTGTGGCACCTTAGAGACTAACAAATTTATTAGAGCATAAGCTTTCGTGAGCTACAGCTCACTTCATGAATGTACATGAATGCATCCGATGAAGTGAGCTGTAGCTCACGAAAGCTTATGCTCAAATAAATTTGTTAGTCTCTAAGGTGCCACAACTACTCCTTTTCTTTTTAGTAGGGAGTATCATAGGTAACTCCCATTTTATAACATTTGCCAGTGTCAGAGCCAAGCCAGAGACAACGCAAGAGCATCCAGGCCACATGATCCAGGGTGGTGTTTGATCGCCTGAAAGGGCTGGAAAGGAATCGCCTCCTGCCACTATCAAGAAAGCCTTTGCACAAACACTGAGGTGCAGAAGCCTCAGGCACCGACCATCTCGGTGGGCAGGATTCCAGACTAGCTGAACCTGTTGTCTGATCTGCAACTGCCCTGTAGCTTTTGTACAAGGGCTTTCAAAATTAATTGGCTGGGGGAAGGGAACCTGAATGAAAGATGCTATGAACAGTAAGAGCTATTGTCATTTGCTTTGAGGGCCATTTCCCCGCTGCACGCGTCCGTGTGGAAACTGTCTGTCAAAGAATAATTCCTTCCAACTTGTGTTCGGAAGTTTGCTACAAGACACATACATAACCTCATGAGCAGAGGGCAGAGAGGATACCCTCCCACATGATGACCAGGAAAAAGAATAAATAATAACAAAATCTCAAAGAGGCAGAGGTTCATAGATTTGCAAACCTAAAATCCTGTATTATGCTTTAAACAACCTCAGCACATACCAGGTTTATGAACATTAAAAAGTTAACTGCAAAGGAACACTGAAGCCCGTTATCCTGAATGTGTGCCAGCCAGTATGCTGCACTGACTAAAGGTGCATTCACACTTGAACAGCTAAAAATTAAACTTGCCCTTTTAAGCTAAACTGGCTCCATCTCTGTTGTTACATAACCGATAAAACTCCAGTGGGGCATGGTGCTAGCACATAGGGTCTCAGGTACATGGTGTGATTTTTCAGAATCTATTTTAGGAATAGTCATGTACATGAAATACCTGGTACTTATAATTATGCTATTTCTATGCATGTATTTTCATCTTGGTATCTGAAGTTATGATCAGCTATGTTTACTACATGTTTGCTCCTGTGGTAATGCCCACAAGGTATTTAGCCAGCACACGAAGGGACAAGTCAAGTTGAACGGCCCATTAACACTTAGTTCACAATGGACCCTGGAAAACACCTGTCTACACTTAATGGACTTTTTGTGAACATTCTAACTAGAATAAGGGAGGGGGCGATGGACATATAACTTGCCCATCTGACTCCAAACACCATCTTTCACAGTGAGAACAGATTTCCCTTTACTTAGCACTTGGCAGAAGCTAAAAGGCCCTGGCCCCGGCAACATCTCCATTGTGCCTCTTTCCTGGTCCAGCCTTCGGACTATGAACATATACTAATGGGAGCATTCTAACCAAGGGACTGAGGACTTTAAGGTAATCTGGAGCCTTCATATTTCCTTGATCCTTTGCAGATTGACTTATGAGTTGGATATGGTACAGAGACTGTTCTAGCCTCATTGATTGCTGATTTCTCCCTTGCGATGGACAAAGATCAGATGTCAGCAGCCTTTGATACCTGTGCTATAAACAACATAGCCCTTGCTTGAGTGGTTTTGTTCTTTCCTCTCCAAATGTCAAAGCCTGTTCCCATTGAACTCAATAGCAAAACTCCTTTTGATTTCAATGGGGACAGTATTTGGCCCCAAGAGATCAGGGAACGTGATTTTGATCAATTGCTTAACTGCTTACCAGATGCAGTTGTAAAATTTTAGTCAGGTAAGGGGGGAGGGGGTGTTGGAGAGGACAGGGAGAGCGTGAGAGCTGTGGGCTGGGGAGGAGTCACATGGAGGGTCACGTGCCCCCCTTGTGTCCCTCGCATGAGTGCAGTACCAGCAAGAAATGATTTCTACTTGCACCATTATAGATAGGCATTAATTTAGCTAGCTCAGGTCCTAGAGCAGCAAAGCTGCTTCAGCACAGGCTAGTTGCAGGAGTAATTACCCAGAGTTCTGGGCAGGCTTGTAGTGCCTGCACTGAAACATGCACAGGCCACGGTTCCACTGCTCTGGGACCTGAGGTAGCTAAATTAAAGCCAGTTTTAGGGTGGCTACTCAAGCGGTCATCAGACCCTGTGATCACGGAATAGACAAGTCATCCAAAGGACTTCTAGTCTGTTGTAGGGAAAGTTCAGAAGTAATGGTGGAGAAGGAGGGTCTACTTACAAGTTGACAAGTCAGTGAGGCTTCTTCAGTTCTGCCAGGCTATCAGGATTCACATATGTTATTTTTGTAAGTTTTCTCCTTTAGTAATAACAATTCTGTAGTAGACTAGTAATAGGAGTTATATGGCACTTTAAAGTGGTTCTGCAGTCTGATCATGCAATTATTAGTCCCAATAAAAAATAAGTAAATAGCCTTAGATTTGTACCTAACACACATGGTGGTGTGGCGAGAACCCCATGTATCAACAAACTCTCCAAAAAATGGTAAATATTTCCTTACAGGCATAATTTTAGATAGTACCCTGCCAACGTCAATCATGTTGAAAAGTGAAAAAGTCAAAAATTGAAGATTTTTCAGTGAACAGGGAATTCCAGTTTGTAGGCTGGGAGGGTGAGGCACGATTAGTGAAATATTTGTGCTCAAGACAACATCAGATGCTTCAAGGTGATACTGGACCAATTTCAAAATGAAGTGTCTCAAAATAATAGGGAGGAGATCTGTGCACGAGAGAAAAGACAACGTGCCTTTAAGTCAGGTGTGAAAAATAAATGAGACACTTTAGAATAAACATATTCTAAAGAACTTTTTTCAGAAGATCAAGAACACCTTTAGGAAAATATTTATAGTACCAAGGAGGGCAGGAGGCTCTAGCTAGCACTCAGAAGGAAACCTTAGAACAATAACTTCCTGCAGGAGATTGCTACAGGGACAGAGCACAGTTACTAAAAGGATGGACTAAGCCTGGCTAGGTTTCTGCGTTGAAATTGCGGGAGGGGAGGGATGAATTGCGGTTGGAATCTATGTACACTGAAGTAAAAAGGCCTAAAGATAAAACTTTTGTTTAATCAAATATTTGTTTTTCATTATAGATCCAGCTGACCCAATGCCCCAGTTTACAATATAAATTGCTCCCCCTCAATTTGTGACCTGACTAAAGCAATATACAGTAATCACATTAGAAAAGAATTCAGACTCAGAGTTATTGTATTATATTCTTTTTAATCACTGAAATCACAGCAGGCCAAAAGGTTTGCCATTGCTACAGGCCTTCATTATAAATATTTAACAGCATAGAAGAAAGAAAACCATATTCACATGTAGCCGAGGTTAATTACACCAACAACAGTTCTAGTACACTCTCTTTTGGATCAGAGTTTTAAGGCAACAAAAATTAGTACCATTCAGTATTTCTACCTGGGTTCTGGATTTACTTTCTGGAGTAGAAAGTAGTGTAATTCTTGTGTGTGCCTGAGTTCAAGTGTGGGTGTATACTGCAGACCAGCTGCATTGGAAATAAGGGTCACTATTAGTAAGGGCATAAAAATAGTTCTGGAAGCAAGTTATTCATTCATCTTTGCAGCAAACACTAGAGTATACGGGACACAGTCTCTGTTAGGTAACTATCATCTAACGGCACTACATTATACATTTTATTTTCCACATAGGGCAGAGATTATGTCCAACTTCTTTCCTCAGGCAGGCAGGTGGTGCACTCTGCTGCACGATCTCCTGTTTCCCTTTTAGTGGGCTCAGGAATTTTAGTGCTAGAGAAGCCTGAATTTGATTCTCCTCAGTCAGTTTATTTCCCTATGAGCCATCTGAGGGGCTGTTTCAAAAGGCAGGTATTTCCAAAGCCCACCAGAGAATGCAGACTGCTAGATCTGCTTCTCTTAGGTGTACACAACAGTGCCAATTAGCCAGTGTCATAGAAAGTGGACTTGCCATGTGATGGGAGAAGGGAAAGTCTTCTGACTCACGCTGCCAGATTCAGATGTTCAGTCAGTCTTTTAGGATGGGGACAGCATATGTTGTTGACCCAATCCATCCCTATTGTAATGACATTATGCAGCCCAGTATAAGCAAGGACCAATGAATCCCACAATCACCTACAAAAGCTTGCCTGGAAACCCTAGAAATACCTACTTGTTATCACCACCATGAGGTCTCAGTGACTAATATACCTGTAAGTCCACAAACATACACAAAGACAGAAAAAGGAAACAGTGTTTTGCTTTTGGGGCCCGATACTCCTTGCCCTGAAGTTAGAGGGAGCAGGGCTGCATCCACACTATAGAGTGGGGGGAAAAACCCTCAAAAAAAATCTGTTAACTAATTTTATGGTAATATGATGAACAATTTCCCCCCACAAAGACCTTTGGCTCATCCCTTACCATAAGCACCCTGTCTCTCCCACCCAAAACCAGAGCATTGTTTGAAAACATGCTTTTTTTTTTTTAATTTAAATGAGCACCCACTGTTTAAGTAACTGAAACAAAGAGGCCCCAATATATTAAATAATTTAAAACAAATTTATTCCATTTATTCCCATGCCTGCATCATTTATACATTAAATAATTTTGTCCCTGATCCTGCAAAAACTTGTACACACAAACTTTACTTCAGGGTAGTGAGTAGGTCCACTAACTCCAATAAGAAAACTCATATAAAGTTAAATACAAGCATAACCTTTCAAAGGATAGAGAGATTTCTTAGCATCAGGATCAGTTCAGCAGACAGCCCATAAACAGAACTGCCACGTAAGTCAATAGCAGTTCTACATTCAGAGCATTTGCAGGATCAGGCCAACATGGTGAAGTTATGAAAAAAGGAAAACTGGTGGCAAGTGTAAGTGTTCTTTAAACAAGAACCCAATTCTGCTCCCATTGAAATAAATGACAAATCTCCATTGGACTTCAGTGGCACAGGACTGGGCCTCTGTTTCTTTTAATAGCACTGCAGTTTTGTGAATCTTCTAGACCCTAACTACTTTTCATGCTGTTTATTTTAAAACACACACAAATGTCTTTACTGCAGTTTTTCGTCTTGCCCCATGTTTTATGCAAAAATCCCAATTTAAGCCAACATCAGTCTTCTAAATAATAGAGAACGTATGTGTTTAAAAGCATGAGCTGAGTTAAAAATATATTAAACCTTGGTTTTGGAAAGCAAACCCTAGATATTTTTCATTTAAATAACTAACTATGTGGTTGTAATGAATAATTATATGAAAAACAGACTTCAAAACATCCTTTACCCTAAAAGCAAATTAAAAGAGCAAAGCTGTTTCCAAAGACTAGACTAACTTTCAGAGCATACTGCTGCTTTCAGCTGATGCTGTTTTCAAGAGCTCATTTAACAAAAGATTGCACATGCACGTTAACAGAAGAGAGATGATGTTTAGAAGCCATGTAATAAGCCAGCATTTGTCACATTTTTTGTGATAGCTCCATCTTTCTCTTACCTCTCCACAGAGGCTGCTTTAAACTGCTTAAGGCCTACACTTCCTCTCCTGCCAAAATGCACATGGCAAAAGGTACAGGTGGCCCAGGAAAGTCTGCCAGGTTGATCTTGCAGAAGGCTTGGTCTTGTAAAGTGCTGAGTGCCGTCAACTCCCCGTGAAGTCAGTGGGAGGTAGGCTGCTTAGCACTTTGCAGGCTCAGAGTTTCCTGGCATTCTTCCCTTGAGGGAGGTGTTTGAGGACAGAGAGTGGGGCCTCTCACCCCACAGATCTCCAGGGTCCTCGAGGAAGGAAATCCCCAGTTCCTCAGAGGTGCTAGTCCTCTTTCTCCCTTGACAGCATAGCTTTCAGGCTCCCTGACCTGTATAAAACCCCCTGGCAAAGATGGGTGTAGACCTGGGGCCACTACTAGCAGCATCAGCATAGGTTCAGATATCCACAGCCTGGGAAGGGGAGAATGTGGTGAGGACAAGCTCTTGCCACTGCCATCCCTCCAAATCCTGCAGAGTACTTGTGGAGAGAGTTCCAGGGCTAGGAGATGATGCTGCAAAGGCAGCCCTCTACACCCACACCCCTTCCGGTAAAATCTGCTGTGTCCACTCCATTCAGAGGGGAAGAAGGCTTTGGCAAATAAGTAACTCAGAGATGAAAACGTACATCAGATTTTAAAGCAAACCAGTAAATATCTTCCTCCAAATTACAGGAACAAAAAGCATATTGAATTCATTCAGACTGACAAAGATCTAACAGTACAAGTTAAAACAGGTAGGTGAGCAATTATTCAGTACAGGTTAGTTTCAAAACCACAAACATATACATTCCATTCCCAATTGCTTAATGCTGCCGCCTAGCTCTCTGTAAACACATCAGGAGAAAAAAAAAGTTCACACCACTCATAATTTATAGAATTTAAAAAATGAAAGTAGGATAATCCTCCATTTCCCCAGTGATGAGGGCTCTGGGATTACTTACATGAGTAACAAGACACCATGTGGAACCAGAGGCTGAATTTTCCATCAAGTTCAGAGAAATCTTCTCCAGTGTAACTCATGGCAGAACGACAGGCCAAAAGAGGCTTTCCACAGAGTAACTTTTTCATTCTCTCATTTCCCTCCCCTCTTAGTGTTAGTGAGTAGAGTGAGAGTTTAAACCCAAGAAGAAGCAGTGAATATCTACTGATCAGTAAGTGTCCTGTACTTGAGTGTCATTTTCCACTGGCACATTTTTAAATTAACAACAAGCAGACTTCTTGTGAGATTGCTTTTCCTCTGGTCTGACTGCAGCCCAGAATAACCCAATCATCTTTATTCTGCATCACTCAGATGTTGCCCTAAATGACTGAGGAGTCTATTGTGTTTAAAAGAGAGTCCAGTTCTTGTTAGTGTTTTCACATCTTTCCTACACTATGACCAGAAATGCATGAATACTAGCGGCTTTCTGAAAGTCAGAATCACTAATAAAACTTAATACAATGGGATTGCTGGTCTCTTGAGGATAGAGCAGTAGTGCAAGGCCTGGCATTTATGCCTCATCCCTACAAAAGTTATTGATATTCTCTAAGGTCAGAATGCTTTAGTTTACAAGGAATGGTCAGTGATGTTCATTAGTTGCCAATTTACAACTGCTTCCCACCTAAGTACCTTGGCGCAATTTTAGATTGCGACGGCTTTTTTCAAACCCCTACTGGGTGTGGCTGCAAGCACTACAGGCCTGGATCCTGTGCAGAGCTGAGCAGCCTCCACTTCCATTAAGGTAAATGGAGTCGAGGGTGCTCAGCACCTGGCATGATTTGGTCCTTGCATGTTACTACAGCTGGCTCAGACTTCTTGTGTAGAGCACCGCTGCTGCATCAGCACTCCCCCCTCTACTGTTCAACAGCTGCATACTGAGCCCCCCAGTTACATGTTCTAGTCCTTGTACGTCTTGGAGCTGATTCTGCTCCTGCTGAAATCAACAGTAAATCCCCCCCATCCTGCCTCAGGGTCAAGGGCACTATCATAGGAATGTTTCTCAATACAAATACAGTGACTACCTGTCCTTAATATTCCTCCCTCACTCATCTGGAGGCTGCAAGTCTTTGGGGATATTGGGGCTTCAGAGCTAAACTACCCCACTTGCTCAATAACTTGCTGAACAGCCCTACTGAACATCTTTTCTGGCCTTCATTATGTGACTGCTTGCCAACCTTATTCCAGTGTCATCATCCCAAAGGGCAGCAGTCACAATGAAGTACATGCAGAGGCATTCACCTAATGGATGGGTCATAAATATCAGTTTGCTGTTCTCTGGAGGGGTTTTTGCTGATCTGACTGAGCCCTGGGCCAAAATCAGAGTCCAGAGCTGTCATAAGCATACAGCTAAGGGTAGCATAAGATCCCTCCTTTACCTATAAAGGGTTAAGAAGCTCAGATAACCTGGTTGGCACCTGACCAAAAGGACCATAAGGGGAGAAGAAGATACTTTCAGACCTGTGGGGGAAGGTTTTTGTTTTGTGTTTCTGTGTGTTCTCTCCGGAGACAAAGAGACCAAGCAAGTAATCCAGCTCCTACTGAATGATACATCTAAAATTACAGAAATAGTAAGTAATAGAAGGAAATGCATTAGAGTAGCTTGTGAATTTTTCCTATGCTAAGATGAAGGTTTACGCCTGTTTTTTTCATCACTTTAAAAGTTTTGTCTAGAAGGGAATCCTCTGTGTTTTAAATCTTATTATCCTATAAAATTATCTTCCATCCTGATTTTACAGAGGTGTTTCTTTTACTTTTTTTCTTTATAATAAAAGTTCTGTTTTTAAGAATCTGATTGGGGTTTTTAATGTCCTAAAAACCCAAGCGTCTGGTCTGTGCTCACCTTGTTTACTCTCAAGCCTCCCCAGGAAGGGGAGTGAAGGGACTTGGGGGGATATTTTGGGAAAACAGGAACTCTAAGTGGTCCTGTTCCTAAATCTTTGTCTAACTCGCTTGGTGGTGGCAGCGATACCATTCCAAGGACAAGGAAGAATTTGTGCCTTGGGGAAGTTTTTTACCTAAGCTGGTAGAGATAAGTTTAGGGGGTTTTTCTTGCGGGTCCCCATATCTGTACTCTAGAGTTCAGAGTGGGGAGGGAACCCTGACAAGAGCCTTGCTTGGTTTCTGCCCAGTGCAGGGCAAACTGAGGCATCGGTTTGAAAACCTGCCCATCACTACTAATCGCAACGTAGTTCTCGCCTGCAGATGTTGAACCAACGCCCTCCCCACTGAGTACGCTTGCTTGTGCAACTGATTAAACCTGTGCCTGGCTGAATGATCTCAGCATACAAATCTGATATTGCTGAGTTCTGTTCATTTCTACTCACACTGTGGCAAATAAGGATATGTAATAAACTGTTAGTGCAGATTAATATTTTAAGGTCTTAAAAAACACCCAGCAAAAGTTTCCTCCACCAATCTAGACAACCTTAGAAATAGTGTGCGCGCAGGAGAGAGAGAGAGAGAGAGAGGTGGATGAAAGGAGAATGGGGAGTGAAAGTTGCTTGTCTATGGTTTCCAGGCAAATGGAGTAATCTGCACTGCTTTCTTGCATCATTTACCACAACAGGGAACAGCATGATCAATAGCTCTGAAAGAGCCCTATCTGTCCTCACGACAGAGTGACTGCTGCACCTGGAAGTTGCTGTTGTCAATGGAAATAGTGACAGAGGGTGACTTTGGCTGGGATGCTGAGAGCTACTGCTGGGTGGGACAAAATGCCCCCCTCATGACATTCGGTGAAAAAAGAAAATCAGCTGGGCCCAATTCTGCAAAGTGAAGTTGAGCACGCTTAGCAATTTGTAGGAAGCACTTATCACCTTTCAGGATTGGGCCCTCTCAGCTCTAGGCTGGGGGGGGAAATGGAGGAGCAGGAGTGGGAGAAATGTATATATTAGAATATCATCAAATGTAAGCGAGATTCTGACAACATTAGCTGAGTAATACCTTATTCCTCCATTCATTTCAGGGGGACTACTCCTGGAATAAGATACTATTCAATGGGAGTAAGAGTGGCAGAATCTGGCCCTATATTTTAACTTCAAGCAGTTAGCTAGCACCAGAAAGTTGTTATTGGGAGAGATGTTTGGTTGAAGAGTATTAACTACTTTGCTCCGGCTCATTCCTGAAATGTAGTTACCACTGGTTAGCTAATTTAGTCAGCACTGTTTCATGGTGGATCTTGGAGGAAACTATACACCATACTATCAAACAGGGTTGAATAAATAGCTTAGCACTGATGCAGAAGGATTTAGTTAGTATTTAATTAGTCTTCAATACACTTAGGATACGTTGGGGAGGTCAGTTCACAGACACTAAACAGCAGTGAAACAGCTGGTTTTTTAAATAAAAACAAGTACCTGTATACCAGTTTCTGCAAAGCTTTAGGGTGCACAGTATGTATACTGTAAATAATACCTATCACACCTGGGTGTTTAAAAAGTAAAAACATTCGCTATTTTTGCTTTCTGAACGGAACAAAAAAGTAAGGATCTAATCCTGCAAGCCCTGCTCACATAAGTAATCCTTATTCATGAGAGCAAATCCATGTGTGCCAATGGACTTACTCACAAGTGAGCGTTGCAAAGTTAGGCTCTAAATCTGTGCAAACATAAAACCTTCACATCATGCTCTTGAATCTGTTCCCAGAACTCTAAATAGGCACCATTATGAAATAGGTCTGAGCTGGATAAACACTGTAGGAGTGAGTGTTGAGGCCTCCTGACTCATACCTTTTTCCACAGCCATGTTGATGTCTGAGCTCCATGGGCAAAATGAAAGGCACAGAGCTCTTTTCTAAAGTGACCTTTGCAGGAGATAATGGGAGACAGACTGCCCTCACGTACATATCTTCAGCATCCAGAACTTTTCAAATGTAATTTGCTGCTCAGACTTTATACAAAGCGATCCCAGTGTACCATGCTAATGCACAAGCAGCAGCACAGGTGACCATATTTACTAAGATGGCTTTGTATATCAGGCTCCAGTTTCCAAAAAATAATCGTTGGGATGTGGACATTCAGCAGCCAAGTGAGGTGCCTGGTTTGTTTGTGCTCAGCTTGCTATTCTGCGTCACAACCATTTCACAGCCAGGCTGGCATTGAAGTTTGGGAACAAACTGAAAGGTCTGAATGTGCTTTTGTGCACAGAGCCCCTTTTCTAAAGGATTTAAAAGATTCTAAGAATCAGTATTAATAAGCTGATCTCCTTGGGGGATTTGATGAAACGTGTTTGTCAGAAGCCACTTCACAGACTGAAGAAATGTTCTCAGCAGGTAGGTAGAGTGGTCTGTGGCTTATTAATTGTGCAAGGCATGATCTGAACTCACTGATGTGATAGATGGTTGTGCTTCTACTGAAAAATCTTCCCAAGTGAAAGCAAAGAGCTCTTGAGATCAGAAAAAGGCACAGGGAAATAAATCAACCAGCCCGGAAAACATTACATGTTCAAACAAACATTTGTGATAAGAGTGGAGCTCACATACATACAAACCTTGAAAAAAAAAATCTAGCTAATGTCTCTGTATCCTCTTTCTGTAAATCACTGATTGGGGGAAATGCATACTGAAAATCAACTGGGGAAAAATGTGTACTATAACAAGTCCTCTGACAGGCTTCTGGGAATTAGCAGTACTGACTAGTAGTGATGCTGGTACATAGCTACTGGAGTTGTGCCTTTCTCTATATGCTTCAGGTGACAGGAGTGACAAAGCAAATGTTCATCTAGCGGATAACAGCGATGTCCATCTTCATCATTGAGTTCCATCCCACAATCCTACAAAAAGACCAGAGTGGCTATTAAAATGTACATTTGCTTTTTGATGCAAAAACCAACTAGTACCTGATGCCAGTACTTAAAGGAGATCAATTCCCTGATAAGGACATGAGCTCTTAAACTGTTCACAGCTCTTTCAAAGTAAGCCTCTAGTACCTAGATTTGTCATGGGTAGGAAAGCATCCATCATAAGCATCCATAAGATTCAACCTCCAGCACAGTAAGGTTAGTCTGGTTTAGTAGTTTTTCTTTATTACTTAGATCTTATGGAGAGTTATGTCCCTGTACATCTTAAATACATTAGCATTTCTCTTAAAATATACAGGCTGGATTCACCACTGTTTTACTCCACTGAAGTCAATGGAATTACACCAATGTAAAACTGGTCACATGAATCAGGGCACTACCATCTCAGTTCCTCATCACTAGCAATAGCAATGGTGTTTAGATGATTACTGTGTCTCCTAAACTTGCTCAGAAGTCAAGCCAATGTGGAGAACATGCCTGATCCTGCTGGAGCTCTGTCTAAATGAACGCTGCCATTAGGGGAGCTGTGCCAAACTTGTGAAGTCAGTAGCAAAAAGAAAATTAACTATGAATCTCCAGGTAATGTATCACATCAGAGTTTGGACATATCCTTGGAAACCTTTGTCCCTAGACATATTATGTTGGACATTTTTCAGCAGTTAATAACTGCTGTAGGAACTTAACCTGAGGTTCAGTTGCTGATCTGCTGAGTTCCCAAGATACCTGCATATTTTGTTTCTTTTTAAAATAGTATTTTTTTCACTTTGCCCCTAGAAAGCTGTTGACCCACCTCACAGTGATAACATTCCACGTGGTAATCCTTGTCCATGGACACAACCCGAATTGTCTCATCAGACCCCTGTAAGTATTAAAGCAAAAATTATATTAAACAGATGGTGTTGTAAAGGAGGAAGTGACACATAGGCTCTGTGAATTTCTTCCTGTAGCAATGTGGATATTGAACAAATGCATGTGGGCCACTGGCAGAAAACCTCAAATTAAGCCTGCCATCTGCAGATCTACTATAGGCATCCCTGAAAAATTGAAAATCAGAGACTGAAAGAAAGATTTCTACTGGCCAAGTCAATCCCAAATGGATAAAGCAAGGAGTATGTGAAATTCTTCAATATTTCACATTTCTGAGAAAGCGTCAATATTTTTAACTGGTTCTACCAAAAGACACAAATTAACAAGATTATGATAAATAAGAACTCAATTCTAGTGGAGGGCACTCTCTCATACATGGAACACTCTTCAAATCAGCAACTTGGTACTGACTAAGGGACAAGTTTGCTGTTACTGGTAGGTCAGGCTATGAAATCTCACAGAAGGTGAAAAGAGCAGAATAATACAGTTGTAGCAAACTGAACGAGCAAGCAGAGGAACCACTTAGTCTCAAACACTGCACCTTAACCTTGGGCCAACAGAGGCTGAGACTGCTGTGAAAGCAGCACTCTGGTGGAAACGTACAGCTCTTGTGAGCCAGGAAAACATTCTGTCTGACAGAGAGTTAAGCATAAAGAAAAAATGGCATGATCTTAGGGTTCCCCAGGAAAGTAGTGGAGTAAGAATTGTAAGCAATAGCAAACAAGGTTCTTACCTCAGTTGGCAGAATGGGATGTCCACATGCTGCACATTTTGGAGCTAAAACTCTAAAAGAGCAATGAGAAATTACAGTTACACATATACCATCTGCATGAAAGAGGCTTGTAGGTTCTGACTAAGAGGTAATCTGTAGCATGTGGTTTTTCATTTTATCTGCAAGGATAGTGTTGTGAAGAGCTTTTCATTCCAAGTGTTTGTTAGTTCATTTTGTAAACAAACTGGATACCACCATATAGCCCTAATATTGGCTCAAACGGCTGCACAATCATTACTTATGGAGGAAGTAGTAAATCCCAGGGCCAGTCTACAAGTTTTTTATACATCCAGGCCATGGAGCATCCAGACCATGGAATTTATCAATGAATATTGTACATGACCCATTCAAATGCGTCATTTATGCCAGTTATATCCTGGTGTGACCGACAGAAACACTCCTCTGATCTGAGCTGCCGCCATTTTGGAATAAACACTTTTGAGAAACTATTTCTGAGGTCAACTCTCAGTACTCTGTTTTCCTCTAGAAGGGAAGGGCACCTGTGTTTAGACATGTTTTTCAAAATTGAAAACTTTTAGGAGTGGTGAGGATGGCTAGTTATTCTCAGAAGGAGCCATACTAAGCTGGCAGCTGCAGACCCTCAGATAAAATGGTCACTCACCTTCTCGCAACTGTTGTTCTTCATGTTGTTCACGTCCATTCCAATCAAGTGTGTGTGCGCCGCGTGCATGGACGTCGGAAAGTTTTCCCCTTAGCAGCTCCTGTCGGGTTAGCTGTGGAGCCCCCTGGAGTGGCGTCTTGCTGGTGCTGGATATATGACCATGCCGACACGACCCCCCTTCAGTTTCTTCTTGTCGGCTACTCTGACAGAGGGGAAGGAGGGTGGATATTGGAATGGACATGAACACATCTTGAAGAACAACAGTTATGAGAAGGCGAGTAACCATTTTTTCTTCTTTGAATGCTTGTTCACAGCAATTCCAATCAGGTGACTCCCAAGCTCTACCCCAGAGGTGGGGTCGGAGACAAGGTATTGCTGATTGGAGCACCACTCTGATGAATGCCGCATCATCTTTGGCGAGCTGGGTGATCGCATGGCGAGTGGTAAACGTATGCACCGATGACAAACTTGCTGCTCTGCAGATCTCCTGTATCGGGACCTGGGCCAGAAAAGCAGCTGATGAGGCTTGTTCCCTTATAGAATATGCCATAATAGCAGGTGGCCAGCTCATAACACGTGTAGATATAACCTGTCCAGGACCTTGAGGAAACGCCTTACCACGGTGTTGGTGAATATGGAATGTTCAGATGCTCCCCGATGGAAGGCCGAGATAGCAGCAAGGTGTACCTTACTGGATGATGCTGCCAGGCCTTGTTGTTTCAGGCGTAGGAGAAACTCCAGGATGAATGGTACAGGTGCCTGGAGTGGAGGTGTGTGATGCTGGGCACACCAGCAAGTGAACCTCTTCCACTTAGCTAGCTGAGTAGCCCTGGTGGATGGTTTCCTGCTGCCTAGTAGGACCTCCCTCACCGGTCCAGACCACAGGAGCTCCATCGGGTTTAACCATGAAGATTCCAGGCTGTAAGATGGAGGGACTGGAAGTCCGGGGTGGTGCAGGCAACTGTGGTCCTGTGTGTTCAGATCGGGGTAGAGTGGTAGTATGATCGGGGCGTCCACTGACAGCTCCAGAAGCGTGGTGTACCAACGTTGATGGGGCCACGCTGGGGCCAGCAGAATTACCTTTGCCTTGTCTCTGCGGATCTTGAGCAGCACCTTGTTTATGAGTGGGACTGGTGGGAGACATGAGGCGGTCTCCCCAGGGGAGCAGAAACGTGTCCAAGATTGAACCCAAGCTGTGTTCCTGGAAGGAGAAGAACGTTGGGCACTTTCTGTTGCTCTGGGTGACAAACAGATCGATTTGGGGAAATCCCCACGTTTGGATGGAATCTATGACATCTGGACGGATGGACCACTCATGATTACAGAAGGACCTGCTGAGATGGTCCATTAGTTCGTTCTGCACGCCTGGGAGATAGCCCACTCCATTCACCTGGAGGCGTTCTATGCAGAACTCCCATAGCTGGAGGTTTTCCCAACATAGGGGAGAGGACCAAGCTCCACCCTGCTTGTTGATGTAAAACATGGCTGTGGTGTTATCCATCATCACTGCTCCAAATTGTAGGGACTGGAAAGTTTGGCATGTTAGTTGCACTGCTCTGAGCTCTCTGATACTGATATGGAGTAAATTTGTTCTCTGACCATAGGCCCTGTGTTCAGAGATCTCAGAGATGTGCCCCCCAACCCAGTGCTGTCATGTCCGTTACCCGGGACAAGGAGGGCTGTGGGCTGTTGAAGGGGACTGCTGCGCACACCATCTGAGGGTCGAGCCACCAGTGGAGGGACTCGAGTACTTGCTGTGGCACCGCCTCCACTGAGCCTCGGCTGTCGCGCTCCAGGCGATAGACCCAAGTGAGCCACGCTTGGAATGGTCCGAGCCTCAGCCTGGTATGCCAGGCTACATAAGTGCAGGCTGCCATGTGGCCGAGGAGACTCAGGCATCCCCTTGCTATAGTGGTCGGGTATCGCCTGAGGTTTTGAATGTCCGTCTGTTATGGCTTGGAATCGGGTCTCTGGCAGGAACGCCCTTGCCTGTACCAAGTCCAGCAGCACCACCCCGATGAACTCTATTCTTTGGGTCGGTGACAAGGTCGACTTATTCACATTGAGGAGTCGTCCCAGTCCCTGGCAGTCGGCGGAATCGATGCCGGGGTCTGTCACAGGGTCTTTATGTTGTTTTGAACAGTTTTGATCAAAGGCAGAGCTACCCGTGATGGACCTTCGGGATTGAGAATATCCACCATGGGGCCCTTGGCCTCAAACACCTCCTCCGCTTGCAACCCCACATTGCGGGCAATCCGCCTAAGGAGGTCCTGATGTGCCCTGTGGTCAACTGGAGGAGAGCCCAAAGCTGACCCCCCACCACAGCTTCATCAGGGAAGACAACAAGCTGGCCAGAGGAGGTACCGGGTCCTACTGCCCCTCCAGCTCCGTGACCTCTTGGTCAGTGCATGGTCCTGCGGCAGCTACAGCTGGGGTGGCTGTAGCCTGACTCTGCGGCTGGTCCTATGTTGGAGTTACCTCGGCCACAACCCAAGCCTGAAGGGGCGGTTGGGACAGAGTGGCCTCGGATCCCCGAGGCGTAGGCCCATCCCTGGGAGAGTGGGGTGACCGATGTTCTGAGGCTACCAATCTTGATCCCCTTGAAAAGGTGTCCTGGGTCTGGGGTAAGTTTAGGGGGCCCAAAAGGGCCACTGCACCAACGGCTGTCAATGCGGTTGCCTCGCAGATCTATGTCGACTGTGTCTCGAGTAGTACAAGCCGGCATCAGACTCCAAGGAAGCGGAGCCTGGTTGCGACGACCACGGCGGCACCGAAGGCCTATGCATCAAAGATTGGTGCCATGATGAGGTGGGGCACTGGTGCCAGGATGACCTCGCTGGGGACTGGTCTTATGGGCACCAGAGGCTTGTCCCTGAGAACTGGGAGCTGTGCAGCCCTCATCTCGATCAGGTCCCTGGTGGCTTCAAAGAGTGTCGGGTGGAAGGTGGCTCTAACACCTCCACCTCACACTGCCCTGCCAGAGAGTCGCTACGTGCTGGACTCAATAGTCCCTCTGGGGCACCAAAGTCAACGGCACCGACTTGTGCCGACTTAGCACCGGGTCCTTTCTGGAGTGTGCCCAGGCATCCCGATGGTCCCGCGGTTTTCAGGACCAGTGAGCACCCCCTTTTGGTCTTCTTGTGTTGCTTGTGCGGCATCGCGGAAGTCAAGCAGTGCTGGGCTACTATTCCTGGCTGCGGTGCCGGGGAACGCCAGTGCCGAAGGCTTTTGCGCTACAGTCCTTCCTTGGTGCCATGTCGCATATGGATGCCAGAGCACTCCGTACAGACATGCTTGGTGCCAATCTTGGTAGTTTGCAGCCGGCTGTGGGCAGAGAGCGGATTCCATTAAAAGTTGTTTTAGGCAAAAATCATGCTCCTTCTTGGTTCTTGGCTGAAAAGCCCGGCAGACTTTGTACCTCTCCGTTTGATGTGCCTCCCCCAGACACTTTAGGCAACAGTCACGGGGGTCACTGATGGGCATAGGCCTATTGCAAGCACTGCAGGGCTTAAAGCCTTGGGCTCGCAGCATGCCCCAGAGCCCAAGGGTGGGGTCAGGGATTGGGGAGAGGCCCTACTCCCAACCTACTATCTATACAGCTATGTACTAAATTAACTATAACACTAACTTGAAACTCGAATGACTAACAGGAGAACGCTAAGGGAGCACTTGCTGAGCAAGTGAGCACTGTTCCAATGGCCATCACGGATGATAAGAAAGAACTGAAGAGGGATTGGGTCAGCAGGGTCATATATCCAGCACCATGAAGGCGCCACTCCAGAGGGCTCCACAGCTGACCCGACGGGAGCTGCTCAGAGAAAAACTTTCCGACGTCCGTGCACGCGGCATGCGCACACCTGATTGGAATTGACGTGAACAAGCACTCAAAGAACCACCGAGCAGTTTCTATCACTAGGTCATACGAGCCATTTTTAACGGCTCATGTACACTATAATAGTAGAGTGCCAGCTCTTCTATCGTTAAGGTAGGAAATTGCTTTTCCGTTGAAAGGCAATCCGGATGTTTAAAAATGTCATAGTCTGGCTCTAGGATTTACTTTTTCATCTACAAATACTATTTACTGCATATTATTCAGCCATTCATGGGTAGGTTTCTGGTTGAAGGAGACCTTGAAAGAGCAGTGAACCCCACTTAAAGGGGGACTAGGAAGTAGTAATAGGATAGCATTGCATTATCTGCCTGAAAACCACAAAAGTGGCTACTCAGAGTGGAAGTGGGGACAGGGAAAATTAGACAGGAATAATCCTTGCAGACATATTAAAAGACCTGGGGCCCGATTTCATTGCAGTTGGGGCAGGATCAAGCTTGAATAGTATTTTGGGTGGGTTCAAATCATTTCAAGTGCAAGGGATATGCATTACTTTATAGTAATAGTTTATAATATATTTATATTACTTTATAGTAATTACTCTATAGTAATAGTTACATCTACAAGAACCTTAGCACAAGTGCAACGTAAGACAATTCTATGGAGCGCCTGAGAGCAGGAGTATTGTATATTTCAATACCCTCCTTGACCGTAAGAGGAATCAGGCAGCAGAATGGAGTAAGCAAATGGCTCAAAGTGTATGTCAACTGGTAGGTCTAACATTACATATGACAGAAGCCCTTTAATCGCCCTAGATAGTACATTTCTAGTGATTTGCAAGTTGATTTTTTTTATGATACATTATTTGTTTAATTAAATAACCGTATAAAAAGCTGGATACTAACCCACATCCCCTCACGAAAGACACCATCATCATCCACACACGTTCCGCACTGACATCCTAATCATATTTAATTCTTACAAGCCAGAGTCAGCCCCTGGTATAACAGTGTAGCTCCCATTGGCTTCAAAGGGATTTGCCAGTTTACTTCAGGGCTGATTTAGTTCTTACTCCCTTAAAGCACTTTACAAACATTAACTAATTGAACCATACATTCCCCCAAGAGAGAGATAAATAGGACATCAATTTTGCAGATGGTGTTAAGTGACTTACCCAAGGCCACAGAGGAAGTCAGTGGCAGAATGAAGGGAAGAGGTCAGGAGATCCTAGCACCCAGTCCCATGCTTATTCCACTAGACCATACACCTACACTATTTTGAAGGTTGAATGAGTGGGTTTTTGACTAGGTTTACTTAGCCGTTTCCTTTGTTCTTACTTGTGGTAATCTCTGACACAGTAGATTTTATTCTCAGTGTCTACAGTGAATGGCACTCCATCCAGACATTCATTACAGATCACACAACGGAAGCAGCCTGGATGGTATGATTTCCCTAGAGCCTGCAGGATCTGCAATAAACCAGAGACAGAAGAGAGCTCATGAACAGGCATTAAAAGATGAAAGTATAGCAGTAGGAGCATACTACCGACCACCTGGCTAGAATGGTGATGGTGACTGTGAAATGCTAAGGGACATTAGAGAGGCTACAAAAACAGAAAACTCAATAATAATGGGGGATTTCAGCTATTCTCATATTCATAGGGTATATATCACCCCAGGATGGGCTGCAGAAATAAAATTTCTAATCACCATTAATGACTGTTTCTTGGAGCAGGTAGTCCTGGAACCCACAAGGGGCGAGGCAATTCTTGATTTCGTCTTAAGTGGTACACAGGATCTGATCCACGATGCGAATATAGTTGAACCACTGATTAATAGCGACCATAGTGTAATTAAATTTAATATCTTTGTGGGGGTGAATACTAAAGAAACCCATCACAGTAGCATTTAACTTCAAAATGGGGAACCACAGAAAAATGAAGAAGCTAGTTAAACAGAAATTAAAAGAAATAGTCACAAGAGTGAAATGCCTGCATGCGGCATGGAAACTTTTTAAAAACTCCGTAAGAAAGGCTCAAATTAAATGTATAACCAAATTAAAAAAAAATAAAATCAGTAAGAGGATAAAAAAATGCCACCATGGCTAAACAGAGTAAAAGAGGTGTTCACAGCGGTGAAAAAAAAACTTTAAAATTGGAAGTCACAGCCTGCTGAGGAAAATAGAAAGGAACAAACTCTGGCAAATCAAGTATAAAAGTATAATTAGGCAGGCCAAAAAAGAATTTGAAGATCAACTAGCAAAACACCCAAAAATTAACAGAAAAAATTTTTTTTTTTTAAAAAGTACATCAGAAGCAGGAAGTTTGCCAAACAATCAGTGGGGCCACTGGACGATTGAGGTACTAAAGGAGCACTCAAGGAAGACAAGGCCATTATGGAGATGCTAAATGAATTCTTCACATCGGTCTTCACTGGAGAGGATGTCGGGAAGAAACCCACATCAGAGCTATCCTTTCTTGGGGTCAAAATCTGAAGTACTGCCCCACACTGATGCACAAATAGAAGAGATTTTGAACAAATTAATAAATTAAACAGTAATAAGTCACCAGGACCAGATGATATTCACCCAACAGTTCTGAAGAAACTCAAATGTGAAACTGCAGAACTACCAACTGTGGTATGTAACCTATTGCTTAAATCAGCCTTTGTACCAGATGACTGGAGAATAGCTTATGTAATGCCAATTTAAAAAAAAAAAAAAAAGAAGAAGAAGGGATCCAGAGGCAATCCTGGCAATTACAGGACGGTAAGCCTAACTTCAGCACCAGGCAAATTGGTTGAAACTATAATAAAAAACAGAATTGTCAAACACAGAGACGAACTCTATTTTGGGGAAGGGTCAACATGGTTTTTGTAAAGGGAAATCATCACCAGTCTATTAGAATTCTTTGAGCGGGTCGAACATGTGGACAAGGGAAATAGTGTACTTGAAATTTTAGAAAGCTTTTGACAATGTCCCTCACCAAAGGCTCTTCAGCAAACTAAGCAGTTATGTGATAAGAGGGAAAGTCCTCTCATGGATTAGTAACTGGTTAAAAGATAGGAAACAAAGGTTAGGAATAAATGGCCAAGTTGATTTTTTTTTTTTTTTTTTTTTTTAAAGGGAGAGGGGTAAATAGAGTCCCCCCAAAAACGTGTACTGGGACCAGTGCTGTTCAACATATTCATGGAAATGGGGTAAACCCCAAAGGCGGCAAAGTTTGCAGATGATACAAAATTACCCAAGATAGTTAAGTCCAAAGTAGGATGTGAAGAGTTACAAAGGGACCTCACAAAACTGGGTAACTGGACAACAAAATGGCAGATGAAATTCAGTGTTGATAAATGCAAAGTAATGCACATTGGAAAACATAATCCCAATTATACATACAAAATGATGAGGTCTAAATTATCTGTTACTACTCAAGAAAGATCTTGGAGTCATTGTGGATAATTCTCTGAAAACATCTGTTCAATGTGCAGCAGCAGTCAAAAAAGCTAATAAAATGTTAGGCATTATTAGGACAGGGATAGAAAATATGCCACTGTATAAATCCATGGTGCATTCACACCTGGAATACCGAGTGCAGTTCTGGTCGCCCCATCTCAGAAAGGCTATTTTGGAATTGGAAAAAGTACAGAGAAGGACAACAAAAATGATCAGGGGTATGGAACCGCTTCCATATGAGGAGAGATTAAAGAGACTGGGGAAGTTCATCTTAGAAAAGAGATGACCAAGAGGGCATAAAATAGTGGTCTATACAATTACAGAAAGTGAATAAGGAAGTGTTATTTACCCCTTCATGTAATTCAAGAACCAGACATTACCCAATGAAATTGATATGCAGCAGGTTTAAAACAAACAAAAGGAAGTACTTCTTCACACAACACACATTCACCCTGTGGAACTCATTGCCAGGGGATATGAAGACCAAAAGTATAACTGAGTTCAAAAAAGAATTATACAAGTTCATGGAGGATAGGTCCATCAACAGCTATTAGGCAAGTTGTCAGGGACGCAACCCTATGCTCTGAGTGTCCCTAACTATCTGACTGCCAGACACTGGGATTGGATGACAGGATTGATCACTGGATAAATTGCTCTGTTCTGTTCACTCCCTCTGAAGCAACTGGCACCAGTCACTGTCAGAAGACAGGATACTGAGCTAGATGGACCATTGGTCTGACCCAGTATAGCCATTCTTATATGCTTATGAAAATAATATACTTATGACACTATATCAGACAACAGTGCAGTGTCATAGGACATACTATGTCCTGTTTTAGTAATTTAATTATAAGAATGATTTAGCAGAGATAGAAATGGTCCAGAGAAGAGCAGCTGGGATCTACATTTAGCAAGAAATTCCAAAGACTAGAATTATTTAGCTGGAAAGAAGAGTTGGCAGGGGCTAGATTTAGAGATTCAAAATGACAAAAGTCAAAGGAAAAAAATGACTGATTTTTCCTTTAAACTCTGTCTGAAACCTTAAGAATATTGTGACACCGCATAATTAAAGGACAAGAAATACAGAGCCAACAAAAGAAAATACCTCTTTTCACTCTTCTGCAACAGGCTGAGACAAATGTAGCGAAGAGAGGACCAACATAGTAACAGATACTATGGTCCAGCCCCAGCCCACCAATGCCCTACCTGCCCCCAAGCTCAATGGGCTGCGGGGAGCCATGCTCTCATGCAATGGGTATGGACAGGATCATCACTAAACTGCCACAGGAGTTCATAAGAAGTCAAAGTCAGTGTGTTTTTAAACATCCTGCTCTTCAAACCAAAGTTCATTTTAAACAGACACTGAAAACATGTCTGTGCAACAAACATGAATGGATGCTAGTTTTGCTTCCTGGCTATGACAAGCCAGAGGATTAGGATTCTTTCACTGTTGCAAGTCATCACACCAACTAGACTAACAGATCAAATGAGGTGTATATACAAATTTCCTATATATGAATTTCTTTTGCCCTGGAGACATCATTCTAAAATGCTGTTTTCTTTCTGAGGCAAGCATCACTTACCATGTCCATTATCAAATGACCACAAATGAAACACCTGTCAGCTGACTGCTGGAAACCTGAATACTGCAAGGAGAAAAAATTGGCTTAACATTTTACAAGGCTGGGTAACACACACACTTTGTACAACAGGGAGTGATGTGTCTTACTCTGCTCAGCACTCCTTAATGAAGCAAAGCTTCCTTTTGTTTTGTCTGAACAACAAATATTGGGTAGGCCCTCATTAGAATATCTCAAAGTTACAGGGTCAGATTTTCAAAGTTAAGAGGGTCTGTAAATTCCCATAACTCTAGGGTGCTAATTTAAGTTTAAATTGAGTTTAACATATGTGAACAAATACCAGATGTGCACATGCAAATCGGGGATCTACTGATAATGCATGTGTGCTTATCTGACCATGTATGTACAAATATCAGGTATTATGCATGTACATCTCGTATTTGTATGTGTAAATTATGTGTACACCTATAGAACCTGGCCTAATTTGAAAATCTGGCCAGCAAACTCACTAGGTTCATAAATGTAAACTTGGAGGGCCAAATTCTACCTTTACTTATGCTGGTATAAATGTGGCACAAATGCCCTTAAGTCAATGGCACAGTCCCAGCTTAGTGCTGGTATAATTCTGAATAGAATTTGACCCAGAGGATTATTTTTGCCAAGAACTAAACATATGGACCTGATTCTCAATTACATTAATGCCACTTTTACACCACTGCCACCAAATGTAATAGACGTCCACTTTAAATCTGCTTTACACAGCATGATTAGTAGAAAGGGTTTTAGTGTAAATGAGCATCAAGCCCACCAAGTATTTTGAATATATTTAATTAGACTGTATGTTTTACAATGCCTGGATTATTAACAGCTATTGTTTTTAAATTACATGAGAGAGAGGGAAAGAAGGCGGACTCCTCTTCTCCCCAATAGCAATCGCTGGGGCTGATCAATAAGAGGGCAGTTTGGGGGAGAAAGGGTAAAGCAGAATGAACTCACTCACTCGCTAACTAAACAAACTAACTCACAAAACAAAACAAATCACCCTCCCAAAAGTCTTAGCTAAACATCCATAAACTAATGCTTCATTAACTTATTTTTCATAGTCTTTTTTTTCCTTTACATCCTGTTTTTTTCAGTGACTTTTCTTGTACTCCAAGAATTGACTGTCTCTTTGCCTGGAGTCCAAGATCATTTCTGTATTCTAAGGCTACTGCTGCATTTCTATGCCACCCAGATGCACCTATATAGGGACCACTAACCACTCCATAAATGATCAGAGGGGCTGCTTCTAGAGCAATGCTGTTCACATAGTTCAGCCCAGTACCCAAAGTAAGGGTCTGGTCCAAAGCCCATTGACATCAATGGACTTTGTAACCAGCCCTAAGTGTGCCACTTCCACAGCATGTGAAAGAGCCGCAGAAGTCAATGTTGTTTCAGGGTGCTGTTATGCAGTGCACCTAAATCAGATAGGTATTTAATAAATATTTTTAAGCACTGTTCGCCCTACCCTGTCCACAGTGCATCAGGGTGTCTCATCTCTCTCAGAAATGCCCAGTCAGAGAAAGTTGATAGGAAGGGGAAAATCTGTTCCCTCACTTGTTTCTCTCTCTCAGTTTATCATGCCCTCATCCCCACCATATCTGAACACACAACCCAATCCCTTCCCAGTGAATGCTGCTTGTTGACAGTCTTTTGCTGAAATGTCAGTTGCTGGATTCTGTGAGTTGCTTGAGTTACAGTTTCTCTGAGTCACAGCATGCAAGTTGCAATAGGAGAGGCACAGGGCACAAATGCAAAACTCACCAGAAAGTCTTCTTCACAGAACACCTTTCCGTTAACAAAATAAAAGGCTTTTCCTCTCAGTTTTCGACCTAGAGAGAAAAAAGAGGAGGGAGAAAAAAAGTTAGTAGATGGATGGAATAAATATACACACTACCAAAAGCTGGTAAAAGAGATGCATTTGGGGCAGTATCTATCTTTTTGGTTTCTGTTTGTGCAGCACCTAACAAAAATGGGGCACTAGTTCTTGACTAGAGCTCTTAGGTGCTATTGTCATGACAATAATAATAATTATGATTATGATTATCATCATCATCCAACTGAGCTGAATGCTAGAAACTATTCCAGGCCTAGAATATCACTAACCATGTTTTCTTTTTAATGACAGTCCTGTGATCTTTGGACTCTAATCACTGTGTTGCAACGAGGGTGGTTTCAACAATGAGAGTTTCACATTCCATGTGGCTAGATGGTTATTAAAATCTCAATGTCCTTTTATCGAATAAAACTTATCTAAGAAACAACCTCAATACAACATACTGCTTAATGCCACAAAATACCATCTCCCACAGTCATCTCTGAAACTAAGTGAGAGAGGGAGTTCTAGGATCCTGCATGAAGCAGTAGGGATAGTTTGCTGATTCACTCTGGAAGCCACTGCTGGTGAGTGGTTAGGTAAATAAGGGTGTGTGAACAAGGGTTTATCTATACTAGACTTTATTTCTTAAAAATTTCCCACCAGTTCTGTTCTACTAGTGGGAACACTTCTTTAGGTGGACTAAGCACTGGCAGCTGCCGACATTTTAATCACCACGTCGTCTGGACCTGCTCTGAGCAGAGTTAGGCACCACAATGGCTAAACGCCTGTGATTGGACTATACTAGCACGCCCATTATTGCTACTGCCACAGGAGTTGTGCTTGTGCTAGCAATGGTGTGATTTTTTTTCCCCCTTGGGGGAAAAAAAAAAAGTTTTTTTGCATTCATTTTTAGAGTACCTTTTGCATCCCTTTACAATCCATTTTCCCTGTTAAGGCTGTGACATTATCCTCTAAAGTGGCAGCTGATCTGCTTGTGTATGTGTCAGAGGTAAAATGTTACAAAACCTGCTGCAATTTCCAAGGAGGAACCCTGCAGCCAGCATTCCTGATTAGAAAGTACATGGCCAGAGTCTGATTTCAGACACGTACATGGAACTTCAGCAAGGAAAAGGCAGTATAATTCTAGGAGCAGAATGTACAACATCCCATTTGATACATTACATAGGGTAAGTACTGTCTAAGAAAACAAATATTGCCAGATTATTGTATGTTGCTGTGCTTAAGAGCGTAAGCTTCTAGGCATAGGATTTATGTTTTCCTCTACGTTCTGTACAGCACAAAGCACATTTTTGGCACTCACGAAATAATAATGCTACTCACTGTAACAAACAGAATTAACAAAGGCAGATAACAGAATGAAGCAACATAATTAAAGTGTAAATCAGTTTTATGGTGTGTACACCAGAGGGCGCTTTCAGACAGGCCAGAAAACACCATGTACCACTAGTTACAGAGTAGCAGCCCTGTTAGTCTGTATTCAGAAAAAAGAAAAGGAGTACTTGTGGCACCTTAGAGACTAATAAATGTATTTGAGCATAAGCTTTCGTGAGCTACAGCTCACTTCAACGGATGTGAGCTGTAGCGCACGAAAGCTTATGCTCAAATAAATTTGTTCATCTATAAGGTGCCACAAGTACTCCTTTTCTTTTTTACCACTAGTTAGGAAATCAAATGCTTGAAATCCTGGCCCTATTGAGGTCCATGGAAATTTTGCCAGTGACTTCAACTGGGCCAGGATTTCACCCTTTGTCTTTAGTGCTTGATCTGGAGGAGGACAAAGAAGGGCAAAGAATATTGCAGCAGCATTTCTTGAAAAGTCAGCCACTGTTTGCTCATGCAACAGCCAATTTTATCAGCAGCATAGACAGGTAACAAGTGCATCTGAAGGGACTAGCTATGGACACTTAAGGACAACTGGGTTGCGATAGATTTTTATTGCCAGGGTGGATGGGAAAGCACAGCTTGATAACTACGTGAGGGAATGATGTTCCAGTTTAGCTCTTAGCCTTGCCCCCAAAAGACTGTTCACAGCAAGGTCAAATAGTTTCAGACAGCCTCTACAGGGAAACAGACATGTTTCAAAATCCCACTGGGTAGCAGCCTGTCAAACTACAGTGGGGTGTTTTGTTGTGTTTTTTGGCGGATGGGGGGGTAGCTTCCTTGCTCCCTAGCCTAGGCTTACAGGAAGTGGCCATAATGCTGCAGGTGGTGGAGGAGCTGCTGCAGGAGGAGGAGCTGCAGAAGCTGTTTAAGAGGGGATCTGGTCTTGGCTCCCCACCAGGCACCACTCAGCTCTGAGCAGGCTGCACCGGTGGGAGCACACGACATCAGTTGTACAGGTGCAGCAAGAGTTGCTGCTCGGCGTGCTCTCCCCAGCTCCTTGGCAGCACTGTGCATAGGAAGGCATGCTTCTTTCCAAGCCACTGCACCACTCCACCTCCATCACATGCTCTACAGGTTCTAAGAGCAGTTATCTGGTCCATCATTTTTAAAGCATTCTCAGTAAATCATGAATCTCTGTCCTGGGGAAATGAAAAGCAGAACAGCAACACAGACCTGCAATCTTTCACCAGCCCAATAAGACCCCAAAGAGAAGGATGGCATAATCAATGGTTGTGTCTACACGCAGGCTGGCACCCAAATAACTACATGGGCTTTAATCTACACCATGTGCTATGCTGGTGTAAGTCTGGATGTGTGGACACCCTTATTTCAGCACAAAAACGCCAAGTTTCTGTTGTGCTGAAGTTGAGCAAAATCAAAACAGAACATTGATTCCACAGTAAGAGCGTCCATACACTGACCTATACTGAAATAAGACAAGATGTAGATTACAACCCATTCAGTCATTTGGGTGCCAGTTTGTGTGTAGATCTGTCCTACATAGGCACTGATTTTGATGGAGGGTTTGGTCAGTGGGGAGATGAGGAACGGAAGAGAGCTGTAATGAGACAATACTTCAACTATTAATGATTATTTAGAATGTGATTGCCAAGTAGCTTAATAGCAATTTAACAAGAGGCCAAAACAAGCAAACCTAACTCAGAAAAATTGCCCACTGATTTCAACACCAGTTTTGCCAGAGTATACGTGTCAGGGTTTGGACCTACACAGCTAATTAAAAAACAAAAATTGAAACATTCAACTTAAAAAAATAAAAGTTACAAGCTAGCACACACAGTAGCATAGCAAAACGTGAAGATGTCCAAGTGACTGTCCTGCTATCTGTGATGTATCTCCATAAAGAGAGCTTGGGGAAGAGGCTGAGGGAGAGAGAGAAAAGGCAGTAAAGCTGTGCCTGTTTCTGGATGAAGGCCCTGACCCGTGTGCTAGTGATACCCATTGCAACAGAGGGACACAGGTTGAATAGCTGCCACAGTCATTCTTTGACAATGACAAAATGTATTTTGCAGGTATTGTACGCTGTGTGTATTTTTAACCCCCCAACACTTGCAGTCAAGACTTATTACAGCAATCCCCAGTGGGGTAGTCACAGTTAATGTTCTATGTCAATGTTTTCTTTATAAGCTCCTTTAGCAGCATAAGTAGTCCCTTTGGAAGGTACTTATAATTTGGTTGTCAAAATTTGAAGTGGATAGATGCACAAGAGGTGCTACTCCCATGAATGCTTTACAGGAAAATAAAAATCAATTTTTTTTTGTTTGCTTTGGGGGAAAGGGACATAGGTGATTTAATTTTTAGCTCCTCTCTCGCTCACCCCAACCTTCTTTTTTTCTAACCATCTGGCAGAAATTTAATATGAAATTTTTCAAGTGACTACATAAATTGCACCCATAAAAACGTCCATGCAGCAATTGCATGCACAGAACTCCCAAGCGTACACACAAATCAGGGAACTGCATATGCAAACAAGACAGACATTAATGGGTTTATCCTCACAACATCCTTGTGAAGTAGGAAATAATCCCCATTTAACAGATACACAGAGACTGACTTCCCCAACATCACACCGGAAATCTATGGTGGAGCTACGAATTGAAATATCTCTGGTCCTAGAACAGTGCCTTAAACCATAAGGCTACACATCCTCCCTGCTACTTGTTTTGTGTATACAAGTGTAAGACTTTGTGCAATAGATGCATGTGCATTTTTTCCAGGCACCAACAGAAACCATAGATATACCAGAAGCACATGACAGGTCTAATAGACAGAACACATATGCCCATATTTAAAAATTTGACTCTTACTTCTCAGAAGTAGGACTGTCAACCGATTAAAAAAATTAATCGCCATTAATCGTGCTATTAAACAATAGAATATCACTTATTTACATATTTTGGATGTCTTCTAGATTTTCAAATATATTAATTTCAATTACAACACAGAATATAAACTATACAGTGCTCGCTTTATATTTATTTTTGGACTACAAATATTTGCACTGTAAAAAACAAAAGAAATAGTATTTTTCAATTCACTTAATACAAGTACTGTAGTGCAATCTCTTTATCATGAAAGTTGAACTTACAAATGTAAAATTATGTACAAAAAATAACTGCATTCAAAAAATAAAACAATGTAAAACTTTAGAGCCTACAAGTCCACTCAGTCCTACGTCAGCCAATCACTCAGACAACAAGTCTGTTTACATTTGCAGGAGATAATGCTTCCCACTTCTTGTTTACAATGTCACCTGAAAGTGAGAACAGGCGTTTGCATGGCACTGTTGTAGCTGGCGTCACAAGATACTTACGTGCCAGATGCGCTAAAGATTCGTATGTCCCTTTGTGCTTCAACCACCATTCCAGAGGACATAGGTCCATGCTGATGATGGGTTCTGTTCGATAGCGATCCAAGGCAGAGTGGACCGACCCATGTTCATTTTTATCATCTGAGCCAGATGCCACCAGCAGAAGGTTGATTTTCTTTTTTGGTGGTTTGGGTTTGGTAGTTTCCACATATGAGTGTTGCTGTTTTAAGACTTCTGAAAGCATTCTCCACACCCCATCCTTCTCAGATTTTGGACGGCACTTCAGATTCTTAAACCTTGGGTCAAGTGCAGTAGCTATCTTTAGAAGTCTTACAATGGTACCTTCGTTGCATTTAGTCAAATCCGCTGTGAAAGTGTTCTTAAAACAAACATGTGCTGGGTCATCATCCGAGACAACCATAACATGAAATATATGGCAGAATGCGGGTACAACAGAGCAGGAGACGTACAATTCTCCTCCAAGGAGTACAGTCACAAATTTAACTGATGCATTATTTTTTTTAATGAACATCATCAGCATGGAAGTATGTGCCCCGGAAAGGTGGCCAAAACATGAAGGGACATATGAATGTTTAGCATATCTGGCACGTAAATACCTTGTAACGCCAGCTACAAAAGTGCCATGCAAACTCCTGTTCTCACTTTCAGGTGACATTGTAAATAAGACGCAGGCAGCAGTATCTCCTGTCAGTGCAAGCAAACAGCATTTGTCTTAGCGATTGGCTGAACAAGAAGTAGGACTGAGTGGACTTGTAAAACTTTAGAGCTTACATTGTTTTGTTTTTGAGTGCAGTTATATAACAAAAAAGCTACATTTTTAAGTTACACTTTCATGATAAAAGATTGCACTTCAGTACTTGTATGAGGTGAACTGCAAAATACTATATTTTTTACAGTGCAAATATTTGTAATAAAAATAATATAAAGTGATCACTGTACACTTTGTATTGTGTGTTTTAATTGAAATCAATATATTTTCAAATGTAGAAAAACCTCCAAAATATTTAATACATTTCACTGGTATTCTATTGTTTAACGTGCGATTAATTGCGATTAATTTTTTTGAGTTAATCACGAGTTAACTGCGATTAATCGACAACCTTACTTAGAAGGCTTTCATTTTATTTTACTGAGTCAATGTGTTAGGGTCCCTAAGTTGCAAGAACAGTATGCAAACCCCAAATAAAGCAAAGCCTTTTAAAAAGTTATACTCTGGGGTCCTCCTTATGCACCTCAGCACAAGGGTCTTGTGAAGCACAAGCCCCACTGAAGTCATTTTAGCAAGTGGTAGGATCTGAGCCTTATACAGTAAAACCTCAGAGTTACAAACACCAGCATTACAAATTGACTGGTCAGCCACACACCTCATTTGGAACCAGAAATACGCAATCAGGCAGCAGCAGAGACCGGGGGGGGGGGGGGGAGGAAATACAGCACAGTACTGTGTTAAACGTAAACTACTAAAAATATAAAGGGAAAGTTTAAAAAAAAAAGATTTGACAAAGTAAGGAAACTGTTTGTGCTTGTTTCATTTAAATTAAGATGGCTAATAACAGCATTTTTCTTCTGCACAGTAAAGTTTCAAAGCTGTATTACTTCAATGTTCAGTTGTAAACTTTTGAAAGAACAAACAACGTTTTGTTCAAAGTTACGAACAACCTCCATTCCTGAGCTGTTCGTAACTCTGAGGTTCTGCTGTATACAATATCAATGGTTCTCAATTTCTCCAGACTACCGTACCCCTTTCAGGGGGCAGATTTGTCTTGTGTACCCCAAGTTTCACCTCACTTAAAAACTACTTGCTTATAAAAGTACATAAGACATAAAAATACAAAAGTTTCACAGCACACTATTACTGAAAAATTGCTTATTTTCTCCTTTTTATCATACAATTATAAAATAAATCACGAACCACCACCATCCCCAGGTTAAGAAATACGGATATAGTACATAAAGCAGTATAAACAAGTCATTGTCTGTATGAAATTTTAGTTTGTACTCACTTCGCTAGCGCTTTTCATGTTGTCTGTTGTAAAACTAGGAAAATATCTAGATGAGTTGACGTACCCCTGGTTGAGAACCACTGTACTACATCTTAAACCTGACATCAGATCAAGAGGTCAGAAAGCTGGATGTAATTTTTCATTCCAACTTTTTCTTTTAAAAATCCCTGTCTCAAATACTGAAGAGATTACATTGATATGGTTGCTGAAATGATGCCCTTGCTTGCCCATTATAATGTTTAATTCATGGGTTGCCACTCAGAACTAAATACTATAATGATCTTTGGCTTGAATTGCTGACTCCTGGCAATATTTCACCATCATTTCACTTGGTTATTGGCAAAAACGTACTAGACAATTAAAATATTTCCACACCTCTACCATCCCATCCATCTCTGGCAGTCATTACAGGATTTCTCAGTCCTACCCATGATAAGAGCTTTGATCCTCACACCTCTATGTGTTCATCAGTCCTATCTAGGATATCTAATCCATTTAGCTATGGGACCTATCAGATGACTGTCACCATGGCATTTAAGCACTGCGTCAGTACCACTTATAACTGTGTCAGTAGTATCTTTATGCTCCAACAAGCACTCTTTGTTCTGCAATTAGTAGTAACCATACAGTCAGGCTGAACTTCTAGGATGCTAATGCTTTTTGGCCATGATAATCTGACATTATGGATCTTGCACTTTAAAGTTTATATCTTCATAAAAATCTGAATCTGCTACTGCTCCCACAGAGGCCAACTGGAGATTTGCCCTAGACCTCCATAGAAGCTGGATTGAACCCTGAGAGTTTAATTTTGTCCAAAGGCTTTTTAAATTGGTTTCTCATTAATTAGCATAAGTGGTTATGCTGGTTTAAAAGGAAACCAGGATCACAAATCCCTGTCCAAAAGGTAAAAAGTTACTGTGTGCCACAAAAGTTTTCATCTCAATGTGTATAATTAGAAGCCTATCCATCTTAGCATAGCTCTCCAGTTATAAAACCAACCTTCTGCTGTAATTACAGCTGGTAGATTTTTTTTAATTTATTTTTAAAGCAAAAGATTTAAGTTCATGGAGCCTATAACCTCCAAATTATCCACGTGGCTGGCAGTCTGGAAAATGCCAGGATTCTAAGAATTTAAAAAAAGACAAGAGCAATGGATGATCCTTGCTGAGCCTGGGAGCCATGGAGTAAAGCTGCAGCTCCCTATTCCTTTTTTGTTTCCCCTCAGTAAAACTCAGATTGTCTGCCCCACCCTCAGGCAGCACAGATTGGCTGCAGACCTCTAGCTGGAATTCCTCGAGGTCATACACCACACTCCCTGTAGCCTCTTGCGCAAGGGATGTTTCAGAGGCAGGGAAGCACAATGAGCACCAGCAATCCCTGGCTGATGAATGATACCTTGGGGATCATCACCAGATGCCACATGCTAGAGCCACTTTTATGATGTGCTATCCGGTGCCTCAGGCCAGGCAGAGAATCAGGGAGGCTAGCTCCTTACTAAGGAATAAGAGTAGCAGAATGAAGATAAAGGGCTCCAAAAAAGCAGACTTCAACTAACACTGGTAGGTAAGGTCCCACAGGAAGAAAATCTAAAGTAAAAAGAACTTCTGGAGAGCTGGCAGTTTCTCAAGGAGACAGTATTAAGGCACAACTGCAAACTACCCTGATGCAAAGGAAAGGCAGGAAGAATAGTAAGAAGGTATGGCTCCATCAGGAGCTCTTTAATAAGCTGAAAATAAAAAAAAAATGCTACAAAAACTCGAAACACGTACAAAATCACTATGGAGGAGTACAAAATAGCACAAGCATGTAGAAACAAAATCAGAAAAGCTAAGACTCAAAAGAAGTTACACCTAGCATGGGACATAAAAGGCAGTAAGAAGCAGTTCTTTAAATACGCTAAGAGCAAGAGAAATAGGAAGTACAGGTTCTCTACTTAGTGGGGAAGGAGATGGTGGTACTGCTGAAACAGGTTCTCTACTTAGTGGGAAAGGAGATGGTGGTACTGTTGTCTACCTGGCCAATGCATCTGAGTTGAGAGTTCTGTCCAGAGCGGTCACAATGGAGCACTCTGGAATAGGTCCCGGAGGCCAATACTGTTGAATTGCATCCACAATACCCCAAATTCAACCCAGCAAAGTCTATTTCAGCGCTAAACCCCTTGCCGGGGATGAGTACAGAAATCGATTTTCAGAGCCCTTTAAGTCAACAAAACAGGCTTGGTCTTGTATACAGGTGCAGGGTTAAATTGACCTAATGCTGCTAAATTCGACCTAAACTCGTAGTGTAGACCAGGGCTTACATATGACACTCCTGTTTAATACAGTCCAGAATATTCGCCTTTTACACAGCTGCATCATGTTGTTGACTCAGATTCGATTTGTGATCCACTATAACCCCCGTATCCTTTTCAGCAGTACCACCATCTCCTTCCCTCTACCACTACCCCACCCCTGTCCATGGACACCTGCAAGGGGGGAGTTGCACGCAACAGGGTTGAGGATTTTGTGGATGAGGAAGGATGAAGAGGAGGCGGCGGCAGAGGATAGCACATAGCAGGCAAGTGGAGAATCCCTTCCCCCTCGCAGCCAAGAACCGTTCATCACCCTGGAGCCAATACCCTCCCAAGGCGGGCTCCCAGACCATGAAGCCAGAGAAGGCACCTCTGGTGAGTGTACCTTTGTAAATAGAATACAGGGTTTAAAAGCAAGCATGTTTAATGATTAATTTACCCTGAAGACTTGGGATGCATTCGCGGCCAGTACAGCTACTGGAAAAGTCTGTTAATGTGTCTGGGGATGGAGCGGAAATCCTCTAGGGACAGCTCCAAGAAGCTCTCCTGTAGGTACTCTAAAAGCCTTTGCAGAAGGTTTCTGGGAAGGGCAGCCTTATTCCGTCCTCCATGGTAGGACATTTTACCACGCCAAGGGGACATTCAGAGGTGCCCGTTCCTGCTGGGCTGTTTGCCTTTGGCTGAAAATAAATCATCCCCGCTGTTTGCCACGCGGTGGGGGGAGGCCTGTTCATGCTGAGCTGTTCATGTTTGGCTGACAGGGATCTTCCCTGATACTAGCCACGCAGTGATGGTATGAGAAAGGAGGGCGCTGCTGTCTGAAACCATTCCCACGTTATGAAGGCTGAAGAAGCTGAAATCCTTTGCCTTACCATGGCTGCCTGCAAGCTGAATTCTGTTGCCCAGCCGAGCGTGTGTGAGGTCTCATACCAAACCGACAGGCACTCAATATAAGAGGCAAAATGCGACCTTGTACCAAAAGCACATGTGCTATGTAATGTGAATCACTTGATTCAGTGTGAAATAGTCTTCCCCTTTGTTCTCTAAAATGTGTCTTTTTAAATACCACTCTCCCTTTTTTCCCACCCGGCAGATGCAAATGTTACTACGCTCCCCCTATCATCTCCGTCCCAAAGGCTAGCACAGATTAGAAGATGGAAAAACACACTCGCGATGACATGTTCTCAGAGTTCATGCAGTCCTCCAGCACTCAAAGAGCTCAGCAGAATGGATGGAGGCAAACAATGGCAGAGTCCAGGAAAGCATTAAATGAATGCAATGAGAAGAGGGAGGAGCACAATGAGAGGAGGCAGGATGCAATGCTGAGGCTAATGGGGGAGCAAACTGACATACTCAGGCGTCTGGTGGAGCTGCAGGAAAGGCAGCAGGAGCACAGACCACCGCTGCAGTCCCTGTATAACTACCTGCCCTCCTCCCCAAGTTCCATAACCACCTCACCCAGATGCCCAAGAACATGCGGGGGGGAGGCTACAGCCATCCAGCCACTCCACCCCAGAGGATTGCCCAAGCAACAGAAGGCTGGCATTCAATAAGTTTTGAACTGTAGTGTGGCCTTGTCCTTCCCTCCTCTACCACCCCACCTGGTGCTTCCCTCCTCACCCACCCCTCCTGGGCTACCTTGCGAGTTTCCCTCCTATTTGTGTGATGAATTAATAAAGAATGCACGATTTTGAAACAACAACAACTTTATTGCCTCTGAAAGCAGTGATCGAAGGGGGGAAGTTGGTTGGCTTACAGGGAAGTAGGGTCAACCAAGGGGGCAAGTTTTCATCAAGGAGAAAAACAGAATTGTCACACTGTAGCCTGGCCAGTCATGAAACTGGTTTTCAAAGCTTCTCTGATGCGCAGGGCACCCAGATGTGCTCTTCTAATCATCACCCTGATATCTGGCTGTGCGTAGTTGGCCGCCAGGTGATTTGCCTCAACCTCCCACCCCGCCATAAACATCTCTCCCTTACTCTCACAGATATTATGGAGCACAAAGCAAGTGGCAATAACAACGGGAATGTTGGTTGCGCTGAGGTCTCACCTAGTCAGCAAACAGCGCCAGCAAGCTTTTAAACATCCAAAGGCACATTCTACCACCATTCTGCACTTGCTCAGCCTATAGTTGAACTGTTCCTTACTACTGTCCAGGATGTCTGTGTATGGCTTCATGAGCCAGGGCATTAAGGGGTAGGCTGGATTCCCAAGGATAACTATAGGAATTTCAACATACCCAACGGTAAGTTTCTGGTCTGGGAAGCAAGTTCCTTTCTGCAGCTGTTCAAACAGACCAGAGTTCCTGAAGATGCGAGCGTCATGCACCTTCCCCAGCCATCCCACGTTGATGTTGGTGAAATGTTCCTTGTGATCCACCAGTGCTTGCAGCACCATTGAAAAAGTACCTCTTGCGGTTTACGTACTGGCTGCCAAGGTGGTCTGGTGCCAAGATAGGGATATGTGTTGTCTATTGCCCCACTACAGTTAGGGAACCCCATTGCAGCAAAGCCATCTACTATGACCTGCACATTTCCCAGAGTCACTACCCTTGATAGCAGCAGCTCAGTGATTGCGTTGGCTAATTGGATCACAGCAGCCCCCACAGTAGATTTACCCACTCCAAATGGATTCCTGACTGACTGGTAGCTGTCTGGCATTGCAAGCTTCCAGGGGGCTATCGCCACTCACTTGTGAACTGTGAGGGCTGCTCTCATCTTGGTATTCTCGCGCTTCAGGGCAGGGGAAAGCAAGTCACTAAGTGCCCTTATGCATGCGAAGTTTCACAGCCACTGGGAATCATCCCAGACCCGCACACTATGCAGTCCCACCAGTCTGTGCTCGTTTCCCAGGCCCACAATCAGCATTCCATGGCAGGAACCTGCCCCATTACCACCATGATTTCCAAATTGCCAGGACCCATGCTTTGAGAGAAGTCTGTGTCCATGTCCTCATCACTATCGTGATCGCACTGTCGTCGCCTCCTTTTGCAGGTTCTGCACATACTGCAGGATAACGTGCGAGCTGTTTACAATGCTCACAACAGCAGCGAGCTGAGCGGGCTCCATGCTTGCCGTGGTATGCAGTCTGCAGGAGAGCAGAGTTGCAGCGGAAGCGGTGGATGACGATGGATGTCACAAGAATAGATATGTACACAGAATGATGAGAGGACCTGCAAGGTGGATTCATGGCACCACGAGAGCAGAGTTGCAGCGGAAGTGGTGGACGACGACAACATGGAGAAATTTGCTATTGATACTGAGCTCGTTTACAAGAGCAGGAGAGCAGAGCTGCAGCAGATGATGATGGTTAGCAGTCCTACTGCACCGTCTGCTGACGGCAGCACCAAGGACACAACAGCAGAGGTGATGGTGAGCTGAGTGGGCTCCATGCTTGCCATGGTATGATGTCTGCACGGTAAAAATGCGCAAAACGATTGTCTGCCGTTGCTTTCACGGAGGGAGGTGCGACTGATGACATGTACCCAAAACCACTCGTGACAATGTTGTTGCCCCATCAGGCATTGGGAGCTTAACCCAGAATTCCAATGGGCGGCGGAGACTGCGGGAACTGTGGGATAGCTTCCCACAGTGCACCTCTTTGTGAGTCTATTCTAACCACGATAGTGAGGACGCACTCCGCCGACTTAATGCGCTTAGTGTGGACATACGCAATCAACTGTATAAAATCTATTTCTCAAAAATCGACTTCTATAAAATTGACCTAATTTCGTAGTGTAGACCTACCTTAAGACACAGGAGGTAACTGTCTCACTCTGTTCAGCACCAGTGAGACCTCACCTGGACTTCTGTGTTCAATACTGGGAACCACAATTTAGGAAGGATGTGGACAAACTGGAGAGAGTCCAAAAGGAGAACAAGAATGATAAAAGGTTTAGAAAACCTAGCCTAGGAGGAAAGGTTAACAAAATCAGACATGCTTAGTGTTGAGAAAAGAAAACTATGGCGGGGGAGTGGGGGGGGCAACCTGGTAACAGTCTTCAAATATGTTAAAGGTTGCTATAAAGAAGACTGATCAGTTGTTCTCCATGGCCACTGAAGGTAGGACAAGAAGTAATGGTCTTAATCTGCAGCAAGAGAGATTTAGGTTAGATATTAGAAAAAAAACTAACTATCAAGGGAGTAAAGCTCTGGAATAGAGTTCCAAGGGAGGTTGTGAAATCCCCATCACTGGAGATTTTTAAGAACAGGATGAAAACATACCTGTCAGGGATGGTCTAGGTTTACTTGGTCCTGCCTCAGCACATGGGGCTGGATTTGATGACTTCTTAAGGTCCCTTCCAGCCCTACATTTCTATGATAGCTGGCTCCCTCATGGCCTGCAGCCTCTGCTGTGCTAATTTGAGGCTGGATGCAGCAGAGAAGCTGACCCAGAATACTTAGCTACTATTTCAAATCAGTTCTTAACTAGGGTGACATGAAAGGTTCCTCTACAAACCTGAATCTACCCCAAGTCAGGGTGAGTTCAGGGTTCTCCTACCTGGCAGGCATCTCAACCCAAGTTAGGGAAAGTTTAATGCAGGTTTGCTTGAGCTGATAGGGCTGTTTCTTCTCAGAAATACCTATCCTTATGCCCCAAGACTCTTTTAAAGGACATGCATACCAATAACACTTAACATGTAAATTGCTCAGTCTCCTCTCTCTCATTTAATCACTTGGCTACAAAAAGTGCACTGTAAAAATTGCAAAACGTTGTCCATCTACTCAGAAAACATTTGGGCCAGCAAAAAATAAAGTGGGAGAAAGGGGTCTGATGCCTCCGAGCACAAACATGCACTCCAGCTGGAGCACATGGGAACTGAAAGGTAGGCACTGTTTAATTACAACCACAGGTGTGAGATGCAAACACAGGAAACCACAACCAGCCACAACACCATAAATAAAGCCTCCTCTCTGCTTATGGCAGATCTCTGCAATAAGCTCCCCAGCTCCACTTTATTTATTTATTTTAACGGACCCATACACCATATATCCCAATAGCACCAAACTGTATAGATAAAGCAACTCACACTGGGAACAGAGTAAAAAGAAAAGGAGTACTTGTGGCACCTTAGAGACTAACAAATTTATTAGAGCATAAGCTTTCGTGAGCTACAGCTCACTTCATCGGATGCAGTGAGCTGTAGCTCACGAAAGCTTATGCTCCAATACATTTGTTAGTCTCTAAGGTGCCACAAGTACTCCTTTTCTTTTTGCGAATACAGACTAACACGGCTGCTACTCTGAAACCTGGGAACAGAGTGTTACCAACTACAGAATCCCTGCTGAGGCACATTTTTGTACAAAACACTCAGTCTCTCTCTCTCTGTTCCCTTCACTAGAGAGGGATGTTCTGTTCTCCCAACACACCAAAGACACAGTGGAACCCTGTCTGTGATTCGATACTTAAGGCTGTTTACATAGTTTCCATTATCTGCCTGACTAAGCCCACAGTGCTCTTTCTTTGGGGGGAGGAGGGGAGAAGCTCCTTTTTCCCTTAATATTCTCATTGTGAAATGTAGCCAGAAAAAAATTGCTTTGAAAACATAAGAACTGCCATACTGGGTCAGACCAAAGGTCCATCTAGCCCAGGATCCGACAGCAGCCAGTGCCAGGTGCCCCAAAGGGAATGAACCGAACAGGTAATCATTATGTGATCCATCCCCTGTCACCCATTCCCAGATTCTGGCAAACAGAGGCTAGGGACACCATCCCTGCCTATCCTGGTTAATAGCCATTAATGGACCTATCCTCCATGAATTGATCTAGTTCTTTTCTGAATCCTGTTATAGTCTTTGCCAGAGGATGTTGTGAAGGCCAAGAGTTCCATAGGTTGACCTGTGTGGGAAAGTTTGAAGTTAATTGGATGAGGAGTTTGAGAGATAGCAAGCTTCAAAGAAACAATTCTTTTTCACTTTTGGGGGAAAGAATTATCTTTCACAACAAAAAACCCACCACTCCGTAGTATTGTTCCAATGGCTTGTACTAAAAAGTTATAGTTTCATGCATTTGCTTTCTGTGGAGGTACAATAGGCTATTTTTACTAAGGTTGAGTGGAAACACTGAGTTATTAGAGATCAATGTTCTGAAGTTCCTGAGGGCGTGTGAAGGTCTCAGTGAATATTGAAACTGTAGCTAAAAAATTTATAAATATTCTCAAACTTTTTAAGGAAATTTCTATCCCAGGAACCTAACAACAGAGATAAACTTGCAGACATATCTTCTTTAAACAAGCACACATTAGAAGAATATAATTATTTAAAATTAAAATTAAATATGAGATATAGTTAGGGGAAGATGAAAACTGAGATTGGAACCTTTAATTGAATATACCTCCAGGTTTTCTGATGTTTAAATTTTGACTGCAGACCACTACTCCTCCCTTCATACACACACCAGCCACACAACACACACACATGCTTCAGAAAACTCCACACACTGGCCTGTAAGCGTCAAACCCAACCACTACTTATGGGCTGAAGACCCAGCATTCTCACGTCCTGGAAGTATGGGCGTATTACTCAATGTAAATGTCATGTCAAGCCAAGGCCTTGTATATCACTCACCTTAGCAATAACGCCCAGAAGTCCTTCTATACCTGCAACAGGCCAAATGGATGGGCGCAGGTTACATCATCATACAACAAAAGCCGTACTTCTGGGATTCATACACTATGTTTCCTATGGCACATGGTAGGGATCCCTTGCCAGGACACGGAGAGGGTAAGGGGCAGTTTAAGTTGGGATTGGAACAGCCATTGATTTTTTTCCTCCCAGACTATTTCTGATGTTATTTGAATTCCTGTGCTCTACTGAGGTTCTTTTTGCCACATTACGTAAGATATAGTTTTTGCTTTGGTAATTTTATTAAAAAGTGGTCCCTTGATGGAAATGTTCATTGATGCTTAAAACTTCCCCCTCTGGAGACAGGTACATTTGTCACAACTGGAAGTTAATATTGTCGTCTTATATGGTCAAATTCAGCCCTGCTGTACAACACACACCCAAAACTGAATTTGGCTCTAGTGGTCTAGTTGCCTTTGGTTTTGCATTTTTAAAAAACCCACACATGTACATTTCGTACCATTGGCAGTATGCTCAAGCGAGGTCCAGCACTGGATGGATAGGGATGTCGGTCTAGGATTAAGTGCACTGGCAGACCAAAGAAGCTTACAAATATAAATCATTGTTTAGTTGTAATATAGTATTACCTGGTAGTCCCAAGCAAGAGCAAGGCCCCTTTGCAATGGGTGCTGTACATGCAGTAATGAGATAGCTTGAAATTCGATAGGCAGGCCAGTGATTCTAACCTAGTGCTAGTAACCTGTCCCCCTTTCACAAACATTATGTTCACCCCAGGTTGTAAAAAGAGATCAATAGAGTCAAATTCTGCCATTTGATAAAGACACACTAGTCTTGTTAATTTCCAATAGAAGATCAAATCTTTGACCCTCATTTTGGATTTTCTGCTTTAATCTACTATTTGAACATCTTTCCATCCCACCACCAGTTTTCTATTTTTGACTTCCTTCCTCTCTTACAATTTCCATTAGTCACTTCTTGAGCATTCTTTTTACTTTTTTTGTCTTCATATTTCCTCTGAGGACCTCAGAACTCATACAGCTCAAATATGAGAACAATACATTCTAAAATGCGTCAGCAATGGTAGTGTGGGACCAGAGCTAGAAGGGTCTGTGGTCCTATAAACCTATAACCATCAAACTTGTGGCACATCAGGGTTTAAAAAGCACTAAACTAAATCTAAAAGTAGGTTAGAGGAAAAAACACACACACTCACTCATAGTGAAATATTTTGAAGTCCCTACTTATTACCTGGAAAACCTTTCTTTTGTCTTGAGCAGACACAGCACAAACTATACGTGCATAGATATTTTTCATACAATGGGAGTAACTATTGCACAGCAGCTGCATAGCAGGCTGAATGGTTAACGTTTAACAAACTGATGACTAAAAATGTTTAGTCTATAGACTAAAAACAACAAGCAAACAGACACCGCGAGCATGCAGGAAATGGCTATATTTTTGACACAGCCCACAGGTTTAATGTAAGGCAGATATGTATACTGCACAGGCAAAAAACTGCCTGCCTAAAGGTTTATGGGCTTTATCCACTAAAAACTGTTCGGTTTGCACACATGTTCTTGTATCAGTGAACTAAATGTGATAGTTTGTGCCAAAGTAATTAATCATTCTAAATCTGTTGGTTTTATCTCTAAGCCAAGTTTTCTCTATACTATACCAGTGTCTCAGATAAAGTTGCTGATTTTTTCTCTGCCAACTGACCCCTGTAATGTGTACATAGCCCCATCCAACTGCTTTCCCACATCATTTCTCACTGACCACACTGCCAGTATATCAGGAAACAGGACTTAGCAAAATCAGCACTGTGAAATATCTTGGGTCTATTCTTTCTTGGTAAAGCTCTGAGTCTTTTGTGTCTGGGAAACCAAAAAAGCATTTGGACAGAAGTCCAGCCATGAACAAAATTAGAGATCATTGCTAAAATGAAACTAGCGAGACAGCAAATATAACTATCTGGAATTTTGGCTGACAAATGAGCTTTACCTTAATAAGTAATTTTAGTTATTTAATTTATTTTAGTGCAGAGATTCAGCATTCCATCCCAGCAGAATTTTAGGACTGAGACCATGGACAATCTTGACTTCTCGATGACAGTTTTCACTGGATGTTGTCCAAGATGAAATCCACTTGACGTTACAGACAGTCTAACTTCTTTCTGTTCAGAGATAAGCCAGCATCTCTACATATGCTGTTGAAACACATGGTTTTCAGCTAGACAGACAATATGGTCCCGCCAAACATTTATTTTACTGGCATTTGAAAGTTTCCTACAATCTACAACAGTGGTACACTGGTATGGTGCAGAGAGAGTGCGCAGGAAGGCATACATTATCCCTGTCTTGATGACAGAGCTATACTTGTTTAATCTGAATTATGGTCAACAGAGTGAATGATAAACAGAAATAGTTTAATATGCACCATTACAGGCCAGGGACCAGAACCGAAGGGGGGGGAAAAAGCCCTTATAGGTACATTTTACCTATAACTGCGAGGCAAGACAGGACAAAGCAAACCATCTGAAAGATCAGCTAAGAGAGAGTGCAATCCACAGAGGCCTGTTTCAGAAACAGAATTCACTAAAACATGTGCAAACCCCCAGAATTCCAGGCATACCAGCAAAACATACAACTAGTAGGAAAAATGTGACACCTTGTCACTCCAATATGTGAGCATGCTAAGAAAGTTGATGAAGTAGCTCTTTGTACCTACGTTTTGGAGCCAAAGACGTCTCCTTTAAGGGTATCTCTACACAGCAGCTGGAGGTATAATTCCCAGCACAGGCAGATAGCTCAGCTTGACCTAGCACACTAAAAATAGCAGTGTGTCTGCAGTGGCACAGGTAGTGGCTCCAGCTTGCTGCCAAAATATGTACCCAGGGGATCAGGTAGGACTGGATTTCGGCAGGTAGATATTTTTAGCATGTTAGCTCAAACAGAGCTAGTGCTCCTACGTCTACTTGAGCACTGAGCTGGAAATTACACCTCCCAGCTGCTTTGTAGACATTTTCTAAATGTGAATTTCTTCCAGTGTAAGTTTGTTTGGCAGCTGGTGTGAGCGAATGTGTGAGTGAGAGAGAGAAAACAAGCCTCCTTTGAGGGTCTGCTTCCAAGAGTTCCCCTTAAATACCATTACTGCACCCAACCCTAAAAACACTAGAGCATATACGTAACTATATTCATGCGAATTGTCCAAGTGAATGCTATTAATTGAGCACAGCACACAGGACTGAGGTTTTATGGAGCAATTGCTATATTGTATAAAATGAGCCAAATTACACTCTCACTTACACTTGTATAAATCCAGGATAACGCCACTGAAGTCATTGGTCAAACTCCAGATTGAAACCGGGAACAGAATCTGGGTCAGTGGGGTCTGATCCTGCTTCCCTGGAAGTCAATAGGGGTTTTGCCATGGACTTCAATTGGAGCAGGAACAGGCCAATCTTGAGCTTCTAGAATGGCTCAGAACACATGTTTAATGTTTATATTTGGTGATGCAAATACCCTTGCAAATCTCTTCAACTTTCTATTGATTCTAAAATAATTCTGAGTAATGCACACAAAAATACTAACAAACAGAAACACCAAAACAAGCAAAAAAATAGAGCTAATACTTCTGAATTAAAATGAGTGTTAAGACAGGAAAGAGAACGGAACTACGCTAGCAACAACATGTAATGTTTAAAGCGTTTCCCCTTTCCTCCATTACAACAAATCAGTCAGGGAAGTTGTTACTTTGACCTATAAACCATGTCCAGTTTTGTTTGTTTGCTGATGACTAGCATAAAAGGAAAGAATCAAACACCCTCAAAGGTGTAATAAAGATTCTTAAAAAACAAAAAAAACCAACAAAACAAAAAAAAACTTAGAGCCACACCTACAGCAAGCAAGCAAGCAAGCAGTAGGAATTTACTGAAACTCCATCCAATGAGGGCAGCTGAAAGAAAATGAACCAGATTCACCCTTGGCACCTGTGAGGCTGATAGATGGGCAGCATCTTTTCACCCCGAGGGAAGGCAGACAGTGCAACCCATGGCCCTACATCCTCAGGGTTTACACTGGGCTGGGGAGGAAGGGAGGGGAGTCTATATTCCAGTTCTCCTACCAGCAGAGGTTCCCTTATTGTTGTGCTGATTCAGCACATCTTCCATCTGGCCCAGCCCTTCCTGGTTTCATTTGCTTTGTGGGGTACAATGGCTAGCTCTCTCCAGCAGAGCAAGTATCACAGGCAGCTTGCGTCATTATGTCCATCACCAATGGGTATGGCCCTCCATTTGACTTCCAACAGTCTGCGCTAGCAAAACCAAGGGGTGAATCTGGCTGAATAACTAAGGGACACAGCCTTCTCACTCTGTGGGCCTATCGCTAAATACAGTGAGCTGTAGCTCACGAAAGCTTATGCTCAAATAAATGTGTTAGTCTCTAAGGTGCCACAAGTACTCCTTTTCTTTTTTTCCCCCACTAACAGTAGTTACACCTCCATGCACATGAAGAGCAGAACAGACCCCTATGTAAGGCCAACGCTGCCTATCTACTAGTGCAGAATTATACACATGGAATGGGCCAAATTCTGCTCCCAGCCAATGGGGATGTACTGGTATAACTGAGGCAAGGATTAGGCCTACCATGCATAAATCATATACCACAGGCAACTAGAGATCTATGTCAGCTGATTGTTTTATGCCAGATGTTATAATTAGATACCATCAGGCTAAGACAGGAATGCCAGTCTTACATTTTCTAGTATAAGCAAGTGGACTGCTGGAGGTATGTTATGTTCCTCGTTTCTGACATTAGTTAGAACGTGTTACCTGTAATGTACTAAATTTTAGTAAGAAAATAAAAGTTTCTATCAACTTCCTGAAGCAAGTGAACAGCTACTGGCTGCATAACATGTGAAAATGCTGGTCTTTGAATTATGGGTTTGATGCCCTTGTTCTCCCCACATGCTGAAATATATTTTTGTGAAGGCTTCCATTGGTAGCTTTCCATATGAAATCCTTTGCACTGATTCCTAACCAGATTGAGTCTTTGGCTAGGGCATTGACAGGGAGAAGCAGGCTTTCCCTTGCTGGATTCCAGGCATAGATAAATCCACCTATATGAACTATTCTGAAATGCAAATAATTTTACCTTGCATTGAAATGTGTTGAAAATAAAAAGATCTGTATTTTAGGATCAGCAGTTGAAGCAAATAGTCACTCTTACAATCCAGAGGGACAAAAGCAAGCCCATCCTGCCAGCACATTTGGAAATGGATTAACCCTGATTCCTGTTTCCACTGGGCTGGAACAGATGTAAACAGCAATAGAAATAACTATGTTTAAGACTTTAATGCTGGTCTCCTAATAGGATACAAGTAACTCTAAAATGTCCATATTTATTGACCAACAGTTGCACAGTGGTAATTTTGGAAGCTCAGGACTGCCAGACCTCGCTATTGAACTATTTTTAACAGGAGCATAGGATGGAATGGAGATCTGGGTTCCACTGGCAAAGTCCTGCCAGGGGGCTATGAACAGGTATTGCAGAGGATTCCGAATAAACTGAGAATGGGGGTGAAAGAACATTCAGAAAGCAGCTTCTTCTAAAAATAGATGTCATCTGTAAGCATACCCTTTCCGTAGTCATATCTTTGATCATATGACAGGGAAACAGTCTATAAATGAAAATGTAAGTGAGCGATGCAGTAAGCTTTTAACAGCTGTGTGATGAGCACAGTTCAAGTTTCAACTATTATTAAAAAACATTTATACAGCTCTGTAAATTTACTCACACTTTACAGCTATAGATAAGACACATTCCCTGCAGCCTTGCTGAGCTTACAATTCTAAATGCAACAGAGAAGGAAAACTTTATATTGGAAAATAAAACTCCAGCTATGCAAATGCACCATGTGGTTTTTACTGTTGCAAAATACACCACAAGGAGCTACATTTCTAAATACATACTAGCAGCTACAGGAATATATAACTGACGGAGCATAGGCTTTAGAATCAAGAGAAGGATGCTAGTCCTAGCTCTGCTATAGGCTTCCTGTGTGTTCATGGGAAAGTCAAGTTGTCTTTCTGGGCCTGTTTCTCCATCAGTGAAATGGAGATAATACAAATTCCTAGGGCTGCTGATTAATCATCATAAACTCACACAATTAACTCAAAATTAATTGTGACTAATCGCACGGTTAAACAATAGAATATCAACTGAAATTTATTAAATATTTTTGGATGTTTTTCTACATTTTCAAATGTATTGATTTCTATTACAACACAGAATACAAAGTGTACAGTGCTCACTTTATATTATTGTTTATTAAAAATATTTGCACTGTAAAAATAGCATTTTTCAATTCACCTATACAAGTACTGTAGTACAATCTCTTTTATCATGAAAGTGTAACTTACAAATGTAGATTTTTTTTGTTACTTAACTGCATTTAGAAATAAAACAATGTAAAACTTTAGAGTCTACAAATCCACTCAGTCCTACTTCTTGTTCAGCCAATCGCTAAGACAAACAAGTTTGTTTACATGTACGGGAGATACCGCTGCCTGCTTATTTACAATGTCACCTGAAAGTGAGAACAGGCGTTTGCATGGCACTTTTGTAGCCAGCATTGCAAGGTATTTACACACAAGATATGCTAAACATTCATATGCCCCTTCATGCTTCGGCCACCATTCCAGAGGACATGCTTCCATCAGCATGGACCCATGTCCTCTGGAATGGAGGTTGAAGCATAAAGGCACATATGAATCTTAAACAAGACATGGGCAAAATTATCTCCTGCAAATTGTAACAAGACTTGTTTGTCTGAGCAATTGGCTGAAGAAGGACTGAATGGACTTGTAGGTTCTAAAGTTTTACATTGTTTTATTTTTGAATGCACTTATATTTGGTACATAATTCTACATTTTTAAGTTCAACTTTCATTATAAAGAGATTGCACTACAGTACTTGTATGAGGTGAATTGAAAAATACTGTTTCTTTTGTTTTTTTTACAGTGCAAATATTTGTAATAAAAAATAAATAAAAAGTGAGCACTGTCACTTTGTATTCTGTGTTGTAATTGAAATCAATATATTTGAAAATATAGAAAACATCCACAAATATTTAAATAAATGGTATTCTATTATTGTTTAATCATGAAATTAAGATTTTTAAATCACTTGGACAAATTACTTGCCTTGCATATGCATTGTGAAGCTTAGTTCATTAGTGTTTATAAAATACTTTGGAGAGCCTCAGATAGGAAGCATTATAGAAATGCAAAGCTATTACTGTTATTATTTGTAGTAAAAACTCTACTAGCACAGTAACTTTGCAGAGCACTTTATGGAGATTATTAAAATAAAGCAAACTGTGGCTCCCTACCCTCACTCAAAGAACTTACAGTCTAAATCAGACAAACACGGAACATGAGACTAGACAACGGAAGGGAGCTGCAAAAGCAGGGATGAGGATTAAAATAGATGAGTATACTACAGAGTGAGTGAAGGCAAGTTCTTAGGGTAAAAGTCATCTTCCAGTCCTGTGCAGTCTATATCAGGAAGCAAGGCAAGAGACATGGGTTTTGGGGAGGGATTTATAGGAAGAGAGCAAATATTCTTGGTACACAGGAAGGAGCAGAGTGAAAGAAAAGGCATGAACGTGGGTGTGGGAGAGAGGGGGCAGAGAGTAGAGGGCAGGGTTTATGCATAAAAAGTGACAGTAGTTTCTTTTTTTTCCATAGTGGCCCATTTATCAGCAAATGACAATGGTCAGTCATTTCAATTCCTAATCCATTCTGGGAACCAACATACTACACAGGGGTAGTACTATGGAAGTGCAGCATGTATCCTGCCATCTGTGTAAGATAACAAGACATAGCATGGACACAACTGAAACAAATGTAATAATCAGGTCAGGGATATAAAAACTTGACTGAGAAAAAGTGAAGTTAGAATGCAAATTAGCTCCAATTCTAAAAAGCTGTGTCTTACTTTACAATGCCTATAGCTATACATAACTTAATGTAGGGCCCAATCCTGCTAGCCCATCACATGCAGAACTCTCATATCTGGTCCTCAGATTGTATAGTCTTCTGGGAAAAGAATCTGCCTTAGAGACACCTCGATTTTAAGACCAGAAGGGATCACAGGATCATCTAGTCTGACATACACAACTCAGGCCATGGAATTTCACCCAGTGATTCCTGCATCTAGTCTTCTAGGTCTACGAAGGTCCATGCATAAGATACAGCTGCATTGGAAGATAACAGGCACTTACAAATATCCAAAGGGCTTTATCTTGCTTTAAATACCATATAGTGGAAGGCAGGCATAACCCAGAACACTTAAACTAAATGACATGCAAGAAATAATGTAAAAAAAGTAGAGCTGCAACAGAATCCATCAGGTACACGCAACCTGCCATGTAAATAAATAACTACACCATATGTTTTGAAAAAATCTGAAAACCCATTTGCTGTAAAGCTCCATTACCATGTTTCCCTTTACTATATATGCAAAGACACACTTACTGCATGCGCCACAGGTGAAGCAGCCATCATGGTAGAGATTCCCCATGGCTTGGCAAGCCTGGTTTGTTCCATACACACCTTGGCTGCACTTCACACAGGTTCCTGAAGATGAAATAATGACAAAGAAGAGAGATCAGAGGTAGAATGTATTAAAATGACAAGTGCACATAAAGGAAAGAGATGGCTTAGCTGCAGAGGATCTTTACCTGCAACAGAAGCACTGGCTCATTAATATGTGCGTCTCAGTTAACGAACAGCAGAAGTTAGACACAGTCGTCATAGCAGGGGAAGCTAGGCAATTTTAGTATTATACACCTTGCAAACTATTGTTAAAGGCTGATGCAATCATCAGATTTGTGGAGTGCACATCACTGTAAATATGTGAAAGACTATCTCAAGACCCAATTTTCTACACTTATGCCCTTCCCTCCCAACATCTACCCTTTCCAAACCACCTCACACACACTATTAAAAAAAAAAAATTCAGAAAGTCTTGAAAGTAGTGAAACTTATTTGGTTGTTCCATGACAAATAGCTTTCACTACTTCAGTGTAGAATGTACGTTTTGATTGCCATAATGGCACTGCCCACTAATCCAGCCTCTAGATTAAATATCAAATCCGCATTTCTTCCCTTTCCAAGATACCTTCTGAAAGGGAAGTCTCAATGTGAATGTTATCTATCTATCTATATCTATATCTATATATATAATGTATTCCGGGCCAGATTCCCACCCCACAGTTCATTTAAAACAATTCCATCTGGTGGAACAGATGTTTGCTGGCAATAGCAATGAATAATCACAGGTTTCAGATTAGCAGCCGTGTTAGTCTGTATTCGCAAAAAGAAAAGGAGTACTTGTGGCACCTTAGAGACTAACAAATTTATTAGAGCATAAGCTTTCGTGAGCTACAGCGCACGATGCAGGATGCATCCGATGAAGTGAGCTGTAGCTCACGAAAGCTTATGCTCTAATAAATTTGTTAGTCTCTAAGGTGCCACAAGTACTCCTTTTCTAATAGCAATGAAGTTAGGGTGGACTTGATTCTCAGAATAGCCTGTGGAATGAACAACATCCAGTGCATGCACACACTGATTTATCTTAGGGAGCCAAAACTCTGCCTATATATGTTGGCTCTGAATAAGATGATCATAATTATGAAGGCTAGCCTGAGCTGGCACACAAATCCACCCACATCCAGTGTGCTATTACAGAGGACATGGAAAATGAAACTGGATGCTTTGACTGCGAGGCTGGTGGGGGCAACCTTTGTAAACCAGAAGGACTAGCCTGCGTCCCTGTCTTACTCGCTCAAGCAGGAGAATACGGGGGAGTAACCCCCACACCCTATTGCTCAGCCAAGTAAGACCAACACAGATCTCCAGATAGGCTCTGTTGCCAAGCAGCACCCCAGCTCTCCAAACACTCCCCACAGCAAGCAAGGGGTCAAGGACGACGCAGAACCTTGGCTCTACTCCCTCTCACTGGCAAGAGGAGCTGGCCAGACCAGGGGAAAGATTAAACATCTTTTCAAGGGCTGCAGTAACTTACCCTCTCCCTCCTCCAAGAAGCAAACAAGAGCCAGAGAGGAATATCTCTGAAGCATGATGCCTCTTGAGGTAGTGCGTTTTACGCATTGCCCTTTGGTCAGGCCTGCGTCTAGAGCAGTGGTTCCGAAACTTGTTCCACCACTTGTGCAGGGAAAGCCCCTGGCGGGCCGCGACGGTTTGTTTACCCACCGTGTCCGCAGGTTCGGCCAATTGCGGCTCCCAGTGGCCGCGGTGCACTCCTTCCAGCAGCTCCCATTGGCCTGGAGCAGCAAACCGCGGCCACTGGCAGCCGCGATCGGCCGAACCTGCGGACGCAGCAGGTAAACAAACTGGCCCAGCCCGCCAGGGGCTTTCCCTGCACAAGAGGTGGAACAAGTTTGGGAACCACTGGCCTAGAGGAACAATGTAGCCCCAGGAAAGTAATTTGTAGTTGCGTTTACCTAGCTGTTTACTGAAAAATGAATGTGTTTTATTATTGTTGCTCTGTATATAACAGCCTGGGTCTTGCCTGATGCTGGGCAGGCAAATAAAAAGGACAGGGCCTTCCACCAAGGAGTCTACTATTTAAGGCCCCATGCATGAGCAGTTCCACTGAACATCAATGAGATTATAAAAGCATGGAATTGCAGGAATGAGGCCTTGAACAGACACATCACCATAAAAGATGGCAATGGGGGAAGAGGGGAGTGTATAGGAGGAAGAGGAGGGCTATAGCAAGGAAAGATTACAAGATGTACTTGAGGTTATGTTAGACCCCTTTTAAAAATTAATGTGTTTCAATTTGGGGCAGTGCCCAGTGATAGCTGGACTTGGCCTTGTATCTTACTTGAGACAGACATTGCCTCACAAGCAATAAAAACCTACAATTAGTCTGCTTTGCCCTCTCCCTGCAGTCACAGAGAAAGGGCAGCCTAGATCATGTTTAATGACTGCCTACCACACTTGCCCTGTTTGATTTCCAAATAAATCTTTTTTTATAATGAAAAGAGATTACAATTAAATCCATTTCCATGAGGCAAGTATTACTGAGGCTTCTCTCCTTCCTCAGTCTGAAACGTCCAGAAATTCTGCAACTGAATGGGAATTTTACTCATTACAAATTATTGCTACTTTCCTATGTTCAAAAACAGCACAAGCATAACAGAGGGCTGGGATGATGCACAGCAAATTACATGTTTTGAGGGGAGGAGCAATCACCCTTATCAGTTTCCTTCATGGCTTTTGAATTGGAATATTCCTTACTACTCTAATTCTGTATAGAATCCACAATGAAAGGCATGCCGGAAAGCCGCTGTCTGACTGAAGAGAAAGGGAAGCTATTGTCTCAAAATAAATACCAAGTGGAGCTAGCTTGTCTGTGCTAAGCATTATCACATGATCACCACAGACCAGTTTTAATGCAGAATCAGGCTCAAATTATCTGAAAAATTAGCAGTCAACATTTTCAACAGGGCCAGCTCTGTTTCCACAATGTTGTAATCTATGTTTACTTCACTTACCAGAGGTGGTATAGACCTGTGGTTTATTTCTGCCTCTGCACTGACCTGCTAGGTCAGAAGTGGGCAAACTACGGCCCGCAGGCCACATCCAGACTATGGGACAGTCCCTTGGCTCCTGAGCTCCTGGCCCAGGCGGCTAGCCCCTGGCCCCTCCCCTGCTGTTCCCCCTCCCCCGCCACCACGTGGGCAGCGCTCTGGGTGGCGGGGCAGCGCAGCTCCCAGACATGCTGCTCTGAGCGGCATGTTAAGGGGGCAGGGGGTCCCGGGGGGTAGTCCGGGGTCAGGGGGTGGTTGGATAGGGGGTGGGGTCCTGGGAGGGGTGGTTAGGGGACAGTGGGATGGGGTGGCGGTTCGGGGGGGGGGGTAGTCAGGGGATAGGGGGCAGTTGGATAGGAGGTGGGGTCTTGGGAGGGGTGATTAGGGGACAGGGGGCAGTTGGATAGGGCAGAGGTTCGGGGGGGGGCAGTCAGGGGCCGAGGAGTGGGGGGGTTAGATAGGGAGTGGAGTCTGGGGGTCAGGGGTCCCGGGAGGGGGCAGTCAGGGGACAAGGAGATGGGAGGGTTGGATGAGTCAGGGGTTCTAAGGGGGGCAGTTGGGGACAGGGGGCAGTTGGATGGGGCGGGAATCCCATGGGGCCTGTTGGGGGTGGGGGTGTGGACAGGGGTCAGGACAGTCAAGGGACAGGGAAGGGGGGGTTGGATAGGGAGTAGGATCCTGGGGGGTGCAGTTAGGGGCAGGGATCCCAGGAGGGGGCAGTCAGGGGACAAGGAGCAGGGAGGGTTGGATGGGTCAGGAGTTCTGAGGGGGGCAGTTGGATAGGGCGGGAGTCCCGTGGGGCCTGTTGGGGACAGGAGTGTGGATAGGGGTCGGGGCAGTCAGGGGACAAAGGGGGTTGGATGGGTCAGGGGTTCTGAGGGGGGTAGTTAGGGGGCAGGAAGCGGGAGGGGGAATAGGGGGCAGAGGCCAAACTGTTTGGGAGGCACAGCCTTCCCTACCTGGCCCTCCATACAGTTTCACACCCCGATGTGGCCCTCAGGCCAAAAAGTTTGCCCACCCCTGTGCTAGGTGATCATGGGAAAGTCACTTCACCTCCCTGTGACTCTGTCTGATCTAGTCAGACTGTAAAACTCTCTCTCAGGTACTGTCTCTTACTATACGTGTGTATAGTGCCTAGCACAGTGAGGTCCTGGCTTCATTTGGGATCGGTAGGCACTATTGACATAACTAGAGTGACCCAGATAGCAACTGTGAAAAAACGGGACAGGGGGTGGGGGTAATAGGTGCCTACATAAGAAAAAGTCCCAAAAAAACGGGACTGTCCCTTTAAAAACAGGACATCTGGTCACCCTAGACACAACTGATTATATAGCTGATTTAAGGTTACAAACTAATTTTAAGTGACTGAAAGGTCTGGTCCATGTTCGGAACAAAACTAACCTATCTGCAACAGTGTCCAAAAGGTGTTGTCAACTATGGCTCTGGCAGAACCATGCTGGCTATGGATTTTTAGCTAACACTGGTAGCAAGTTTTCATCATTCAGTGGTAAAAATGCCCGAGACATGTCTACAGCTACACTTGCACTGTTGCTGAAAAGCAGATACTAGTTTTCCTACTACATAGTATCCCTGAGCATGGAAAACACATTACAATGCATTAGGCTAAAACTCTGAAAATGGTTACAAACACAGTTCCAAGCCCTAGTGTGGTCAGATCCAAAGAGCAGAACTGGAAAGAATCCCATCATAAGACTGAGAAGAATAGAAAGCTTTTCTACTTGTCCAAGTGTGGTCTGAACAAACACACCAGCTGGTTATGGATCCACACCAACATGCCAGTCACTTGGCAAAACTTGTTGGATTTCTCAAACAGAGAGCAAAGCTATTTTAGATATTTATTACAACATGCATTATCTGAAAGTAAAACAGGATGGAGAGAATAGCAAATAAGCTAAGTTGTGTAGGCATTTGGGGCACAAAAAGAGGAAAACCTGACCTTTCAAATGCATATATAGTAAGTTGAAGTCTGATACAACCCAACATTTTGTCCCATCATTGATATACATAGCTCAAGGCTAATTTGTAAGATTCCCTCTTGCCTAGAACCAAGGATGCTAGAAAGCAGGAAAACTGTACATTTTGCAGTTTTAAGATCCTTCCATGACAGTTATTGGTCTTTCTGCAGAATCTATACATTTATTTTATTTAAAAGGTGCCTAACTTTTTTCCTTGTACATGCAAATGTACTTTTTCTCCATTAAGCCTCCAGAACATTTCTTCGTCTCCACAAAGTGCCCAGATACTCAATATGAATCAGCAGTAACAACAACTACAATTCAGAGAGGGATGACATCTGTAATTCATCTCACAGTCCAAGTCTCCTGAAAAGTACTAAAATAGTTTTAGCCAAATTATGCCCCACCCTGATGGAGCCATCTGTGCTGTTTAAATTGCCTTAATTGCTTTACACTTAATGCACCAGGCATGTAGGATAAAAACATACCTTTCTTGCTGCATCATGTAATGGATAGATCTGTGTGAAAGTGACAATGGTCCAATGGAATGTTGGCACACAGTATAACACAACAGCTATTTAATTTTCTGCAAGGCTGTCCCTAGCCAAATGATAGCAGCACAAGAAAAGTTACCAAATAAATCTGTTAGTCTTTAAAGTGCCACCGGACTCCTCGTTTTTGTGGATACAGACTAACTCGGCTACCCCCCTGATACTCATCATCCAGTTCATTTCAGAGTTGCTGAATTCCAATCATAGGTGGTGCTATTTAAATGCTGCCATTATCATGATCAATGACAACCTATCATACTACAGACCTAAAGGTTCTTCAAAAAACAAAACAAAAAAAAATTGGGCCAAATTAAACTTTGGTGTAATACACTGAAGTCAATGGTATTACTCCAGGGATGGGTGTTCACTTCTATTACTATGCTAACGTGGTGTTAGCAATGTACATCAGAAAGCCTTTACCTCTCATTTTAACCTGACCCCTTCCAAAGGGGAAAAAAAAAAAAACTACAGAATTAATTATAATTTTTACCTTACACTATTCAGTCTCTACAGCCCTCCTAGCTCACCCCCTATTGCCATGATGAACCTGCTCTTTCAGGCCTGCTCTATGCTAGGACAAACCTATCGCTGATGACAGGAATCTGCAAAATGTATGCTGAGCTACGGCTGATCACAGGTTAGTTGCCAGAGGAGAGCAGTACACACAGTATTCAACTCCATTTCAGAACTGTAGTTATGCTCTGCTACAAGCAAGTCCTAACTCGAGCGTTTTGTAATGCTGCTGAGCGTGCTTTTTACTGGCCTACACCTACAGTTTAATGGTTATCACCACCAGTTTAGCTACATGTCACTGATACTCACCAGCAGCAACAAGGAAATTTCCTACTATAGATTAGGCCTGAGTAAAAGTAGAGAAATCTTATTCCTCAACTTCAAGCATAAGGCTGAATACTGTATATATGCTTATGTTTAAAAAAAATGAGTGCCTTAGTAGGATGCCTATATCTGCATTTGGATGCTCAGACCCGCACATTATTTACGCAAGCAAGCGCCAACTTGAGCATCTAAAAACACAGGATGAAGATGTTCTATTAAATTATCCACATTTGAAAAATCAGGCAACACACCTTTAACCCTGCACAGTGTATTATTAAAATGTACTCTAAGGCATCTCTTTTGTCAGCACTATGATGAGCCTGAAAAATTACATGTGTGAAATGCTAGTAAGTTCACACTAAAGTGCACTGGTAGAATGGTAACCGTATTTGGAAAGGGAAAGGACATAAATTGCTGATTTCAGTTTAATTTCTGCTTCTAGGGCAGCTTGCCTCTGAACAAAGAAGTCACTGTTCCATTTAGCATCATGTGGAAAGCAACTGCCCTAAGTTACATCTGAGGCTCTGAACAACAGGACCTTTGGAGCACAGCTGGGACTGAAAACAAGTCTTGCGAGCTGTGTCCCAACTCTTATACTTAGTTTCTTCATTTTAATTAATCAGAAACGCTGCCACCGGAAACAGCCCAGGCTCACATGTCTAGCAGGTCAGAAGACCTCTCAGAGCTGTCAGAAGCAGAATCTGATCCTCTGGTATCATCCAAAATGTCAGTCCCACCCACTAAGTTCAACAATTGGATTTCTGTTTGCCTCAAATTTCAAAGTCTAAACAACATTTTCTCCTCCAAATGTTGCTACTTCATTTCTAATTCCTTATCATCCCTAACTCACTAATAATTCAATGAAATTATGCTGAATTATAGCATTCTGTACGACTGATTGGGGCCTTACACCTCCATCCACCAAAGTCTGTTCAGCTGAAAAACAATAAAACAGTTTTTCAATGAACTTTTGGGACAGAGTCCAAATCAAAATATTTCACCGCCACATTTACATCTGTGCCCCCCTGTATTTTCTCAGCAGGAAGCCTTAGCCATAGAGGGGAGAATGTGAGGGTGTGTTACTTTGGTTCAAACGATAGGCCACATTCTGCCATTTCACCGATATAGCCCCGATGATGAGGAGACAACATGGGCATGACTCAGGGTAGACTTGGGTGATACGAGTCTAAAGTGATATAATAAAGACTCTTTACTGGGTCAAAATCTGGAGTTGGCATTTAGCAATTCTGTGGATCTTATTCCTCTCATTTATTCTCTATAACCCTTGATTCCTACATTTTGTTCTGATAACTAATTTCATTCTTCACCAGCAGTTTTAACACTTATTCAGCTGTTATGTTGCTTCAAGAATTACAGCCATTAATATTAACTAAAGCATGTTTGTGGCCCCTCCTGATAGCTGGCTAGATTTACGTAGAAGCAATTAGTCACATTTGGAAAGAAAAATAAAGTTGTTTTCATTTAAATGTCTCCAGTACAGTTTCTGTAAAGTTCTTTCCCATATATTTGCACCCAACAGCTACAAGTGTCATGATCTTGCTTTTTGCGTTAACTCTCCCCCACCTTTTTTCTTATGTTGTTCCCATCTCACCCCTATCCTCCATCAATTATGAATCTTGACTGCTGGCTGGCCACTACTGTCTTCTCATTCTCCCTCCTGAAAACCCATTTCTACCATGAGGACCACAAGAACTAAGTCAACGCCACAACATATATATTATAAAAAAAAAAAGAAAGGAAGGACACAACATGCTTCCTCATGGTGCGCACATTCCCCTTCCCAAGTAACTCTAATCTCATTGCTCTAGCTCCTGACCTTCCCCATACCCCAATTCTGTTTTGTGGCTGCACATTTCACTGAGCCATGGCTACGATAGAACGTACTACCACTGCCTCCTAGGTCTTTTATAGCACTTTTCATCAGTACATCTCAAAGTGCTTTACAAAGGAGGCCAGTGCCATTATCATTGTTAGCTCTTTGGGGCAGGAGCCTGTGTACTGAGAGGTGCTTGGCAGGCCCTTGCGTGCTACAAAACAACACTTAATAATAATGCTCCTCAAAGAACCAATTTCCAAAGCGGGAGGGAGGCTCATGCGAATAGCGAGTTCTTGGCAAATGTGGCTAAATACCTATTCAATCACCATTCAATGGTTGGCACAAGTCTGCTAACTGCCCATGCAGATAATTGTGTATGCAAAAGAGGAAACAGGCCACTACATGCAATTTTTCCACATTACCCATAATCTGCGCACTTGTGAAAACTTGGTCCAAGGTGTTTAAAGCCCCTAAGCCCGATTCAGTTATCCTACACCTTGTGGTGTCATTTACCCTTGTGCAAAATGAGCACAAAACGCCACCATTCCGATTTGGTGGCATTTTACACTCACATTGCACTGGTGTAAAAGACTGCACCAAGTACAGGGCAGAGTGAATCAGGCTCCATATCTTTTGCAGCCTTTTCCTCACCACCACCACTGCTGATCCTCAGTCACTGCTCTCTCCCCAACTTTAAAATAGCCGTTTTTATTTACAAAGTCTAGTTCAGCTTCCAGGAGAGGGGAGGAGGGCCACATACAGCTTTAATCCTAAAGAGTCAAGGCAAATATTTATTCACTTGCTTCCTTGCACAGAGATAAGCTTTGTGTTGTCCACAAGTGTACTAATTCATGTTCTGAAACGAGGAATGTTGGAAGAGTTACTGTATGATTCCCCTCTTCCTGCCCCCCTCTCCCTGCACCGCACACATGAAACTTCTTCCAGCATCAGAGCTTTTCCAGCAACAGGCATGCATCTAGCAGGAAGAAATGAACACATTCACACATTTCCACAGGGAAAGTTGCCCTTATCTCCAGCCCATAAAGCGTGCATGTAAAACAAATCTCAGAAAATTCTTCTATTTTTATCTGAGGTTCCCATCGCAGCAGCCCTCAAATGACCTTTTCAGCATTTGTAACATTTTGGTGGCAATATCAGCTATCGGATTGCAAGGATTGTGCAGTGAAACACCAAGTTCACTACACAACTTCCCTCTGCTCTGACAACTCATTACACCCATCTGCATGTGCCAAGAGTCCAAGTCTCCACTTGGGTAAATGATTCATCTTGAGTTCTAATTTGGTGAAAGGAAAAATCCTCAAACTCAACTACATGATCCACTCTGCTTGCCTGCTACAAAGCATCTCAGTGTTCAGCTTCAAACAAGGATGCCCGGGGCTCTGATAAAATACTAACAGTTTATCAGCTCCACCCTGAGTAGTAATGAGACGATTTAGACCTTAAAAATCTAAGAATCACTCATAATATGAAAAAACTCATTAAGTTTGTTTTAAAATGCTACTGATAACCAGTGTCTTTAAAACACTAAGAGCCAAATTTCCATCTATGGGCACAAGAGGTACACTCATAATGTGTGCGCACAGCTGTTTCACCTGCAAAAACCTGAGTTTGTACATACAAATGGACAGTCAGGCACACTGGGCTTAATCATGTTCCATTGAAATCAACAGTAAAACGTCTATTGGCTTCAATGGTGCATGATCAGGCCTGGAACTGTACGATTTTCATTCAGAATTCTGTGTTCTCTTATAACACAGTGGGCACATGCACATTTCTGCAGTCCACCTGCTGTGCTCACACCTGAAAATCTAGCCTTAACTTTAGCCAGTGAGAGAAGATGAGGAAATTTCAAAGGAACCTAAGGAAAAAGTTAGGCACCCCAATACCACAGAAATTCATTCGATTCAGGCACCTAGCTCCCACAGGCTTCCTTGACAATGGCAGTCTAAAACTTTAATAAAATCAAAGTTAATTTCCAGATCTGTCTCACATGGACTCAGGGCTCTTTCTCCACGTAGTAGAAACAGACCCTTCAGAGTTTTTTATTCCTAATCTAGAAGTTGGATAATAGCCTTTGATTTTGACTGTACAGATAGCCCTTCAGTTTCCTTACGTCTCTTTTGAAATACTGCATAATCCATTGCAGTGAAGTCAGCATTTTAGAAAACACTCTTAAAACAAAAAAAACTCTAGAGACCCAAGCAAGACCCATTTTTCTGACACTGCTTATACGTATGCATTATTCAAAATTCCGGACTTCTTTGGTTCTTTCCTTCCTTTCCCCTACCATATATGGTTTGAGAAGCCAGAACTATTTTGTATGGTAATCTGGTAATCTTGTGTTGGCAGATAACTAGACAGTCTGTTACTCCTTAGAGGAATCCTATCTATATTGGATTTAGTCCTTAAAAAAAAAAGTTCGTGTTTACCAAAGTTGGTTTTCACACAGTACTAGATACAAAATCTCCCTTGTTAGGAGCAGAGCTCTTTATTAACAACATCCATTCCTGACACCTGTGTTACGAATAGCATTTCAGATTACCAAACGTGAAAGCATTTTCAGGAACAATCATTTGCACTTGTGTCTCTAGCCAATTTCAATTCCTGGTTCTGAGGTAACAGCAGAGGTGTTGCATTTGAGTTCACAAGAATGCAGAGGAACATTTAAAACAAAAACAAACTGTTGCTGTTCCTTTTTAAATCATTGTTACATAAAATAATTATTTTCAATACTAAATTTTGGTAGCTTGAGGAACTGGCTTAGTGAAAAAAACAGATTTGTAATACAGTACTTAGAATTCTTCGAGTCAACTCGCTGTATGCAGTGTAGTGTAGCCATATTGGTACCAGGTTATTAGAGAGACAAGTGGGTGAGGTAATCTCTTTTATTGGACCAACTTCTGTTGGGGAGAGAGAAGCTTGAGAGCCTCTTGTGTGCCTCAAATTTGTCTCTCTCATCGACAGAAGTTGGCCCAATAAAATACCTCACCCACCCTGTCTCTCTAGAGACAATTCAGTGCCTTATCCTTGAGTAACAAATAGTATACTGAATGCATAAAAGTGAAAATGAGAGAGTGAGAAGACGACAGCAATAGTTTACAATACTTCTGTACTGCATCAACTCTTTCAAAATATTCCAGGAAGTCACCACTAAACCTCCCTTCATAGATCTGGGACTCAAAGCTGCTGATAATTCTATTTCTTCCCCTAGCATTTCTGCTCCCTTACGCATGTTATTCTCAGTTGGCTGCATTGCCCATCCCCGTGTATAACTTCCTAGTAGGAGTGTGTCACTGGATCCTTCTGGGAATTAAGGAGCCTCCATCTCTTCCCCCTCCCCAGGATCCTGATAAAAATAATTCAGTGGACCCACCATACAGACCTTGCATGTTATCAAAATACCATTACATCACCGCATGCTTCCTGAAAGTTAAAAAGCACATTCCTTGCATTACTGTCAATTTAAAGGTGGTATAAACCTAGTTATCCATTACATGTGTCTGCTCTGGCATGCACCTACTTCCCACACACACATTAAAGTATGTATAATCTAGCTCCTCTGTTCACCCATTCAAAGCAGCGTGAATCCAAAATCCAAGTAGCATTCCTCTATTGAAGAGGATCTCACAGCCTCGTCAGTGGAGCATTCTATATTCAGAGTAGAGGAATGGTATTTAAAACACTATCCTCAAAAAGCAGCAAAAAGAACACAAGACATTGAAATGCAAAATGACTAAAGTAAAAAAAAGTTTGTCAGATCGCTGTAATGTGACGCAATAGGCATTTTACTCCATCTGCCCTTTCATTGGACTAAATATGATAACTATACTCACTATAGGGGAACATCACATATTGATATTCTGGAATATGTTTTCCATGGAGTTCTCAACTAACCATTGGGAGAAAAATCTATATGTCCTTCGAATACCAATATAGGCAGCTACCTAGCTTGCAGTCGTTTATTGTGAAGTTCATAGTAATGTTGGCAAGAATAGAGTGCTTAGGTATCATCGGTATATAGACTGCCCGTGCTGGCACCAGCAATGGTGGCCTTTAAGGAGCAGCAAAAGTAAGCTGAAAGCATGAAGTCCTTCCCCTGGTTTGTGTTTGTAAGTCTGCATAGGGATGAAGATGCACACAGGTGAAAAATGTTACTTCATATTAGGAAGGAGAGTTCAAGCTACTGCTACATTTGGGATGTTCAACCCATGCATCTAATGGCATGTCTACACTACAAACTTAAGTCGACATACAGCTGTGACAGTAATTACTGTGGTTTTTCACGTCCACACTACCCTCCTTCTGTTGGTGGAGCGCATCCTCACCAGCAGCGCTTGCACCGATTTAAGAGGGGCAGTGTGGGGGGCTGAGAGCGTGGACGCTCAGCTCTTGGTGGAACTCACTGCTCTGAGCCCAGCTGCCACCCAGACAGCTCCAAGCCCAGATGACAGCCGGACTCAAAGCAGAGACGCGAGAGCCTGGGCAGCAGCCAGGCTCCAGCCTCCACCTAAGTCTCCTGTAAGCTGTGTAGCCACACAGCAGCCAATATAGCACCATGCAGGCTCTCAGCAAACCCGCCCGGGTCAGGGGAGGGGCGTCCCTCCTCCAGCTCCCACCTAGCCTGGCCTCCAAACTGCCACAGCAATGGCACCCCTCCCCCCCAGCCTAGGCACAGCCCAAGCTGGCCTCAAGTGTGGGGCTGGGGGAGGGGCACATATCTTGCAGCCCCAGCCCCAGAGCTGCCGCGGTGGGGAGTGGTGCCTCTCCCACCCTGCCCCCAGCCCAGGTGCTGCAGTGGGGAAGAGAGCGCTGGGGGGGGAAGGAGTCCTCTCTCCCTGCCATAGCCCCCCGAGCAGCCTCCTGCACCCAAACCCCTCATCCCCATCGCAACCCCAGAGCCCGCACCCCCAGCGGAAGCCCTCACACCCCTGCACCCCAACCCTCTGCCCCAGCCCTGAGCCCCCTCCCACACTCTGAATCCCTCAGCTCCACCCCCACCACATGAATTTTGTTACGTGAACCAATATGAAGACAATGTGTCTCACATCACCTCCGTATTTGTGCACATAACAAAATTCATTCTGCACATGGGTGGGAAAAATTAGAGGGAACACTTTCTCCCTCAGCCCCAGAGTGACAGCCTGAGCTGCAATCCTGGTGCCTGGTCCACAGCAGAGAGCCATCAGCCTTTCTTGTCAATTTCACAGCTCCAGTAGGGAGCCCTGAAATTGACAGGTATGACTGCCACAGCTGATCTAAGGAACACAGTGTCTACACAGACACTGCATCACTCTACCACCACCACACACCCTACGACTCTCATGGAGGAGGAGTTATTGTGTTGGTGTAGTAGGGCACTAACATTAGCGGGAACAAGGCTATTGTGCAGACATTGACATAACTGGGTTGACATAAACCATACGTCAACTTAACTCTGTAGTATAGACTAGGCCTAAAACATGTAAGAACAAAAGATCCTGCTTCTATTGAAGTTAATCATAGAATTCTCATTGACTTCAGAGGAAACAGGATCAGACCCACTCTTTCCCAGAACTGGGTAACCAGACTAAAAATCCTCTATCTTGTTAAGCTATGACATGGCTGAGAAAGAAAGAAAATATACTATTAAACTCACCAACAGGTCATTGGCGCCCCATGTTATCAAATGGACTGAAATCAGCAGAACATTTTAACTACTTATTCAGGTACCCACAGATGTTAAGTTCTTCTTCTCTCTTCACTGCAAGGTACAAGCATACCTTGCAGCACTGGACAACTTGTGGATCTGAGTTGTAGAGTGCAGTACATTTATGGCCTGGTTTTCAGATGCGCTCATTCAGGTTGTTAAATACCTGCAAGTCTTAGCCTTGTCCAACTTTTTGATCAATTAAAAAACTAAGTTTTAATTGAAGCTGAATCACAAGCAATTTTTAGAAAAGGAGGTAGTCTATTAATATCTTTAAAAGATGTTAAATTTGCAATAAAAAATTAATTAAGGTACTTCAAAAGTCATAACCCTTCCACCTCACCCTACTTTCATGATTCTCTCCTGAAGTTACTATGGAATCCTTGCTTTAAAACAAGTGAAATGAAAAAATGTTTCATAGTCAAAATAATTTCTGGCCTCTGTAGTGAATGACACTTAAGTACAAACCACTGAACGCTCCCCCCCCCCCCAAAAAAGTGGGTTTCCCTCCCAGTCTCTGAAGTGAACCTTACAGCAGTTAGTACTGTCAGATGCGTTAATATAACTTACAGATTGCAACTGCAGAAATATATACTTACCAAAGTAGTCAGCCTTGGGACGAGCATCCATCTCTTGCTCCAGACGCTGGGTAAGTGCTTCTAATTTTAATTCAGCTGCAGACGGCCCTTGTTCCTGCTGTGGAAGGAGGGTCTGACAGGGTAATTTTACTTTTGTAGAACTGGAATTTTCCTGGAGTCCTGAGTCATGCTGCAGACTGCTTATGCCCTCTTTAAATGGAGACCTTGGAGCATCAGAAATCATTGGCCCATGTGAAGCTACGCTGATGGAATTCTGCTCAGGACTTATGCCGGAGCCAGGACAATTAAGCCTGTGATTTTGACCATGAACTATGAAATGAGCTGAAGACTTGGGATAAGCACTGGCTTGCTGATAATTTACGCTTGGAGGCAATGGAGTAGGAGCTGAACTAGATGTGGAAGAGCTAGAATTGTCATGGCACCATAGTGAGTGGTCATGACTGGTTTTGTGTGGTGTGCCAGAAGCTAGCATCTCACTCTCAGGGTTTGGGCTAAATTGATCAGACAGACCTGAAAATGCTTGTTGATGGGGCAATGTTGATGGGGCTGAGAATGAGGAAGATCTTTGTTGTGAAAGTCCCACTGCTGTCTCATCATCAAACCCTGCAGAAGTGGAAAAGGAGGTCAGAGTATGTGAGAAAGAGGATGATCTCTGACCAGTTGGGTTTTGGTCATAGCCTTGACTGAGTCTGTTGCTTTCATTCCCATTTTCCTGGCTTCCATACCCACTTTCAGAAGACCTGCAGGAGCTCTGTGACTTCTGATGCTTGTACGGGTGAGGATCAGCTTGCATTTTTGTAGGACTCCTAGGGAGCTGATCACTATGATTAACACTGGATCGTAAACTCCCCAAACCAGATTTTGGGATGGAAAATTTACCAGCATCTCCTCCCCAAGCAGGGACAGCTGTCTGATTCTCATTATAACGATGTCCATGGGGAAGAGAAGGAAAAGATGGCCTTGCAGCACTGGGATTCACATGGGCAGTTCTGTGGAACCCATGTCCTTCAGAGATCTCAGAATCCCCCAGATTCTCTCTACAGCCATATTCTTTGCTAGCTGGTTTGCCCTCTTGGTATAATTTTGTTCGCTGCCCATCAGGAACAGCTTGTGGATGGTGTGGAAAAGCAAGCTGGTGTGCTGCACACACTGATGCTGTGGCCAGAGGAGGTTTGGCAATATTTTCTCCTGAATGCAATGTACTGGCCCCCGCAGCTACTCCATGCACAGGATGGTTTGGAAACTGCTGCTGGACACTGAAACTGGCCCCACCATTTAGAGAGCCAGAGTCAGCCAACATCAGCTCCTCTTCTTGCTGCTGCTGTTTCTGGAGATGAATTTTAGCCATTTTAGTGGCAAAAACTCTCCTGGTTTCCTCAAATTCTGGGTTGTTGCCAACAGCTTTGTCCACCCGAAAGAGTCCATCCCTGGAGGCTTCATACATATTGAGATCTTCTATAAATTTACTCGCCTCCAGGCCCAGATCATCATATTTATCCATTTTTGCAAATTCACGAGCATCCACAGCTAAACTTAACGACAAAAGCTGCAAGCCCTCCAGGACTGTAGGAGCAGTCAGTACTGAATCCACTTTACTTTGTGGTCCTCAGCTGCATGCCTGCTCCGTCCTTGACTCAGAAAAAGGTTACAGAACTTTGTGTGCTTTGTAAAAATAATTAAACGTTCTTGTTTGTAGCTCCCGTTAATAACCGGGTCAGCAGCAGCCGTATCTTCTTACCGTAAACCGCAAGAAACGCCGCTCAAATTTTTATTTCAGAGTAGCAGCCGTGGTAGCCTGTATTCTTTTTGCAAATTTTTATTGTAAATCTGGGGGCGGGAGGAACAGCCCCCGCGAGGACGCAAGATCTGCAAGGGGCTCCAAGCCCAGAGGGGAGGATGACGACCGAGGAGGGGGTGTCCCCGTTCACCCTGCAATCAGGGCTTACTCCGCCTGAGCCCACTAGCAGGAGAGAGGCTAAGAAAGGAAGAGGAGAGTTTGTAGGCGTCTCGTGGAAACCGGCTGCAAACCCCCGCCCGCCCCGCGGGAGGCCCAGTCCCAGGGGGAGCGCGCAGCGCCTGAGGGGCGAGCCAGGGGCAGGGGCTCTCCCGCCGCGCGGGGAGGCTCCCGGGGAAGTGGGGGGCAGCGGGAGAGCCCGTCCCCGCCCAGAGGCCACGGGGAGGGGCCAGGGTCCTCGCTGCAGGGCCGGGGGGAAGCAGGGGCTGTTGCCGGGAGCCCCGGGGGCGAACCTCACGTAGCCCCTTCGCCTGCCCCGGCGAGGCGGCGGCTGCGGAAGTTTCTCCTGCGGGAGCCGCCGCCGCCGCCGCCGGGCGGACTCACCCGGGCGCTGCTCGGGCTCCGCGGCGGCCGCTCTCCGTGACTCGGTGTCGCGTCTCTCTGCCCCGCCCGCGTGGCGGCCTCGCCCCCTTCCCGCCGGCGGGGGGGGCGGAGCCGGAGCCGGGCGAGCCCCGGCTGACGGCGGGTCCCGGGCTGGGGAGGGGGCGGCGGAGCAGCTGCTGCTGCTGCTGCTGCTGCCGCCTCTCGGCGCGGAGCCTGACCCGGCCTGGCTCCGCCCCGTGCAGCTGGCCCGGCTCCGCCTGCGCCCGGTGCCCCGCCGAGCCGGGCCCCACCTGGCCGCGGCTACCTCTCGCTGCGGCTGCTCGGTGCCCGAGCGAGGGCCCAGCGCTTTGCACAGGGTCCGCCCGGGCACAGCTGGAGAACGGGGGGCGGGGTTGAGGTTTGCTCACAATCCCCTCCTAGCACCCTTGGCCCTCCGCGCTGGCCTGATCCGGTGCAAGCGCCGGCGCCCACCCCTGCGAGTTACCCCGTGTAGACAGACACGTGCGCGGGGCTCCCCCGGGCTTGGTGTCTTGGAGGCTCAGGACCTCGCCTCCTGCTGCAGAGAATCTCCTCACCCGCAGTCTAGTCACGGGCACAAGCAGTTTTCTTCTCTGCCTCGCTGTTAAAGCCGAGCATAAAGTTCTGCAGTACTTGTGGCACCTTAGAGACTAACAAATGTGTTCGTCTCTAAGGTGCCACGAGTCCTCCTTTTCTTTTTGCGAATACAGACTGACACGGCTGCTGCTCTGAAACGTGTCATAAAGTTCTGTGTCCCTTTCGCTGTGCTGTTTGGTGGTGGCAGCTCCCCTGAATATTTGTTTCCGGCCAGTTTCAGGTCAATTTACTTTCAAGTCCTTCCGCACTAGACACAAGGCCGGAGTGGTTGGGTTACAAACCCTGCAGTGGAACATTTTGCTCAAATAAACGTAGAAGAACCCAGTGGTTGGGAAGAAGCATGGGGGGGGCCCAACCCTGCTAAAATGTGCAACTTTCATAACTCACTGAGCAGCTATAGGACCTGTGCAACAACTGGGGAGGAACATACAGACCGTCCGTTTGACTAGGGTGACCAGATGTCCCCATTTTACAGGGACAGTCCCTATATTGGGGGCTTTTTCTTATATAGAGGCCTATTACCTGCCCCCCCGGCCCGATTTTTCACACTTGCTATCTGGTCACCCTATGTTTAATTGTTGAGGGTTCAGGGAAGAGCCATGAGAATAAATAAGGGATTACAAAGCATTCTTACAGTGATAGACTTAAGGAGCTCAATATATTTAGCTTAACAAAGACTCGATCACAGTTTATAAGTACCTACATTGGAAATAAATATTTGATATTGGGCACTTCAGTCTAGTAGAGAAAGGTATAACATGGTCCAATGGCTGGAAATTGAAGCTAAATAAATGCAGACTGGAAATAAGGTGTACATTTTTAACAATGGGGGATATTAACCACTGGCACAATTTACTAAGGGTTGTGGTAGATTCTCCATCACTGGCAATTTTGAATCAAGCTTGGATGTTTTTCTAAAAGATCTGCTCTAGTTCCAACAGGAATTGTTTTGGGGGAGTTCTATGGCCTGTGTTATGCAGGAGATCAGATTAGATGGTAGCAATGGTCCCATCTGGCCTTGGCATCTAGGAATTGTGGGATGAGACCCTTACTGACTTGGGTTGGTTGGTGTTTTTTTGTTTCGGTTGTTTATTAACCTTTAATGTTTCAGGAAACCTGACTGCAAAATATTTGCAAAACTACAAGATACAGCAAATAATGAAACACACTGAGGAATATTCCACAATGTGCACTGTTCGTGCTAGTAGTGAAACAGCCCTTAGGGATGTGGTCAAATCATTTCCTTCTCTGCAAAATGAATGGGGGGAGAGACAAAATCTCAGTTTATTTTTGCTCTTTTGTTTATTTTATATTTCACACATACACTCTCTTTTCTTTCACAGCGTAATTACTGCACTCAAGCCAAACGCACATGACTTAGTCTACGATTAATCATTCAGAAGCCTTGAAGGGGGGGAATTCCCACTGAACCACTGAAGGAAAAGGAAAAACAAACACCTGCTTTCCTCCAGGTGGTATTTGTCTAGCAAGAAAGTAGCTGTGCAGGACTTTTTGCAAGACTGTATTTGAGAGACAGAGAGGCCGATTGCAACCTGATTGCTTTACTGAAAAATAAATTGCTGGGTCCACAACATGATGGGGCTAATCCTGCCCCGCCTCTCTTCCCCTCCCGCTCCCTCAAGAAAGAGAGAGAGAATCACATTCAAAAGTTATGTTCATTTCCCAGGCTTATTAATGTTATATATTGACACCTTTCTAATAATATCCTATGACGATTATTATTTGTATTATACTAATGCCCCAACTGAGATCAGGGCCCCAATGTGAAAGGCGCCTGTGCAGACACATAGTGAGAGACTAGCTCATAGTCTACATAGAAAGGACAGACAAAGGAAGAATTATCTGCAAGTTACAGCTGGAGAGCTCAGACAAGTGAGATTAAGGCTCCCAATGGTCAGGGCTCTACACGCACAGAGCTACTTGCAGGATGGGGGCTTAAGCAACTCAGGACTGTGGAAGTAAATTAGTGACTGGGGGAAACTGAACTCGGAGCACCTGCGTCTACTCCAGCACTTTAACCCTTCTCATACTATGCTATACTCATATAAATGTTTTCTTCATTGGGGAAAACTACTCCTTTTAGTGCTAAATTCTGTCCTCAGATATGTTTAATATCCCATAAAAGTCAACATGAGCTGTGCATGTCTGAAGGTAGAATTAAGCTATGTACACACTACAGTTTATATCGGTATAAGTCATGTCGCTCACATGAGTGGGTGTGAATAAGTCACCCACCTGAGCAACGTAAGTTACACTGACCTAACCATCAGTGTAGACAGTGCTATGTCAGCACAGAGAACTTCTCCCATCCACATAGTGGCCGCCGCTTGCAGGGCCTGGAGTAATTAAGTTGACAGAGATCTATTTCCCATTCGCTTAGAGCGTCTGCACTAGCAGTGCTTCAGCGGTGCAGCTGTATCTGAAACTGCACCGCTATAAACTCTGTAGTGTAGCAAAGAAATCCTTGTGGAGGTCTGGTTCCCAATTCAACAGGGCAGCAAATTCTGCCCTCAGGCATGTCCATTCTGCCCTAGCAAACTCCATGGCATAATGCTGCTGTAACTGAGAGCATAACAATCTGGTTCCAATAATTTAAAACCTGTCCTGTGGTATTTTTATTGGACTGTACAGTATGAAATGAGTTAAAGACTCTTTGAGTTAAAGACTGACAGACCCAAAATTAGACATCCCTATAATATAACTTCAGTATTAATGTCCTCAGGATCTTGACATATCCTCTCCAACACACTGTCACACAGACACGATCCCAACTTCTCAGCTGGGCAAAAGACCCCCAAACACAAAGAAGGTTGATGCAGATAATTGGATGTGTGGCAGGAATTACATCAAAGGCTACAAATAATAAGCATTTTTGAAAGGCAGGGAAGGGTGGGTAAGTGAGGTATTTATGATTATGAGAGAGTGAAAAGGGATCGGTCCTTTTTACAGAGTCCCATAATATAAGCACAAAGGATACTTGATTAAAATTGATTAAGGTACATTTAAATATAATAGAAAGAAATACACACATTGTATAATCAGCCTATGGTGTTAACTTCTCTGTGCTCACAGTCAAATACTGTAACTGAATTTAAAAGGGGACTGAATAATTTTATGACCAGGAAGAATATCTATAGTTATAACTTGCTAAAATAGGATGAATCAACTCTCAAACTTCTGGACATAATGAAGGAATAAGGAAGGCGTTTCCTTCTGCATCCCTTCTCTCTGGACAACAATACACAATTGTTCAGGTGCATTGTTATTATTATTATTATCATTATTACTTTTCTCATTTCTCTGGTGCATCAAGAGTCGGCCACTTGCTATGGCTCTACATCAGATGTGATTAACTAACAGTCTGATCTGGAAGAAAAATATTATATATTTCTGGTTTGAAGATGCATAAGCACAAATACGGACTGTGCCACCCTGATTTTTTAGGAGATGCAACACTGAAATATATACCAATCCTGTGGTGTAAAATGAACACGCCTGTGAAAAACAAAAGGTGATCAGTCTCAGCTGAGCCCTGCCAGTCTTGAGAGTATTTGGTTGTGTAGTTGTGACTGGATCCCCAGGGTACAACCTGGAACTGGGGTGCTGCTGTGCCCCCTTAACTCTCCAACCTGGGCTGTCTCTCACAATGCTTTGCTAGTGACAAGCAGCAAACCCCTCCAGGCTCTGTTATCACTCAGTACAATGGCATGTGGAGCCCACCCCACCCTCAGCTAAATTGCATGAATGTTCCCTGAGCCACTAACTCGAATCAGACAGAGAAAAGCACCAGCAAATCTCTCAAGCCCCCAGCCTTGCACCCCAGAGCTGTACCATCTTGCCCTGGTCAGAAGCCTGACCAGTGTAAGTTCATTACCCAGTCTACCCCTTCCTCCATGTGGAGAGGACACACACTAGCCTTTGTAATCTAAGCTGAGATTTCCCAAGTGCTTCAACCAAAACACATCAAATATAAAACAGGTTTATTAACTACAGAAAGCTAGATTTTAAGTGATTAGAAGTGGTAGGCACAAATGATCAGAGATAATTATCAAGAAAATAGAGGGTAAGCACTCAGTCTAAATCCTAGACCTTATTAGATTGAGCAATATTTGGATCAAGCAGTTTTTATCACCCCACTGGATGTTGCAGGTAGGTTACAGTCCTTAATTCACAGGGTTTCCCTTTAAGCCTGGGACAGGTCTCCTCAGTTCAGACCTTTGTTTTCCCAGCGTTCTTGTGGCTTCCAGAGTAGGTGGAGGAAGAGAAAGGTGCCCTCATGATGCCATTATCCCTTATTTTATACTCTTAGTCCATGTCAATGGAAAGAAACTAGCCCAAGCATGCCAGATGGGCCTTGCTGAGTCACAGGGTTAAGCAATCGCCATTGGTGGGTGCTTCACTTAGGCCCGGTCTACACTGGCAAGTTTCTGTACAGTAAAGGAGCTTTCTGCAGTGTAACTCCCAAGGTGCACACACTGCCAAGCCACGTAGTGCACAGAAACTGCGCAGCTGTAGCGCTGTAAAAAAACCACCCCGACGAGAGGCATACGGCTTTCTGTGCTGAGGCTACAGTGCTGCAGTGCCAGGGTAGAGCCCATGGCGATTACAGTGCTGCAGTTGACCTCCCGGAGGTGTCCCACAATGCCTGTTCTTGCCTCTCTGGTCATCCGTTTGAACTCTACTGCCCTGCCCTCCGCTGAAAAACCGTCAGCCTCACCCTGTAAATTCCTTTGGAATTTTGAAAGTCCCCTTCCTGTTTGCTCGATGACGCGTGCCGTGTTCTCAGCGCATCTCTCCAGGTGGTCATGCCTGCTCCACGCGCCAGGCGATCCCCCGCCTGGAGCAATGCCGAGCTGCTGGACCTCATCGGCATTTGGAGAGAGAAGGCTGTCCAGTCCCAGCTGTGCTCCAGCCATAGGAATTATGATACCTATGGGCAGATTTCACGATGCATGATAGAAAGGGGCCATGACCGGGACACACTGCAGTGCAGGGTCAAAGTGAAGAAGCTGCGGAACGCCTACCACAAGGCATGTGAGGCAAACCACTGCTCCAGTGCTACGCCCATGAGCTGCCAGTTCTACAAAGAGCTAGATGTGATACTTGGCGTCGACCCCACCTCCGCTGTGAAGGCCACTGTGGATACTTTGGTGGCTCGCATCCCAGTCGAGAGTGGAGCGAGCCAGGAGGAGGAAATCTTGAACAAGGATGTGGAGGGGGACCCAGGGGCAGAGGATGACTCAGAGATCAGAGATGCATGCAGCCAGGAGCTCTTTTCTACCCCGGAGGAGGCTAGCCAGTCACAGCATTTGGATCTTGGCAAAGCGCAAACAGGAGAGGAGGCCCCTGGTAAGTGGATCTGATTTTAGGAATCGCTGAAGCGAGTTGTTGGGGGCAGGAGAGTTGCAGAAAGCAGACTTGTCTCCCACCGCATGCCTAGTCTGAGCGGCGGAACAGGCTGTTGACTGACTCCCTCACTTCACGGGAATCTCCCTCAGAGATCTCCAGGAAACTCTCATGGAGATACTGCGCAATCCGCGCCGCAGGTTCTTTAGCAGAGCTGCTTTGTTTCTTGCCCCATTAACGGTAACTTTCCCACACCACTCTGCTGTCACAGGGTGGGGGGGGACCATTGCTGCTCACAGGCGAGCCGCATAGGGGCCAGGGCAGAAGCCGCAGGCTTGGAGAAGACCCTCCCTTGATTCCCTGCTCACCCTCAGCATCAAGGTATCTTCCATAATGATCACATCCTGTGGAAAGTGTGGGGACAGGAATGATTATCAGGCCCCCACCTACAGAGCTGGCTCTTTCCAAGAGCCATGTGCCCAGTACGGTCCTGGAACACTGATTTCCCCTACCCCTGCGGTTACTCACAATTTTGGGGATCTTGTGGCTCATGGGTGCTTGCCTGGGGTCAGCCAGTTATTGAGAGATGTGTGAGTACTGGCTGCGTTTTAAAGCACTGAATCAGTGTTGTCTGTGTTGCAAACAATACTGCTTCTGTAAAATGTTGCATTTAAACTTCACAGAGATGATCTTAGGAGCCCAGTCTCCCTCTTTGTTATCGGCAGCTGAACGACTGCGCAAAATTAGAAAGCGGCCAAGAAGAACTAAAGAGGACTTTCTGTGTGATGTTATGATGCACTCCGCCACCAAAAAACAGGAATCAAAGAAAGGTGGGACAGTGAGAAGAGGGACCAAAAGGAGAATGTGGCGCGCCAGAATGAAGCCATGGAGCAGCTCTTAAAGTTTATGGAGTGCCAAGCAGACACGCTCCAGCTGATACTAGCTCTTCAAACCGAACAGCTCTGCACCCACCCTCCCCTGCAAAACTCTTTCCCATGCGCCCCCCAGACACCGCCAACACACACTTATCAACCTCCTGGCTCAAGTCTATACCTGCAGCATTTCAGACCTCCCTACTCAGAGTCCAGCACTGCGGACTCCCACTACCCACTGCACTCAACACCCATCCCTCTGCAATTTGGCCCTGCTGAAGTACAGTACCTGCTACACTCCAAAGGAGAAGGTTGGATATGATTCCTGGACATACACAAACTCCGCAGTTAGGGAAGCCCATTTTTGCAAAGCCAGCCGCAATGTCATGCACGTTGCCAAGAGTCACGGTCTTTTGGAGCAGGATGAGATTAATGGCCCTGCACACTTCCGTCAACACGAGTCCAGTGGTCGACTTTCCCACTCCAAACTGATTAGTGACTAATCGGTAGCAGTCTGGAGTAGCCAACTTCCATAGTGCAATCGCCACATGCTTCTCCAATGGCAGGGCAGCTCTCCTTCTCATGTCCTTGCGCCGAAGGGCTGGGGCGAGCTCATCACACAGTCCCATGAATGTGGCTTTCTTCATCCAAAAGTTCTGCAGCCACTGCTCATCATCCCAGACATGCATGACAATGTGATCCCACCACTCAGTGCTTGTTTCCCAAGCCCAAAAGTGGTGTTCCACTGTGGTCACGACCTCCATGAATGCCACAAGCAATCTCATGTTGTAGCTAGTACACTGGCAAGATCAACGTCACACTCCTCTTGCCTTTGTAGTTTAAGGAATAACTCCACTGCCACTAATGACGTGTTGATCAGAGTGAGCAGCATACTGAGGCAGCCCAGAGAGGCAGAGCGCGAAGTACACAAACCGCTGAAAGATGGCGCCAAAGGTGGAGAGAAGCCCAGGGATTGCTGGGATGTGAAGCAATGCATCACGGGTCATTGGGACAGGACCCAGGATGTCCTGTGACTCCCCCCCCCCCGCCTTCCCACAAGTCGTAGCAGCAGAAGAGGAAGAGATGCTTTGTGGGTAGCTCCAAATACTGCTGCAAATGCCACAGGTGTGAACACACTATTGCGCAGGCAGCTGACAGTGTGAACACACAACAGCGGTTTCCCTTCAGCGCTCTCTGAGCAGCATAACTGCCGGCGCTATAACTCTGCCAGTGTAGACATACTCTTACAGAATTGTGAATCCCTTGTTTAAAACTACCCTGCTGATTAATGGTCATTTAATGCCTGCCTGGGTATGGCTCACCTCCTTTGTTGTCACTGGAGAACTAGCAATGGATGACTCCCAAATTTACAACTTATTTCAACAACATACAGCAAAATCTCGTAACTTTATATACATTAATGATATATATATATATATTGACAGAACAGTGGGTTTCAGCAGACCATGACCTTTCCTCTGATATCTTGCATGGCATGCTTTGTATGAAATATCACAACCATCTATGAACGATGCATATGGGGGTTACAGCGTGCGACTTTGAGGTATGGTGTGTCACAGCAGTGCTGTCAGATGAAAAATGCCGGATTTCTGCAATGCAATTTGTGAGATCTCTGTAGAACTTCATAGACATTTTGCCAAGGATTTTGTTGAAATCCTATTTCAGATTTATGAGCTGTGGCCAGATGCTGGGGAGTGTGCAAATATTCATTCCCTTTATTAATCACCAAGCAGATTTTTAAAACTGGAGAACAACCAAAAAGCATCAAGAAAAGGAGTACTTGTGGCAGCTTAGAGAAAGAATCTCCTCCCTTTTTTAAAACAGTTCAATTACAAAAACATTGCTTACCCAATTGTGACTATTTTCCCAGATCTGAGCAAATGTTACTGTAAGTTTCAGCCTGATATGATTTAAAACAGCAGTTAAAACTCCCTGGAAAATATATTGTCTTTAAAATGTAAATTCCAAAGATCCGTAGCAAGAGTGGCACTGCCAGATGCCAGTATAATGATAGCCTTACATTTGTGTATGGGTTCTAGACACTTCAGACTTGTAAAAGTCAGTTTGAGCATAAACCAATAATAAGGAAGAGGTTTTGTTTTTTCCTGAGAAAGGTATTGTACAAAGGAGGGGATAAGGAGCTGAATTCATCCTTAATGTAACTCCACTGAAATCAATTGCATTACATCCAGGGTTTATTTGGTTCCCTGAGTTTGTTGCTAGCAGATCTTAAGCAAATATGTATCATAAATTATTAGAAATCGGCACTTTGTGAACTGCTGTATTTAAAAATGACACATAAAACTGGGATTTTCATATACAGTATGGAAAAATATTCCAATATATCCAATTATATAAATCTTATTCTCCCTTTAGGGGTTTATTGTTGTTCTCACTGAGCAGGCCAAGGTTTACTTTTCCTCAGATCTTCCTTCCATTTTATCCAAGCCTCCAGAGTTCAGAAGGAGCAGGGTCTAGCCTTTGGACCCTGCAAACCTCAGAGCTCCTGGCCCTGCCTGATGTGGTAGAAGTGGAAACTTGAAGGAGGATCTCACCTAGGGTTGCTTATTTTAGGTTAGGCTAAACAAGCCAAGCTTGTTTAGCCTAACCAAAAGAAGGTTGGGGGAGATATGATTGCTCTCTATAAATATATGAGAGGGATAAATACCAGAGAGGGAGAGGAATTATTTAAGCTCAGTACCAATGTGGACACAAGAACAAATGGATATAAACTGGCCATCGGGAAGTTTAGACTTGAAATTAGACAAAGGTTTCTAACCATCAGAGGAGTGAAGTTTTGGAATAGCCTTCCAAGGGAAGCAGTGGGGGCAAAAGACCTATCTGGCTTCAAGATTAAACTCGATAAATTTATGGAGGAGATGGTATGATGGCATAACATAATTTTGGCAATTAATTGTTCTTTAACTATTCATGGTAAATAGGCCCAATGACCTGTGATGGGATGTTAGATGGGTTGGGATCTGAGTTACTACAGAGAATTCTTTCCTGGGTATATGGCTGGTGAATCTTGCCCATATGCTCACGGTTCAGCTGATTGCCATATTTGGGGTCGGGAAGGAATTTTCCTCCAGGGCAGATTGGAAGAGGCCCTGGAGGTTTTTCACTTTCCTCTGTAGCATGGGGCACGGGTCACTTGCTGGAGGATTCTATGCTCCTTGAAGTCTTTAAAGCATGATTTGAGGACTTCAATAGCTCAGACATAGGTGAGAAGTTTGTCGCAGGAGTGGGTGGGTGAGATTCTGTGGCCTGTGTTGTGCAGGAGGTCAGACTAGATGATCATAATGGTCCCTTCTGATCTTAATATCCATGAATCTATGAATCCCTGACGTAGAAAAAAAAAAGGAAGATCTGGGATGATCCTGAGGCCATAAAACTGGACAGCGTGCACCGTGTAAGTTTATGGAGGAGATGGTATGATGGGATAATGGGATTTTGGTAAGTAATTGATCTTTAAATATTCAGGGTAAATAGGCCAAATCCCCTGAGATGGGATATTAGATGGATGGGATCTGAGTTACTATAGAAAATTCTTTCCTGGGTATCTGGCTGGTGAATCTTGCCCATATGCTCAGGGTTTAGCTGATTGCCATATTTGGGGTCGGGAAGGAATTTTCCTCCAGGGCAGATTGGAGAGGCCCTGGAGGTTTTTCGCCTTCCTCTGTAGTATGGGGCATGGTTGACTTGAGGGAGGCTTCTCTGCTCCTTGAAGTATTTGAACCATGATTTAAGGACTTCAATAGCTCAGACATGGGTGAGGTTTTTCATAGGAGTGGGTGGGTGAGATTCTGTGGCCTGCGCTGTGCAGGAGGTCGGACTAGATGATCAGAATGGTCCCTTCTGACCTTAGTATCTATGAATCTATGAATCTATGTGTAGTGAGCACTCTGACAGATTTCCCAGGACAGCTACCTCAAAAAAGGGATGATCCTGGGAAAATGTGGATAGGTGGTGACCCTAATCGCATCTTTCTTGAAAACAAATCATACTAGTAAAAAGTTTACAACTCTTTTCTTGGCAAAAAGAGAACTATAACTGTAAACCAATATTGACACATCACTAAAGTTCAAAGGAACAAAGAGCTGGGCTCTACTTCTGAAGCAGGTGGCTTGGGAAAAACTAAAAATACACACATACACATCCAGCACACACAGACTTTCTCAGTTTAGTGTGTTTCCCAAAGAACCCTGGGCCTTGGTCAAACCCTCTCCAGTCCTAGAGCCAGCGCTCTGCATGGAGGTGTGATCATGATGGTGTGTGCATAAGTTGGTGAGGAGAGGTAAACATTTGCTTTGAAGGCCTATCCAAAAATGTTAAGGTTGGGCCTTGTGTGTCAGATAAAAGGTTCTGGTCTGGCCCTATCTCTAATCCTCATCAATTCTGCTAAGGGCTAGACTGTGATTTGAACAAACTCACCCAGCCAAGGCAGTAAAACTGCCATTATAGTTTAGTTTGGTTTCCCTGCATCTTATATGGGCATGAATAGGCCTGTACATTCACCTTACTCCCTCAGGAAGCGTGGGGATGGGCTGAACCTCCACCCTCCTCCCCCACTCAGTGGCCAGTGCACAGAGTCAAGGTGAGGTACTAGACTACATGCTGCTACTGGCCAAGGGTAAATCACTATCCTCTCACCCATCCCCACAGGGTCCAGAAAGGAGCAGGAATGGAATTTGATCTCTGGCTTATAATGACTTGTGGGGCTTTGTTGGGTGGTGCGATTTATGCACCATCTCTCACTCTGGGTTGTGCCTAAAGTCAGGAATCTAGCCTGAAGTTATTTTGCATTTAAAATGTGGCTTACTCCTCCAAGTTCAGCTCTTGTTTTTTCATTCTGTGATGAAGTCGTAGCCATGGTACTTTGTGATATCGAAACCATTTTCATGGAAACAAACTGCGATATGACTTCAGTGCAACGCCAAGGAGGAATAGCCAGGCTGTGAGGATAATAGAAACGTAGGGTTAGAACTTAGGGACCCCAAGAGGTCATCTAGCTCATGCCGCCACCCTGAGGCAGGATGAAAGCCTTTATTCAAACATAGGTGCTCCCAATACTAAGGGCAACTCAGACAAATACAAGGATATTTATTTCCCTAAAAAGAACAGGAGTCCTTGTGGCACCTTAGAGACTAACACATTTATTAGAGCATAAGCTTTCGTGGGCTACAGCGCACTTCATCAGATTTGTGTTAGTACACAAGTCCTTCTATTAAACACTTTTTACAAAAGGGTCTGGGACAAATTTAGGTGCTTAAATTTAGGCACCTGAGTTACGCTGACCAGATACCAAGTGTAAAAAATCGGGACGGGAGTGAGGAGGTAATAGGCACCTATATAAGAAAAAGTTCTGAATATCAGGACTGTCCCTATAAAATCGGGACATCTGGTCACTGTAATCTGAGTTGACTCTTATCCATGGACTTAGATCTTTCACTTTAGGCAGCTAAGGGCCTGATCTTGCAAACACTGAAGTACATGAGTGAGTGTAGTCTTTTGCGTAATGTCATTGCGTCAGCTATCAGGCTGTTTTTCAATTCAACAGGACTGCTTGTGTGAGTAAAACTAGGTAGATTTTAAAAGGCTGCTGGTTATCTTTTTAAACTAGAGAAGGGGTATTGCTGTTATAATGTTCTTGTGAGTGCAACACTTCACTTCCTAAAAGACAATGTGTATTAACATATGCAGCTGGAAGCTGAGTTACTCTATGACTTGACCACATTGGGCTACTCAGAGTTTCCACAGGGCGGAGGTGAAGGCAGTGGTTTCTCTGAGGTGATTAGCAGAGTAGACTCAAGCATCTGGCCCAAAGAGCACTGTTTGTTTTGTTTCCTTTCTTTAACTTAAACTTGTGAAAGATCTAAAACCAATTTGAAAGGCTCCTTTCTAGCAGGACAGTGCTTGTTTCTGTGGGAAGAAGAGACCAAACAGCACTTGCAGCATGAACAGAGAATCATTTGGTTTGGAACTTTTCACCTCTGCTATGTCATTTAATTCACTTCCTAGATAGGATCACCATTGACCCAGTTTTGCCTAAGCCTTCCCCCCACAAGGGGAGGGTCCCAGAGCCTAGGCTCCAGCCCAAGCCTGAACATCTACACTGCAGTTTGCCCCAGCCCAAATCAACTGGCCTAGGCCAGCCACAGGTGTTTAATTGATGTGTAGACATATCCAGAGTTATGTGTCTAGTCTAGCATGGAATATCTCCAGTCATGGTAATGCCACAGCCTCTTTCATAACATGTGGGATCTCAGGAAAACTGGGAGCAAAAGAAAATTCTAAGGGGCCATTTTGGAGTGGACAGTTCTCTCTTGGGACGGGTGTTCTGCTTAAGATGTTCTCGCTGAAGAGATTTATCAAATTCTTGAATGGTCCAGCTACTTCTGCTCTACCCACCTAGTCTATTTAGGGGGAAGGTTTTTAAGCTTATTAACATAATGAAATTAGTGAAATTCTTGGTTCAGAAACTGTTGCAAGACTCTGTTCCCTTCTCTGAGGCCCTCCTAGCTCCTTTCCAAGCTTTGAGGATTTTTTAATCTCTATTCCCCTCGCCTTTTATTTTGGTGAGCATCTTGGCCAAGCAAGCCAGGAGGTTGCTTGAACTGGATCATATTAACACTACTCTTGAATTGGCCAGAAAGTTCGCTGTCGTACAACATTCACTCCCCTCAGGCAACCCCTATCGGGCTGAGAACTGAACCCAGAATTCCTCTTTGATAGTGAATTCCACTAACCCACAGGGCAGGTCTGGGAGAGTGTATTTAAACAAAATAGAAACTGTTGCAGGGAATATTGTTTGCAGAATTTCACAGCAGCTATCCCTACACAGCTTTGCAAAGTCCATTCTTTACAGATTGCAGCACTGCTTTCATTCAGCTCCAGAATGAGACTTTCTAATTGTGCTAGGTTATTTGAGGATGAGGACAGATGCAAAGAATAAGCTAAAATCATCACACATTTTTCACCATGTGATCCAACATTCCCTTGATGAAAAGCTACTATAGTGATGAATATAGAATGGGCAGCAGAATAGAAGAGAATAGCTAACAGGTAAATACTGTTTGCCTTATCACATGCCTCGTCCCATTGACTTCAAGTGTATTTGGGAATTAATTTGGCACAGATCTTAAGAAGGCATGTGCTCAAAACAAACAACAGCAGTAAGATCAGTGTCTTTTGGGGAACAAAAGTTTTACTTTTTGGATTTAAGATTGAGAGCCAAATAGATTATGAGGAAATAAGTAGATGAGTGAGCATTAAACAAACTAGTTACATCTTGTAAATTGCATAAATTTATGTATGTTCTTGCAACCTACTAGAAAGCAGTTTGTGGTGAATAGGTAAATACAAAAAAATTAAAAATTAAAAAGGAAAAGTAAATACAACAGTTAGGTAAGAATATAGAGCTAAATCTTTGCTTGTCTGACTTAAGTGAGTAGTCCTTGTGACTTAAATGCAGCCCACAGTGTAAAACTATGGAACAAATAGTGCTCAGAAATGAAACTATACGTCCCTCACTTAGTTTCTTCCCCTTTCCTAACCAAAGGATCTAAAATTAAACAAGCAAATGAAAGCTCCTTCCCAGAACAACAGTGGCCGGGCTCCTTCAAGAATTAATTACTGTTGTTTTTCTAACACATTGCTACACGGTGATCTTTAGATCTCTTAGAGCTGTCCCTCAGTGGGGCAGAAATATTGTGGTAGAGAAATAGTTACTTTCAACCTTTGACAAACAAAAGATAGAATCTGTCACTTAGCACAAATCATTGTTCTTTCTGTTTGGTTTGGTTTTTTAAAGCATTGGAGTGAGATAGCATTTACTTCCCCAGAAACTTTGGGAAATTTCTTTTTATCCGTGATCTTACATATGGAGGTTGATTTATAACTGAGCCTGTGAGAACTCCCCACCTCCAAGGAAGCAGCCATCTTACTGTCTGTCCTTCTCTGCCACTGCTGATCTTTATCCCGCTATGTAAGACACATTTCCTTCCTATGCCAAAGGATACAATCAGCTGTGAGAACAATACATGCTTAGGCAACATGGAAGACATCTTAGAAGAACCCAAGACTTTTAACTGTAAAGCTACAAGGACAGTGTTTATGCTAAATAAACACAAACATATGCCTTAATTGTAAACTCCTTGGAGCAGGGACAGAGACCTTATTGTCTCTGTGAGATTTGGTCCTGAGTCCTTACTACCTTGCCCCTACTGAACAAATCCTTAACCTCAACTCAGTATCTCCTCCCCTTTCATTTGGGAAAGGATATAATTATTTTTACTTGCCACATATTATTCAGTTATTAGATATCTCTCTGGGTTGTAGAGATTTGCAGATAGGGTATGGTCCTGATAAACAAGGGAGACAACGCTGGAACTCAAGCTGCATGGAAGCCTTTGTGTTTGTAGTTTATATTTGCTTTCTGTATATCATGACAAGGGATACTGAATATAGGAATGGACGGCTCCAGAGCCATTGTCGTAGAAATCAGGACGGGGGACATTTTCTCTTACTCCTCGTGTTAACTTGTCTTGATTTCTCTCTATAAACATTATCTTTTGAAGAAAATTTTTGCTGACTTAATTTGTGTTTATTTCTGTGGACACCGTTCACCAACTTCATATACTGGAAAGCATTACGTTCAACTATGGAGCTATAGACAAACATTTAATAATACAGGGATCATTTCATTCACAGCCAAAATGCAGCTACCTGTGGGGTAGAGTGAGGTAGCTCTTTAAGAGAACACAACAACTCTATCTAAAATAATGGGACTAGAAATAAACAAAAATTGTGAATTCAATTTAAGCTGCAGAAAGAATTTTAGATGGGAAAAAAGTTATTACCTGAATTGGAATTTTGTCAGGATGCCCTTACTCTTGCAAGAAGTGTCCTAGGGTTTCCCACACATGGTCAGGATGTTAATTTATAGATGGCAGGTAAAATTTTCAAAGACCCTTCTTCAAAAGTGGTGAAGGCACTTTCGAAAAAGGAACAAAAGCTCCTAAGTCACTTAGGTGACTGTGAAAGTTTTACCCACTGGCTTTACACCAGGGGTAGTCAATTATTTTTTGTGAAGATCCAAATTTCTTGGTGAAGGTCGAGTCAAGGTCCAGACTCCAGAGAAAACAAAAACCAACGATAATGAAAAGAAGTAAATAAAGATTTTGGGGTCAGTTCAAAAGTGTCTGGTGGTCCAGATTTGGCCCATGGTCCATCTGTTGACTACCCCTGCTCTACATGCACAACACTGCCTAGTATGGTATTGAGAGCTTAGTTTCACTACTGACTCAGAGGGAAGAGTTCCACCTATTGAATCACCAACAATAATTACTACAGCATCCTGGATCTCCCATCTAGGTATGGACCAGTGGCTCCCACTTTTCTTGTGAGATCTGTAGAGAGCATAGCCCAAGATGACATAACTAAAAACACTTTTAGAAAGTCCCCTCTTCCCTTCCCACTTATTGCATCAAAAGAGCAAGAAATGTTTCTTCATTACCACAGCACCAGCCTGCAACTTGAAATCATTTCCTCATTACAAAGAATTAAACAACTATCCCTTAAAATGCAGTGGAAATCTACACCGGGAAAAAAATAGTGCTCCAAAACAGAGAAGGCTTTAGAGTGTTAGGGGAAATGTTACATTTCAACCCTCCATGAACAAACGTGACCCTTTCCTAATAAGGAATCTGAGGAATTTCCCTGGTTTCCTCAAGGACATCTGAGCCCCCTTTCATAGCAGCAGCAGCTGCCAGCAAGGCAAACTGAAACAAGTACCTCAGCATAACATGTTGCTTTCTTTAAAAAAAAAAAAAAAAGATCAGCAAGTGAGTGTGCATGTCCCACTCATGGGAAAAAACCACACACACACACACACACACACACACACACACACACACATCCCCTTTCCAAATGTAATCTGACAAATTCAGTCATGTATTTGTAACTGGAAAATAACCCTAATAACTACAACATATACAAGCAAACTACATAAACCTCACTAGTCTTTCACATATTACAATAATACTATCACTAGTTCTTAGAAAACACACCAATGTTGATAAGACACAACGAAATGGCACTCCCAATGTGGTAGTGTGGCAAATAGGGCTAAGGTGATCCTTGGCTGTATAAACAGGGGAGCAGGGAGATGATTTTATCTCTGTATACAGCATTGGGGAAACCGCTACTAAAACGCTGCATACAGTTCTGGTGACCACATTTTCAAAAGGAGGGTAAAAAACTGGAGATGGTGCAAAAAAGAGCCACAAAAATGATTTACGGATGGAGAAAATATCTTCCCTGGAGAGCCTTAAAGAGCTCAATCTATTTAGCATATTAAAAAGACGGAGAGGTGACGATTACAGTGTGTGAGTAGCTTCAAGGGGAGAAGATACTGAGTACTAACGGGCTCTTTAATCTAGCGGAGAGAGGCATAACAAGAACCAATGGCAAGAAGCTTAAGCCAGTCAAGTTCAAGTTAGGCACACATGTTTAACACTGAGGATGATTAATTACTGGATCACACTAGCTAGGAAAGTGATGGATTCTCCATCTCTTAGTGTCTTGGTATCAAGACTGGATGTCTCTCTGGAAGTTATGGTTTAGCCATGCAAGTTGTTGAGCTCAATACCGGGGTAACTAGTTGAATTTAAATGGCCTATGATATACAGGACAGACTAGATGAGCCAATGGGCCTTTCTGGTCTTAAACTTTAAGAATTAAACTCTCTGGATGGATACAAGGGCTCATTTGAATTAATATGCAAACTAGATACCATTAACTTGAGGTTGAATAGAGACTAGGAGTGGCTAGATCATTACACATATTGAATCTATTTCCCCATATTAAGTATCCTAACACCTTCCTGTCAACTGTGTAAATGGGCCATCTTGATTATCACTACAAAAGTTTTTTTCTCCTGCTGATAATAGCTCATCTTACTTAATTAGTCTCTTATTGCACCTTTCCATGTTCTGTTTCAGAGTAGCAGCCGTGTTAGTCTGTATTCGCAAAAAGAAAAGGAGTACTTGTGGCACCTTAGAGACTAACAAATTTATTAGAGCATAAGCTTTCATGAGCTACAGCTCACTTCATCGGATGCATCTGGTGGAAAAAACAGAGGAGAGATTTATATACACATTCAAAAACCAGTTGGAGAACACTTCAATCTCTCTGGTCACTCGATCACAGACCTAAGAGTGGCTATCCTTCAACAAAAAAGCTTCAAAGACAGACTCCAACGAGAGACTGCTGAATTGGAATTAATTTGCAAACTGGATACAATTAACTTAGGCTTGAATAGAGACTGGGAATGGATGAGTCATTACACAAAGTAAAACTATTTCCCCATGGTATTTCTCCCTCCCACCCCAACCCCCACTGTTCCTCTGATATTCTTGTTAACTGCTGGAATTAGCCTACCTTGCTTGTCACCATGAAAGGTTTTCCTCCTTTCCCCTCCTGCTGCTGGTGATGGCTTATCTTAAGTGATCACTCTCCTTACAGTGTGTATGATAAACCCATTGTTTCATGTTCTCTGTGTGTGTGTATATAAATCTCTCCTCTGTCTTTTCCACCAAATGCATCCGATGAAGTGAGCTGTAGCTCACGAAAGCTTATGCTCTAATAAATTTGTTAGTCTCTAAGGTGCCACAAGTACTCCTTTTCTTTCCATGTTCTATGTATGTGTGTATCTATCTTCTTACTATATGTTCCATTCTATGCATCCGATGAAGTGGGCTGTAGCCCACAAAAGCTTATGCTCTAATAAATTTGTTAGTCTCTAAGGTGCCACAAGTACTCCTGTTCTTTTTGCGGATACAGACTAACACGGCTGCTACTCTGAAAAGGGCTCATTTGTAGCTTTGACCTCAGGACAGCTTTAAGCACTGCAGCCCTGTGTTACACAGAATTGCAGGTGCAAATAATAGCTAGACATCTAGCTGTGAAGGAGCTTTTCCAAAATGCCTGAGGAATTTAGGAACACAATTCCAATTGACTTAAATGCTTTTGAAAATCTCCCTTTATTTGGTTTGTGCACACAAACAGGTCTAGTTGCTCATATCTGTACCCACAATTCACTACAGCTGTAAGGATTTTTGGTAATTAGCTATGGCCATAATTGTTTGGGCCTGCAAAAAACACCCCAACGAATCAGTCCCTCAAAGTCAATCCTTGTCATAAATAAAAGCCACTTTATACTTACATAGCAGCCTTGCACCAAGGGCCATATGGCGCAAGTGCTCTGAAATATCTAGGCACTACGTTTTAGTGGGAAAACAATAAACTACTTTCAATCTAATAATAAACTAAAAATAACACTTTAAAAAGATATTTCCAGGATCAAACCTGGGTATGTACTTTGCAGAGGTGAACAGATCTCTCCAGTCTAGAGATAATAGACACTGTTGCTGAAAAAGAAATTGGGGAGGGGAAAAACACACACCCACGTAAGGAGACTATGTAGGCCCTTGTGGCTTTGTAAAGGGGCCTTAAATGGGTGTGTAATTTATGCTAACTTGAAGGCTGCTTTACACTGGCTGGGTGATGTAACGTGGCCTTAGTTTCAATGAGAATCAGGCCCTAAAAGTGTTAGAAGCATTACATTCCCTTAAAGAAACAAGCCTGGCCCTGTTCTGAGAGGAGGAGGGGAGGGATGCTTTCCCTCTCTTTTCTTCTGACGCTTCAGGGGCTGGCGCAGCCACTCCTTTGTTCACAGGGCAAAGCAAGCAGAGGAAGGAGGGAAAGAGCCTTTGAAAGCCGCAGCTCTCAGCTCTCGATGCCTTTGCAGATGAGCAAGAGGATGGATGGCAGGAAAGAAAGAGAGATTTAAACCAGGCACATTTGGAGATGCTGCTGGGCCATTTAAAAGGCCACTGCCAAGGTTGGGAGGCCACACATTAGACCTACCTTAAACAGGTTCCAAGAATTCACTGAAATGTTTAGAGATGCCATCCCCCACACTGCCCCCGCCCCCGGGGCCTCCGCATTCCTCTGGGAGGCCTGACACTTCCTCCCACGTTTGCTCCGGTTTAACCCACAGAGACACGACAGCAGAGGCTGCTTAGGGCTATTCTTGTCTACACTGGGGATTTTAGCCACCAGTGTAGCTGCACCAGTGCAAACTCTCTAGAGCTGATGCCCTGCACTGGTGCAACTGTGACTTGCACTGGGGCAGCTACACCAGTAGAGCTTTGAGCAACCACTGCAGACAGGATGTAGGTTTTCATCAGATGCCTAGCTGAACACTTCCATCGGGGAACAGGGCTTTGGGCCTGCAAACCCCACAGGTCCTTGGAGATGCACCAGAGCCACAGACACTTCACCCCCGCCCTGGCTTTGGGGCTCTCTCTCCACCTTCAGCTACAGCTGCTCTGGAACTCCCCTTTTAAGAGGTGGGGCAGGCACCATAGCATTCAAGGGGCACAAGGCAGGTAATGCAGCCTATAGTCAGCCCTGCATGATGGTGGGGCAGTGCCGTGACCCCCCTTCCTGAGGAGAGAGGACAAATCTGCACGTAGCACTTGTGGGGATTATTCCTTCCCCTCCCCCACAAACTGGGAACAGAAATGGGTCCTACTAAATGCGGCTTTGTCTTTTTCCTCCATTTTTGTAGTAAAGTTCACTGAGTGTAACTTAGAGAGAGACAATATTCCTCCAAAGTCCAGCTAAAACCATCACAGTTGGAGATACATCTCTGCTTTGGAATACAAATCATACAGCCCAATGAAAAGCTTCACACACAGTCAGTGGTAAAGGTTTCTGTTCAATTACCTCGCCCTTTATAGTTATAACGCTCCACAACAGTGGCTCTCTGGCTCACACAGTGCTATGTAAATACAGCTCACAGCACCACTCAAGTATCATGTATCCCTATTACAGAGGGGTAAAGCGAGGCACAGATTGGGTAAGTGGCTTGCCTCAGGCCCCACAGCAAATAAGTGGGGGGAGACAGGGCAAGGGAACAATCTCAGGGATCCAAGCCACTAGATCACAGAGCTGCTTAATTGTGATATGGGGCAAATTCTACTGTGTTCAGTAAACTGTAGAGCCTGGTGCGGTGTGCTTCCCCGTGGGAGGCCGGATAGTGAGTGCCAAGCAAGAGGTTTCTCTGGCTTTCCTGCCTTTACTCAGCAGACACATTGTTTGAATTTCTCTTTCTGATCTATGTACATACCATCCATGGCATTTGGCGTGGTTCTGATCTCACATCCATGTAAATCTAAACTCTTGCTCTCGGTGACTCCAGATTTACACTAGTGGCACTCAGTTGGTAAGAGTTGCATTTTTCTTGATTTACACCAAAGCGAATGAATAGAGAATCAGGCTCAATATTTTCTCTTTTCTGTTAAAAAGATCCTGTTTTTCAGGAGAATAAATCTGGAAAATTCGCCAACTCCTTCCCCCCCTTTGCATTAATAAATACAGTGTTGTGATCGGTTTAAACACTGTACATGGCTCTTCGTATTCCTAATCTGAAAGAACTCTGTAGGTCATGTGACATCCTGTCATTAATCAATGGACTAATTCAACATAGTGGACTTACAGTGGACATAACAGATGTGGCTAACACATCCATCCATCCTTTCACTGTATGTTCTAGGAGGCTCTTGCTGACCCACAGATGTTTTTTAAATGCTCTTTCACGTGGGAAAGTTGCAAAGCAAACATTTTTATTGCACCCTTGATATTTTACATGACCACATGGATCTCCAGGGATGACACATACTCAAGAAAAATATTTCTAAAAAGCTTTCTAACTTTTGACAATACTTGTTGGCTGCTCAACACCAGGAATATAATGACAGTTTCTGAAAAAACAGCTTGCAGCAATCAGTAAGATTCTCTAATGCTGCTGCTGGATATTTTAAGCTAATCTTTGTCACAGAAAATTTAATTTCCTCTTGAAGGCCTGTTCTTTTAGCCTTACCCTCAAAACAAACCCAGAATGCCCAATGCCAGTAATGTGTCATATTGCCTTATTACATTGCTCACTTTTCTGGCCTCATTATTTGTGCCATGTGTTTATAGTTGCAGATTCCAGCACTGTATTGTTTATAGTTGTCATGATTATACAACATGTAACTTTGGGTACTGTTAGCATGAAGCATAATTAGCAAAGATCAGCTGCAATTGCAGGATCTGATTCCCCATTGCTCTGAACCTTGTGCAGTCGTTTACATCAGTGAAAAGTAGGAGTAGAACACTACTAATACTCAATCAAAATGGAAGCATTTTTACACCCATTTTGGACTGGTGTAAATGACTACACCAGATACAGAGAAATGGAGATTCAGGTCCTTAGATCTGGATTTGACCATCCCCCTCTACCAAAGCTCAGGGGTGTTTAGATCCAGTGGCTTGGTTGCAATCTATTTTTAATAATTAATAGCATGCAAGGCCTGATTTCAAGTAAATGTGTAGAAGCACAATTTAGCACGTGCCCCTGCTTTGGATACTATTAGATGCATGCATGCAAATGGAGGATTTGCACATAGCAAAGTGGCCGACTCGCCATATGTGCAAAACATGGACTTGCACACACACACACACACACACATCTAGTAGTGCATGCACAATAGAGGTTGGTGTTTGGATGTGTGTAAATCCTCCCTGCAATTGTATTGAAGAGCAGGCCTTTAAAGTAAAAAAAAACCTGTAGAATTCTTTGCACCAAGAAAGGCTGCAAATGGGTTTGGGTGAGCACAGCTGGAAAGAACATACTGATTAAACTAATCACAGCCAAGCGGTTCCCATTCATGTGCTGTTGTGATGAGCGAGAGATCAAGCTGCCTACAATGGCCTGCAGATCAGTAGAACATGCAAAGGAGTCTAATGGCTGCCCATTACTACAGGCTATTTTTGATGAGGTCATTATGAATGTCTCTATGGCAGATTTAGGCTATGTTCAATTTAAAACAAATGCAAAAATCCAAGAGACTTTCAAAATCTTCAACTTTTCACTCCATCCAGTACTTAATTGCCAATGCTAAGGATGTGAAAGAACAACTCTGTCACTGACCTGCTGTTTCCTTTTCCACAAGTCACTTATGCCCACACCGTCAAAAGCATCCACTAAATGGTGCTGAACTTGAGATATCCAAGGTCAGATTTTCAGAATCCCTGAGGAAAGTCAATTCCAGAGGGAGTGAATGGGACCTCTGGGTGCTGGGTATCCAAAATTGAGGCACCAAAAATCAGTAGACACTAGAAAATGTCGGCCTTAATTTCTCTGCGTCTTAGATTCCACATCTGTAAAATGTTAGCTTGCCTTAGAGGAGCATTGCAAGATAACATTTTTGCATTCCTTTGGGACTCCTTGGACAGAAAGGCTAGTGAAGTGCCATGTTATAGAATACTAGAAAGTCACTTTCCAAAACATTCTAAAAGGAAAATCATCACCACAAAGGCCAGAGGATGAGCCTAACTCTCTCTTTCACATTTGACACACGGCAGGCAAAATTATCTTCTCTGGTCTGCATGGTGACTCGGAACTGATATTCTGCTCTCCTTACACATGTGTAATTCCAGTTCTGCTCTCACTGCTGTACACAGCAGACCATGTGTTTTTGAGTTCTTCTGCATTTTCTGAATCAACTGAGATTGGGGGCTGGTCCCCATGGTTCTTCTCAGGGTGCCTGCCAAACCCAGCTGCCTGACAAAAATATGTGGTGGTAGCTCATGGGTATTTCTTTGAAGAGGGATGATCAGACCCTGAGCTAACAAAGGGCTGATGAGCTAGATATGGTCATTAGTGGGAGGCACCAAAGAGAGCGGGAGAGAAGCATCTCTCCTGAAAATTCGTGCCTAAAACTCAAAATAGGTAAAAATAAATTGTAGGGTGTTGACTCCCTTCTATAGGTTACCCTAAAATAGACATATAAAATGACATGCACTTTTTTCAGTCTCTAACCAACCAGAAACAGCCCCAGTGTAAGCTACAATGAAGCTTTCACTAAAGCACTATACATTGCACATCTCTCTAGGAATGAACAATTGGCAAACTGCTACTTAACATTCTTTCCAGTTCATATTGATTGTAAAAGGTTTAGAGAAAGACCACAGCCTTCTGGGAGGCTTTACACTGAAAAGAGGAGACACAAAGGCTTATACTTTATGAGCTTCATTATGGACAGAATTCCTCCTATCGGGAGGAGCCCTCCCTTCCAAGTTGTTTATAAAGGCGAATAAAAAATGCTGTTAGCCAGGTGTTTTGGTTCTGAGGCATTGCTTAAAAAGCTTTTAAACAAGAGTTAACTGCATTTGCTTTTCAATCAGATCTTCTTTTTGGAGTCAGCTGAGGGGCCTGGAGCACTTTCTGAAGAGTGTTCTCGCTTAGGTTTTTGTTTGAAGTGTAGCTGAGACACGTTTAGAGAATTGTGTTAGCTCACGCCCTAGGCTGTAACAGCCTTCTCTAACATGGTTTTAAAACCATGTTGCCTCATCCACATTTTAAAACCAAATATTCGAATCCCTTGATCATGCTAGCCATACAGCCATGTTTAATAAGTAAGCTTAAACATTATTTAGCCCTGGTCTACACTACAGGGTTAGGTCGAATCTAGCCGCGTTAGTCGATTTAATAATGAATGCGTCTACACAAGCAACCCCGTTCCATCGACCTAAAGGGCTCTTAAAATTGACTTCCGTATTCCTCCCCAGTGAGGGGACTAGCGCTAAAATCGACCTTACTGGGTCGAATTTGGGGTTGTGCGGACGCAAATCAACATTATTGGCCTCCGGAAACTATCCCAGAGTGCTCCAATGTGACCGCTCTGGACAGCACTTTCAACTCCGATGCACTAGCCAGGTAAACAGGAAAAGCCCCGGGAACTTTTGAATTTCATTTCCTGTTTGGTCAGCATGGCGAGCTCAGCAGCACAGGTGACCATGCAGTCCCCCCAGAATTGCAAATGAGCTCCAGCATGGACTGAAAGGGAGCCACTGCATCTGATCGCTGTATGGGGAGAAGAATCTGTGCACGCAGAACTCCGATCAAAAATAAGAAATGCTAATATATATGCCAAAATCACACAGGGCATAATGGACAGAGATTACAACAGGGACACACAGCAGTGCGGTGTGAAAGTCAAGGAGCTCAGGCAAGCCCACCAAAAGTCAAAGGAGGCAAACGGTTGTGAGTCTCATGCAACAGGGAGGACGATTTTGTGGATGAGGAAGAGGAGGAGGAGGAGAATGTGCTGCAGGCAAGCAGTGAATCCATTCTCCCCAGCAGCCAGGACCTTTTCATCACCCTGGAGCCAATACCCTCCCAAGGCAGGATCCCTGACCCTGAAGGCGGAGAAGGCACCTCTAGTGAGTGCACATTTGTAACTACAGTACAGGGTTTAAAAGCAATAGTGTTTAATGTTTGATTTGCCCTGAAGACTTGGGATGCATTCACGGCCAGCATAGCTACTGGAAAAGTCTGTAAACGTGTCTGGGGATGGAGCGGGAATCCTCCAGGGACATCTCCATGATGCTCTCCTGGAGGTACTCTGAAAGCCTTTGCAGAAGGTTTCTGGGGAGGGCTTCCTTATTTCGTCCTCCACGTAGGACACTTTACCACGCCAAGCCAGTAGCAAGTAGTCTGGAATCAAAGCATGGCAGCGAATGGTCCTGGGTTTTGGTCGCATTCAAGCAACATTCGGTCTTTATCTTTCTGTGTTAGCCTCTGGAGAGTGATATCGTTCATGGTCACCTGGTTGAAATATAGGAATTTTTGTAAGGGAACAGTAAAAGGACCCCATTCATGCTGGGTTGTTTGCACTTGGCTAAAAGGGATCATCCCATAGCCATGCGGAGGGGTGAGGGGATCATCCCAAATAGCCACGCAGAGGGGTGGGAGGAGGTGTGTGCTGCACATCTACCCAAAAACTGCAGCTCCTCCTTTTAAATGGCAAACCAAACCGGCATTGCTTGCTATGGGAAAGGCAGGCACTGCGGTTTGAAAACATTCCCACATGTTACAAAGGTGTTAGAAGCCAAACCCGCGTACCCTTTGGCTTACCATGGTTGCCTGGAAACCGAATTCTGTTGCCCAGCCATTTGTGATGTGTCACCATATTGGCAGGTACTCAATATAAAAGGCAAAATGCAACCTTGTACCTAAAGCACATGTGCTGTCTGCTGTGAATTGCTTGATTCACTGTGAAAGAGTCTCCCTTTTGTTCTCAGAAATGTATCATCTTAAAGTTTACTCTCCCTTTTTATCCCCCTACAGGTGCAAATGTTTCTATGCTCCCCCTATCATCTCCATCCCTGAGGTTACTGCAGATTAGAAGGTGAAAAAAATGCACTTGCGATGACATATTTTCCGAGCTCATGCAGTCCTCCCACAGTGATAGGGCACAGCTGAATGCATGGAGGTGTTCAGTGGCAGAGGCCAGGAAAGCATTAAGTAAGCACGATGAGAAGAGGCAGGATGCAATGCTGAGGCTAATTGGGGAGCAAACAGACATGTTCAGGTGTCTGGCTGAGCTGCAAGAAAGCCAACAAGAGTACAGACTGCCGCTGCATCCACTGTACAACCACCTGCCCTCCTTCCCAAGTTCCATATCCTCCTCATCCAGATGCCCAAGAATGCGGGGAGGCTCCGGGCACCCAGCCACTCCACTCCAGAGGATGGCCCAAGCAACAAAAGGCTGTCATTCAAACAGTTTTCATTTGTAGTGTGGCTACAATAAGCAATGTGCCCTTGTCCTTCCCTCCTCCCTCCCCCCACCTGGGCTACCTTATCAGTTATCTCCTTTTTTTTTAATTAATAAAGAAAGAATGCATGGTTTCAAAACAATAGTGGCTTTATTTCCTTTGCCAGCTGTGATCGAAGGGGAGAGAGTGGTTGGCTTACAAGGAATTAAAATCAACAAAGAGGCAGGTTTGCATCAAGGAGAAACACACACAACTGTCACACTGTAGCCTGGCCAGTCATGAAACTGGTTTTCAAAACCTCTCTGATACACAGTGTGCCTACCTGTGCTCTTCTAATCACCCTGGTGTCTGGCTGTTCAAAACTGGCAGCCAGGCGATTTGCCTCAACCTCCCACCCCACCATAAACATCTCCCCCTTACTCTCACAGATATTATGGAGCACACAGCAAGCAGTAATAACAATGGGAATATTGGTTGTGCTGAGGTCTAACCTAGTCAGCAAACAGCGCCAGCGAGCTTTTAAACACCCAAAGGCACATTCTACCACCATTCTGCACTTGCTTAGCTTATAGTTGAACTGCCCCTTATTACTGGCCAGGCTGCCTGTGTATGGCTTCAGGAGCCATGGGAGCAAGGGGTAGGCTGGGTCTCCAAGGATACTTATTGGCATTTAAACATCCCCAACAGTAATTTTCTGTCTGGGAAGTAAGTCCCTTCTTACAGCTGTTCAAACAGCCTGGAGTTCCTAAAAATGCGAGAGTCATGCATCTTTCTCGGCCATCCCATGTTGATGTCGGTGAAATGTTCCTTGCGATCCACCAGTGCTTGCAGCACCATTGAGAACTACCCCTTGTGGTTTATGTACTGGTTGGCAAGGTGGTCCGGTGCCAAGATAGGGATATGCGTTCTGTCTATCACCCCACAACAGTTAGGGAAATCCATTGCAGCAAAGCCATCCACTGTGACCTGCACATTTCCCAAAGTCACTACCCTTGATAGCAGAATGTCAGTGATTGCATTGGCTACTTTAATCACAGCAGTCCCCACAGTAGATTTGCCCACTCCAATTGATTCCCAACTGACTGGTAGCAGTCAGGTGTTGCAAGCTTCCACAGGGCTATCACCACTAGCTTCTCAACTGTCAGGGCTGCTCTCATCTTGGTATTCCTGCACTTCAGGGCAGAGGGAAAGCATCTCACAGAGTTCCAGGAAATTGGCCTTACACATGCGAAAGTTTTGTAGCCACTGGGAATCATCCCATATGTGGAAGACTATGCGGTCCAACCAGTCTGGGCTTGTTTGCTGAGTCCAGAATCGGCGTTCCACTGTGTCAACCAGCTCCACTGCCGTCATGATGTCCCAATTGTCACATCCCATGCTTTCAGGAACGTCTGTGTCCACGTCCTCCTCACAATCGTCCTCGTACTGCCGCCTCTTCGCCAGGTTCTGTACATACTGCAGTATACTGCGAAAGGTGTTTACAATGCTCGCAACAGCAGTAGTGAGCTGAGCGGGCTCCATGCTTGCTATGCTATGGTGTCTGCATGGGTAACCCAGGAAAAAAGGCATGGAATGATTGTCTGCAGTTGCTTTCATGGAGGGAGGGGAGACTGACAACATGTACCCAAAACCACCCGTGACAATGTTTTTGCCTCATCAGGCATTGGGAGCTTAATCCAGAATTCGAATGGGCAGCTGAGACTGCGGGAACTGCGGGATAGCTTATCACAGTGCACCGCTCCGTAAGTCGCTGCTAGCCACGGTAGTGAGGACGCACTCCACCAACTTAATGCGCTTAGTGGGGATGTACGCAATCGACTGTATAAAATCAACTTCTATAAAATTGAACTAATTTCCAAGTGTAGACATACCCTTAGTCTACCTATGGTTTTATACAGCTGCCCATTATTGCAGTATCTGAGCACCTTCCATGTGAAATCAACAGCAAAGGCCTAGTGGACTTCATGGAACTCTGACACATCTTCCTTTTTGGGGTTAAAACTCAACTTGGGGTAAGGGTTGGGGTTGGGGATTTTAGGTATAAGGAGGTGTCAATGTTTAACTTTTTTGAAACTCAAAAGTTAACTTTAGAAACATAGGAGTGGCCTGATGGGATCAGACCATGGTCCATCTAGACCTGTTATTAGCTGACAATGATCAGCTGCAGATACTTCAGAGGAAGGTGCAAGAAACGTTGTTATGGGTAAAAGTGGCATGGTAAGGGGGCGGGGAGCAGTCAGGGCACAGGGATAAGGGGGTTGGAGAAAGGGCAGGGGGTCCCCGGGGGCAGTCAGGGGACAGGGAGCAGTGGGGGGGGTTGGAGGGGGCAAAGGTTCTGGGTGAGGGCAGTCAGGGGACAGGGAGCAGGGGGGTTGGATCTCAGGGGGCGGTTAGGGGCAGGGGTGTGTATAGGGGTCAGGGCAGTCAGGGGACAGGTAGCGTTGGAGAGGATGTGCAGTCCTGGGGGGTGGTTAGGGGCAGGGGTCCTGACATGGGGCAGTCAGGGGACAAGGAGCAGGGGGGGTTGGAAGGGTCGGGAGTTCTGAGGGGGGCAGTTAGAGGATGGGAAGTGGGAGGGGGTGGATGGGGGCAGGGTCCAGGCTGTTTGGGGAGGCACAGCCCTCCATAAAGTTTTGCAATCCCGATGTGGCCATCGGGCCAAAAAGTTTGGCTACGCCTGGACAAGATGACGTCTTGAGGGCCCTTCCAGCCCTACAGTTCTATGATTGTATCACTTTCAAACTTTTGTTTTCAATCCTTAGTAAAGTAACTCTTTATCCATATCAATGTCCAGAATTTTTTAATCCCACTGAATTCTTGACCTCAGTGATATTTTGGGGCAATGACTTCCACTTTCTAATTTTACATTGATAAAAACATTGCATAAAACAGTTTTAAAATTTTCTGTCTTCTAATGTCACTGAATGCCCACTTGTTCTTGTACGGGTTTCTCATTAAGCAATAGGAGTCTGAATTTTTTCCTTGCAGTGTCACTTTTCTCTTTGTTTGTTATGGACTGTACTGTTGTACCTCTCACTGGGTACAGCTAGTCTCCCAATGACCATGCTTTCACTTGCATTGAATGATGATATGGGTACTATATCCATTTAATTATGTACGACTAACATAATGCCATTCACATGATCCAACACTGAAAAGAATAGATTTCAAAATCTCATACTATGTAAGATTTTAAGCTTTGGAGCAGGGACTGTCTATTTTGTACAGGGCCTAGACCAATGGGGCTCAGTTGGGGTATCTATTTGCTACTGTAAAACAAATCATTTCTAAAAAAATGTAGAAGATCTGGATTAGGAAAGGCTAATAAATAAATACCACACAGTTACTTTAGACAAGTAAGATACCACTTGGCAGTCTGTGTTGTCAATATCAGTCTGTCTAGGCATATTAATATAGAAACAAACTTGTGATCCACAGTTGTCATTAGACAAATAAAATGGCAGTGGTTAGAAGCATGTTAACTTTATGAAAAATTTCAACAGCTGTCCTATGCCAAACCCAAAACACCTCAGTTGACAGCCATACCATCTTTCAAATACACACTCAAATGGGATTAGGCTACGTCAAGCTTTCCACATCTTCATTTCTCCCCCGCTTATTTTTTCAGAACTTTATTCTATCATCGAGACCACACTAGAAACCAACTTGTGACTCTCTGTAAACATGCAGCAGTGACTTGACGTATTTCTTGTACAATTGTCAATAATGTTTTTTTTTTTAAGATAGAGGAAAAAATTGTTCCTTATTATACGTGTATCTATTGCAATGTGAAATACACAATTCACTTCTTCATCCTGGAAGAGCAAATACACTCCTGTGCTAACAGCAATAAATACTGTTGTCTGCTGCTGAAACTGCAGCCTTCGTTAACAGGTACCCAAACCTGTTGATCTTATTTCATTTTTCTTCCGCCTAGTAAATGAGGAGGGTTTCTATTTACAGAATCATAACACCTCCACATCCATGAAAAACTCTTCAAAACTGTTGCCTAAGGATTTTGTAAATGTTTACACAGAAAAAGCAAGACTGTGCCGTGAGTTCCAAATGATAGTTTAAAAGGCTTTTTTATTGGCCCTTATAGGGGCATCTGAACAAAGTTTTAAGAATTTATAACAACATGTATATCAGACAGACACTGGAATTAAACTGGTTTTAATTTTCAGCTGATGCCTATGTTTGACTGCCTGGCTCGATACATTTCTTTATGGCGAGGATGTTTAAAGAATTACATTACAAAGAGCAGATCTTCATTGTAAATATGCCAACTGTGGCATATTCACTTGGTGTTTCACTGTTGAAAAGGACTGTTGAAAAAGAAAGCATACATCAGTATGGTCCAGTGAACAGGGCAAGCAGCTGGGAACTAGAAGAGTTAGTTTCTGGAATTAAAAATCAAAGATCCAAATCCTATTTGCTAAGGTTGGTATATCGGTATATATAGTGTGGGATTTTATCTGGTTCTAGCCACTTGGGTGACTGACTAGATAATGAACTTGTTTATGACTATTAAACAGGATGATTTTTCTGGTTTCTTTTCAATTTAGGAGACAGACTGTCTGGTTGATGAGTTGGCTCCAGGGTTAACAGACCTTTTTAGATGGCTAGCTGATTTTTTTGGCTGGCTTCCTAGCTGCAAAGATGCTCCCTGCGTGGCTGGTTTAAAAGGCTACTTGATTCATTGCCTGTAAAGAACAAAGGTCATCGTACAGTAAACCCCGTAATTTTCTTTTTTAAGAAAACCATTCCAAATGACTGCAATGCCGACTTGAGGATTCAAATTCCCTCTCTTCCTTTTGTTAAACAGTATAAACATTTCCTTGTGCATATAACATTGACGTACCAAAAAAATGGCTGCACTGGTGCATGAGAATTACTCTGTATTTTATTAAGCAATCTCATTGACTTCAGATTCCCTTAGGAACACAATTGTTTATTTGCACATAATGAAATCCACAGAAAAATAAGAGTTGCCATTTGGGTTCTCATGTGAGAGCTCACGTTGAACTAAGAAAGGATGCTATGTTTGCCTTCACCAGCCCTGCATTACTAGTATCTAAGTAATTATTTTGTACAATGCATCTGATGTGCTCGGAGATGTGCTATCTGTAGAAAACAAATTCTATTCTATTCAGAAGAAACTTTCTCTAGTTTGTAAAATATGAATAAGATAAATGTAAGGTGATGGAAACAATATAGCAAGGAAAAAGGACACAGATTAAACCAGAATGTATGAAAAGTATTTTTTTATATTCTTAATTTGTCTGTCAAACATGTCTGAAGTGCACTGTCAGAGCTGAATAAGGAAACATCCATCCTGATGACCTTCACCAGGGGTTCTCAACCTTTTTATTTTTGAGGCCCCCCAAAACATGCTATAAACATGCCACTGGTTTTCTGCTTATAAAAGCAAGGGCCAGCATTAGAGGGTAGCAAGCAGTGCAATTGCCTGGGGCCCCAAGCCACAGGGCCCCCCCCCAAGCTAAGTTGCTCAGGCTTTGGCTTCAGCCCCCGGTGGCAGGGCTCAGGGCCCCGAGCTTCAGCCCCATGCGGTGGGACTTCTGCTTTCTGCCCTGGGCCCAGTGAGTAACACTGGCCCTGCTTGGCAGACCCCCTGAAACCTGTTTGAGGCCCCCCAGGGGACTCCGGACCCCTGGTTGAGAACCACTGGCTTACACTACCCTAGCCACAATCCAGTGCTAACTGATTTCATATTAGCGAATCCAAATGTGATCTCTATCTAGGAAGCAGAGGTGACTGGTGACATATTATGATTTTTTGAATGTGTTGTGGAGCAAGTATTCGCTACAGTAGTTTGGCTCTTTAATCACATTTACCAAAAACACTGATAGAAACAAAGTCAATTTCCTCGTAAGATACATTCTAGAGATTGATCCAGATACCCATGAACTTTAGGACACTTGAATACAGATGCAGACATTGTAGGTTGGGCCCATCTCTAATGCCCTCTTAACTGTAGTTTCAGATATTTCTCCCAAATATCATTTTCTTTTGCCTCCTGTAGCATCCTAGCTCAGCCTGACAATATGGTGAAGTAGCTTCCTTCATTGATCAAATAGGAAACCCCAATACCTTGGCTTTTCTCTATGTTTAAATGAAGATTGACTTGACAAGGATGAGCAGCAATACAGTTTTAGCCAATAAAGATGTTTCCTTTTTCTCCATTGTGAAATAGATTTAAATAAGCATAACTGGTATTTTTAATGGGCTTCATTTTGACATTCCATCAGCCACTCACAGGCTAGCAGCCTTAGACAACACATATTCCCATTATTCTTGCACTAGGAAGTTGATGAGGGCAGTTCTTGGAGACAGAAAGGCCTTTTTGATAGGACGTCCCTGGAGGTGTTCGATTCCCAGCTCACTTTGAAGAATTAGTTCATGGACTTCCTCAGCATTCCGGGCTACTTGGCGAGGCATACTAACTTTGCCACAAGCTTTGTTATTGATCTGGAAAACAGAGACATGACAGCAAGAAAGAACTGAAATTACTAAATTGATCCAAAGGACTTCATATCTACACTCCAATCCACCCAGTTACACTTGTAGGAAACAAAGATATCAAACCTTCTCTTTCTTTATTGACTAGAAAGAAAAAACAAATAACCCCTAGGTACCATATAGAAAGAGAGCGACTCTGATTCACAGTTTATGCTCAAGGAAACTTGAAAGAATGGCAGTCTGAAGTTCTCCTTTTTGAAGGCTTCTAGTGTCAGCAGAATATACAACTCTGATATATTAAATATTTGAGAATTGCATAAGCTGAACAAGGAGACAGCAAATCTAACTGTTTGGCAGATGGAAATTTTTGATAGTCTGCTTTAGACTTTTGCTTTGTCTTTTTAAGTACTTGAATGATAAACCACAGAGATTAAACCACAACATTATTTTAAAATAAAACTTGTGACAGAGGAGATGCCTCTGAAAGAAATTATTCAAAAACTATTTTTAAAAAATGACATCCGTTTATTAACAAGATGATTATCCATAAAGCTAACAGCAACTGCTAGGAATACATCCCCTAAGAAGGTAATGCTTTCATTTGTTTGGTTGCTTTACAAAACAACTTTCGTACTGGCTCCCTAGCAGCAGGGAAAAATCACACACTACTGCAGAATAACCTATAAAAATACCTAGAGATTTATTTAAAATTATAAAAGACACCTCTGGGGATGCCTTTCACCCTTTCAACACTGCAGATCATTTCAGCCAATAAAATAGATAAAAGGAAGGAGAGTGGACATCCCTCCTGAACTCCTCCTCCCAATTTAAAACCAAGAGATTCATGACCACAAAAGCTGTCAGATTTGAATGTAACATCTTAATATAATTAACAAAATCAACCTCAATCCTAAATTATATCAAATAAGGTTATTAGATATTTTTATTCAATTTAACCAAATTACTTCCCAATAGGAATGTGGAAGGCCATTGTAGGTGATGCAGATCTTTGCCCTTTGGATCAAAAAGGAACATTTTCCATGGAGTTTGAACAGAAGCTTGAGTGAAACTCTTTCTGGCCACTGCATTTTATCAAGGATATTAGTATACAGGACAGCTACTGCAAACCAGAAGGAGGGGGAGAGGTTTTGTAAAAGGAAATAATTTGCGCAATTCTTAATGACTGAAGTGGGGGATACTTACTGTAACTGGAGGTTCTTCAAAATGTGTGGTCTCTATTAGTATTCCACACATGGATACGCACGTGCACCACATGCCTGAGTCGAGAAATTCTTCAAAGTAGTGTCCCTTGGCCCACACATGTATAGTTGTGCTCCTGACTGAGGATACAAGAGGCAGTATGGGTCAAGACCTCTCCAGTTCCTCTTCTCACTGCAAATCTAACAGCATCTAGGGGATGGAGGGCAGGTAGTTGAATACAGATAGGGACCACACATCTCAAAGAATCTCAAAGTTACAGTAAGTAACTTCCACTTCTTCCTTGAGTACTGGTCCCTATGTGTATTCCACATGTGGGTGATTTGCAAGCAGTGTTCAGATTGAAGGTGGGTGTGAGGAAGCCGGTATCAAAGATGCTTGCAATACAGCTGATCATACAGCAGCATCCACAACTGAAACATGAACTTCAGCGTAGTGTGTTGTGAACATGTGGACAAAACTCCAGGTAGCAATTCTGCAGAGGTCCTGCAGCAGGACATCAGACAAGGATGCTGTGGAGGCAGCTCGTGCGGCGTGAGCTGTGCCACCCCAGGAGGAAGAAGTTTTGCCATCTTGTAATGCTTTAAGATGTATCCCGAAACCTACTTAGAAACCCTCTGGGAAGATATGGCTTGCCCACACAATCTCTCTGCTATGGTGATAAACAGTCTCAGTGATTTCCTAAAGGGGCTGGTTCTTTGCAGGTAGAAAACCAGGGCATGCTGAACATCCAGGGAGTGAAGTCTCTGGTCTTCAGAGGAAGCATGGGGTTTTGGAAAAAATACAGTTACGTGTATCATTTGATTGATATGGAACTCAAACAATCTTTGGAAGAAATATGGGGTATATAATTGGAGAAAAAACATTTCTTTGTGAAACACTGTATAAGGAGGATCTGCCATGATGGCTCTGAACTCGCTGACCCTCCTGGCCAAAGTGAGAGCCACTATGAATGCCACCTTCATGGATAGTTGGATCATGGCATGCTGCCACAGGATGGATCTGAGAGTGTCAAGAGGACAAGGTTAAGGTCCAATTGAGGTGTAAGTTTAAGGCCTGGTGCAAAAGATCAGACCTTTCATAAGTCAAACTGTAGCAGGGTGAGTAAAGATGGAGCATCCTTCCCCTGGAGGAGAAGGCACTTATTGCTGGTAGGTGTAGTCGCAGTGAGTGAGACCTGAAGTCTTCAGGGACAGGATATAGTCTAGGACAATCGGAATGCTTAAGGTGTCTGTAGAGTGTTGGTGGAGTTGTGCCTGGGTTGAAAAGCATCTCCATTTGGCCATAGTAGGTTCTAGTAGAGTTCTTTCTGCTTTGGTTAAGGAACTTCTGAACGGGGAATGAGCATGAGTATTCTATTTCCAATGCCCATCCAAACACCGGGCTGTGAGGTGGAGTGAATCTGGATTGGGATGCTTGATTTCCACCCCCCATCCTGGGTGAGGAGATCTGGGAATGGGCGGATCCTGTTTGGTGGGTGGACAGACATTGTTAGAAGTTCTGTGAAAGCAGATCTGTCTGGGCCAGTAGGATGTAAGAAGAATGATGTTGGCTCTGTCTCGACATATCTTCCCCATGATTTGTGAAAGCAGGAAAATGGGAGGAAAGGCTCAGCTGAGGCTCTTCGTCCAAGACAGGATGAGAGCCTCACCTGGGGAGCCACTCCCCATAACTCCTCTGAAACAATATAGCAGGAGCTTTCAGTGCACATGGGACGCAAAGAGGTCCCATAGCGGAGTACCCCACTGTGTAAACATCTTCGGCCGAGGGGGTGGGGAGGGGTGCTCAGGCCTCCAGCTGGCCTGGGATTCCTCTGGCCAAGGGGGAGCTTGGGGCTCCTCCAGGCGGGGGGAGGAGGGAGGTTGGGGGCTCCGGCCATGGTGGGGGGCATGGACGGAGGGGGCAGAGCTGGGGCTAGCCACTCTGAAGGGGGGCTCCACTCACTGCCCATGTGCCTCACCTAGACAGTATAGGCACTGTTGATTTCATCACTGACAGAGATGGAGCGAGGGCAGGAGAAACAATTCTTGAATCCTGAGACTCTGGACACAGTCCCAGAGCTGGGGAGGGGTTGCCCAGCTGGGGAAAAGATATATCCTAGGCTAACTATAACTTTAACTACTAATAACTGCTAAGCTAAAATATTTAACTATTTACAAATATTTTCTTTTTTTGCAGGTTATACAACCTCCTGAAGGAGGACATGATTCTGACTCGGGCCATGTAGCGGTAAGAAGGAACTGGAGAGGCATTGACCCACACTGCCTCTTATACCTTTGGTCAGGAGCATGAGGAGAACTACTTCACATGTGCGACCGAGCCAATGAACACTGCTTTGAAGAATTTCCAAACTCAGGTGCATGGTGCACATGCTTACCCACCTGTGAGATACACATAAGGACCAGCACCTGAAGAGTAACACACATTCATATGTCTATTTCAGATTTTACGGGTCACAAAAACTGTCTACACATGCCTACTTTGTTAAAAGCATAATCAGATAATTCACCTCCATTAACAAAATTACTAGAAACGACATGCCATGGGTAGTGTAAAGATGCTCATTCTGTAACATGGTAACATCCTTTTAAATAGAGAGATCCAATGATTATATTATTGTATAATGCACTCTAAACAAAAGCTCACTGTTGTAATGATTATTGTATTGTCTCTTATTTACATGGCTAAGATTTGTAAATCTGTTGAAACTTTCTAAATAAAAACAAAGTTAAAAAAAAACACAACACAACTCCGTCTATACATTAGACCTTACTCTAACTCCTTATATGAAGCACACCATTAGATTTCAGCCATACTCTACAACACTTTATTGTAGCTTTTATGAAAAAATATGCAAAAGCTGTTGATCAGTCTATTTCTTTTTGACAGGGGGCTGCAGAAGGTGCTCCATTGATTAAACATTCCAAAGAAAAAAGTATAATATCAACATTAGTAGAGTGCTGAAAAAAACACAGGGAGACTGGATGGGTCATGAGATTGCTAATAAGATATAAAGCCTTTTACAACTAGGTCAACAGTTCAAATCTATCCCAGGAAAGCAGTGGCTGAAGAGATGGTAACATCTGATGCTGTTCACTGTCCTATGTGAAATGAGTGAATAAGTCTCAGTGTCATTTCTAGTGGGCAGATGACCACAGTGCAAAAACAATCACAACCCGCATACTTGGTGCCAGTCTTGGCAGAGAAGCCACAGGACTGAATGAATATGACAAATGGATTATCTTTTCACTCCCACAAGTAGTCCCTCCAGTCAGGACAGAGAAGCATGTGTAAACTTGCACTGCAGCTGCCAACACTCTCAGTCCTGACCTGCCATATCCTTGCTATTTGTAGCCAGGACAGAGTGTGCAAATTATGCCAAACTGCACTGTGGTTTTGTGATATTGTAATTCACCAAATATTTACAAAATGGTTTTCTTCACCACCTGATGTGGAAGGCTTGTGTATTAACTCTGTTATTAAAATGCAATCTTCAGAACATCCACCACCTTTAACAAGCACTCTAGTCACATTTTAAAAAAAATTTAAAAGAAGTTACATTGGATTGTCAGCTGTACCCTTGTCAACTACTATGATTAGTCCCCTTCCTTTAGCCATCAATGGGATAATATAGCCCATATCTGCTCCAGGTAGATGTGTTAGGACCAGAAAGCCAGGGTGCAAATATTCTGTTTGTGAACCATGACCATCCTGTGTTACTGAAAAATCTACTTCAATGTGACCTTCAAGAGGGGACAAAAACTGTGCTTGTGTCCTTTTTTTGCTTCTTTATGATGTATAAAGGAGGAAGCTGTCAATTTCCTTTCGGCTACTTTTTTACATTAGAAATTCTGGATGTCATTTACTTTGGAAGAGTCTTCAGGGATTGAAGCCTAGTGAAACAATGACTCTGTAAAAGATTGAACTGAGCAATTAGAGGGAGAAGACCTTTAAGTCAGACTTCCATACTTTTTTTTTTTTTTTTTAAAAACACCCATCTGACTCCAATCCCTCATTAGCGCCTGCAATAAAGCAGTGTAATAAAGCAGCAAAAAAAGTCATAAACGAGCTTTAAAAAAATTCCTTTAAAAAACTTCCTATGCAGGAGTAGAATTCTGAACAATTCTGCAGGCATTGATATGTGAGGAACTCTACTTGTGTGTGTTTGCAGTATCAGATCCTAAGCTTCTAAAGAAATAAATCGTTCTGCTTTTCCTTTCTATTCATTGAGCTGACACACACCACAGTGGGTAGTTCCAGATATTTTTTACAATGCCAAATGGTATGATGTAATGTAATGGTGGGCAAAGTGCAGCACTACAATAATGCCTGGGACAGCAGAAATGCACACATACTATACAGTGTGTCTCAGCCTTTCTCCTATAGGTAATCTAAAATTTAGCAACTATTTCTTTTTGCCTGGCTCTTAAAAGGAACTGCTCTCTGTTTTCAAATTCATCTACTTCCCTTAGCTCAGAGAAGGCTTTAACATAAGAGATATTAAATCAACATGTGCTGCTTCAGCACACAGACTATTCCGTCTCTCTAAAAAACATGAATTCAGGTTAGGCTGAGTGCACATTTTACTGGGCCCACTCTGGGAATTTTTTACACCACCATTCATTTTTAAATGGAATATAGAGGGTTCAATAATGCTGACCATTGACAAAAAGACTCACCATGCAATGTGCTCGAAAACAAAGAACAGCCTGGCATTTTGCTGGATAGCATAAACAACAGAATGGGAAAGGTAAACAAAAGTTGTAATTGTCACCCAGGTCCCTCCTGCTTAGGCTTCTTTTCTAAACCAAACATGGCCAGTTTTTTTTTTTAAACTTTTCCTCTTAGGTCAGATTTTCTAAACCGTTTAGCATCTTTGTTGCTCTGCTTTGGACTCTCTCCAATTTATCCTCATCTTTCTTAAAGTATGGTGCCCAGAATTGGACGCAGTACTCCAGCTGAGGGTCTCACCAGTGCCAAGTACAGCAGAACAGTTACCTGCTGTATATCACTCCTCTTAATACATCTAGAATACATCTAGCCTTTTTCACAACTGCATCATCATTGTTGACTCATATTCAATTTGTGATCCACTATCACCCCCAGATCCTTTTCAGCAGTACCATCACCTAGTCAGTTATTCCCCATTTTATAGTTTTGCATTCGATTTTTATATCCTAAATCCAGTACTTTGCACTGATCTTGAAGGTGAGGCGTGTATTTGTTTATATTTTTTGTAATTTTCAGCAAAATCCTTTTGATTGTTTTTGAGTTACGGATTAATGAAAAAGCCATACTTTTGCCATTGTAAACAATTTTAATTACTTTTTTATTTAAATATAGGACTATAGCAAGAACTGTAGTCTGAAGTTTTTGCCCACTTGGCATTAGGGACTTTCCTTTGCTTGGAGAACAAAATGAGAAACCATAAGCAACTGAAAGATTCTTCTAAGAATTTGCTAAGGATTTTAGCAGAATCAAAGGCACCATATATCACATTCTGCCCATCTGGATCAACCAGGGACTCAGGCAAGGATAAGAGATTTTGGCCTCAGTCTGTTAACAGAACAATTTGCATGAGGAAGACTACAACCAAAGTCTTCATTGTCTTTTTCAATGTGAAGATACACTTGTCACAATGCAAAATAATAATAAAACTATCCACAGCTAAACTATAATGGCAAAAACTGGGAAACTCATGCATCCTGCACCCTGTTCACCCAAATGAGGTGAGGACTTAAGCATATTTATGACCACTCACATGCTACCACTGCTCTGGCAATTTTCCTCCTCCTCCTTTTTTGAAAATAAACAAGGATTTTTAATCCATCCCCAAAATTAATACCAGCGTAAGGCTGTACAGTTAACAACAGACAGGCGTTTTACAGAAGTTAAAGATTCCAACAGTAACATTAACTCAGCTACACTGTAAATGTATCTAGTACTTTCTCATTCTGTTGTTCAGGTTAAATGTGTAGTGGAACAAATTATTGTTAATTTTGCAAAATGTATATCATAAAATATGAACAATGTGCCATGTGACCTTGTTAGAATTTTCACCTGTGCATTTCCTGATTTTTTTGTGAAAACAGTTGTAGAACCTTAATGTCACTATCATAATGTTTTTTCTATTTTACATACACACACCCAAATAAAATCTTTAATTACCTGATCACATACTATTTATTTTAAAGATCCTGTCTCCTTCAGTGCACATGATGGACAGAAACACAAGAGAAATCTTTACATCTAGAACATATGTGTGTGTGTGTATGTATATCATGTAAAAGGATGCTCTCTTTCCTGCACTGAGTGAGGCGGGGTCCTTTAGATCAAAGAGACTGTGATTATATCATTAACAGTTATTGTAATGCATGTGGACAAATGGCTCTAAATTATAGTTACACAGGCACCAGAAGAGCTAAGCCTGGGACTCATGGCATCCCCCTCCTCCAGGGTCCAAGCTCTGCAACTGTTCCCCTAAAGGCTGAAGAGACAGTTGCTGCTGCTGTCCCACAATCTGGAGTTAAAGCTTTGTTGGGTCTGGGAGCATGCTGAGTGCAGTCAGGAGGTTCCAGAGATTTTAGTAGCAAGCTATATTGATCATGTGCAAATGGGAATTTCCAGAGGCTTGAAACTTGGACAACTCTGGATGCATTTTCCTGGGGACAGCAAAAGGCATCTATCTCTCTGACCCTAGGACTACTTCCTTGCCAAATTCCAAGTTCTTGCTGCAAAACATGAAGTTGCTATAAGTCTGCAAAGCACAACTAGAAAAAAATTTAACATTGGCAGAACTACTTTATTTCCTCATTCCTGGAAACAGTTAATCATGTTTTGCTGAGATCTGCAAAGAACGTCAGCCTGAGGTAGAGACCAAACATGGAAAATTTTAGCCTAGACAAAGTTTGGCTAAGTTACAAGCAACTCAAAACAGGGTCTTACAATGGTAAATGTTAGGTAACCTTAACGATGGGCAGAGCAGCCAGTTTTGCCTATAAATATACACTTTTTGTATAGATACATCATCATCAATGGATTAAGAGATTAAAAATATGTAGAGGCCCCTTAGCTGATATGTTCATAGTTTTTGCTTGAGATTCACTCAGCTTTGCTTTGCTCTGAGCCCTGTCCTCAACTGTGCCTAAGCCAAACCTCTTAGAGTAGTAGTATCCACAATCATACAGGTATCTTCATACTTATTTTATTCTTGGTTTCTCTTGCAAGACCACTTCATTTATTCATCTGAGCAGTCTTCCAAATTAACCAGCACAATTCTAACTTTAGCTTTCATTCTTTCTAACCTAGCATTGAGTCAATCAGCAATGTAAAACCTCAACTGTAGTCCTCAAGAACAAAACTAGCAGCTAATAATGCATTCATTGACCACTACTAAAACTCAGCTTGTAAACTCTTACCAGAACAGACATCTCTATGATATCTGGTTGCTGGAGGTATTCTGGGTCCACTTTGGGCCAGGATTGATGTAGCACATCATCATCCCACTTATGATACGCACAAAGTTTATTCTGCACATGTGCCAAACCTACAACATAAAATTGATAAATTGCTGATCATATTTTAACTCAAACATTAAATCTTTTGAGTTTCATAAATATGTCAAAAGACTGCTTAATTTAAATCTTGTCTAAAGCAAATCCACTGGGAGGAAATAATATGGTTTAGTTTAGCATACAGCATATTATAAACAGAAAGATACTCGGCATTCAGAGCTTTGAAGGGGATTTTCTTATATAATGTACAGGGATTCAAATGTGAATGCTTTTCAGATTATGATTAGAGCTCCAAAACCTTTGCTACTTTGTCATAAGGCACAGTTATAGATGGCCAAAACTTACTCTGTTTTAATTTAAATTGATGCTACATTGTTACATACAACAAACTTTAATCTTATAGCTAGGGCCCTACCAATTTCACAGCCATGAAAAACGAATCACGGACCATGAAATAAGTCCTTCCACGTGAAATCCGTGCTGCTATGAGTGCCTGGGCCAGGGGGCTCCTCGCTCTGGCCATCCCTTACACAGCCACTCTCGGGGGAAGATTAGACCCACCTCCACCTCTGGGAACCTCCTGCACCTTCAGGAAGCTCTGTGGTTGCTGCTTTCAGAGTCCAGCTCTGCAGGCAGCACAAAAGTGAGGGTGGCAATCCCGTGACCCTCCCACAACGGGTTTGTGACCCCGCACTATCTCCTTTTGGGTCCCCCACAATGTGAAATTTCAGATTTGAACATCTGAAAATGTGAAATCTACAAATTTTCAAATCCTGTGGCTGTGAAATTACCATAATGGACCATGAATTTGGTAGAGCCCTATTTATAGCCAGTCAATTCTCTGCACTCTTCACAACTGCAACTAGTTCTTGTTTAAATCATTGCTTAATCTCAATCTCACACCATATTCAAAACGATATTCTTCACATTTAAATCACTAATCCTCACTGTGGCTCTGTTTCCCAATCTGTAAAATGTTGTATACCATTATTTGCAAGGCTATGTAAAGATTTCTGTAAAGTGTTTTGAGACTCTCAAATAAAAGGCTCTACAGAATTTAAGTATAAACATTATTGCACTCTTTCACACTCTCTGAAATGTGTTACATTTTTATTTTGTCTACAGCTACAGGTTAACTTTCTACAAATGCTTCCCTTTTTATCAGATAGGCTTCACTCTCTGACAAAATACAAGACAACCAATTCCAGCTCTTCAGTGTAAGTCATCAGTAGACAGAAGGAAACAGTACTGACATCACTCTTTCATGGAATGAACACTTTAATATGGAAATACAATGATTTAGTTTACTCCTGTTGCAGGATGAAATAAAAACACTGATTTCAGTGAACTTAAACATCTACAAAAATATTTGAACATGAAATTGATGCTTCCAGTTGCCATTGTAATTATTTATGTTTCTTATAAAATCAAGGAATTTTCAGATTAAAAATACATCATGTATTTCAATGAGATAACACAATTCTAAATGTTTTCTTAAACTAAAATTCCAGTCAGAACTGCAAATCCATAGCAACTGATCAGATGTGTAGTTGAAAATGCGCATATCTTGTCCACATACAGTTACAAACTCAATGTGAAAAAGAGGTCAAAGACATGTATGTGTCTTCAGTGACTCAAACAATAGAGTAAGGAAAAACAATAGTCTTAAGATGCATTGCCCCGTGAGATTTGTTCAGAATCAGCTTTATGAAGCAATTAAAATAAAAACTTCACAGAGACAAAGACAGAATCCACGGTATTCCATGCATAACAAATACATTTATCATAGTGATTAGGTAAGGCAAATGTACTGAATAAGAGCAAATGAAGGGAGAGTGGGAGTTTAACTCTTCCAAAATTAAAGTCTGTCAGAAAAATGTTGCAGACAAGCCATTTCTCTAAGTGATACAAATACTCTACCTATTTCCTTAATTACTCAGAAGGTACGTGGATTGGTGGGAGTTAATTCTGATTGCAAGCAAGAACATGCAAGCATTTCTTAAGTGTGACAATGGGGGCTCCAATCTTGTTAAGTAAATATCTGACAAAATACTTAATTGGGGGCAAAATAAGAATTTTTAAGAATAAGATTTTTCTGTAACAGGAGTATTGAAACCAAGAAAGCAAAACTAAAGAAATCAAACAGTAGAAATCTTCATGGTGATGATTCATTTTCTCATTGACTTTAAAGAAAATAGCTGCTACAGATTCATCTTTTTTTGGCTTTTGCATGTAGAGATGAGCTCACTTCTTTCCAAATGATCACATGCTTTGCAGAAAAACATGCATACAGGCCAGGCCAGGCCAATCCTTATTTTCCTGTTTAAAATGGCTTCTTCATACTATTGCAAAAACACCTTCTAAAGATCTGAGACAAAACCTAAAGAGGCAGAAACTGGGTCACCCATGAACCCTGTGGAGGCTGTCAGTCCTCATAAAATAAGCAAAAAGGAAAAGATTCTTCAGGAGATACAGAATATTAACACCGCAAAAAAAGTGTCACTTTTTTAATAGATCCTTTCACTACAAGATATGTCATCAGTTAGAAAGATTTAGCTCGTCTATATTTTAAAAAATGTGAAAAAAATCAACAGGGCTGGTTTCAGAAAATGCAGTTAGACAGGAAACCAAAATGAAGGTTTCACTTACCTTGCCTGGTTGGTTTCCTGTCTTAATTCACATTCTGTAAGCTCCAGAACACAGAAAATGCAAGAATCATAATTTGTTATATAATTTCAGAGCAAAACAAATAAGAATGGAGCTTTCATCGTCACAATCAGGAATTGCTTGTACATTTTTAAAAACTAGCCATCAAAAATAGAAATGCAAAATCATAGGGTTAGGAGGGACCACAAGGGTCATCTAGTGAAACCCCCTGCCATGATGCAGGATTTGTTGTGTCTAAACCACCCAAGACAGACGGCTATCCAGCCTCCTTTTGAAATAACTCATTCTGCTGTACTATATTAAAAATATGATTTGAACCAATCATTTGGCATTTTTACCAGACTTATCTTTTGAAATTATTAATTTTAACACTTATCTTTGGTCTTGCTTATGTTGGGTTCTCATAGGTGGAGAAATTAACTGATGAAATACACATTACAAAGAAACATGTATTTTGCTTATATTTTCACAGCCTGTCTTGTTCTGTTGGCTGTACAGTCTACTGCAGGAGAAGTTCCTAAATCCCAAATGTCCTTCTATTTAGTAATTATTTATATAGGGCCATAAATATGCATAGATCTTTATAGGCTGATAAAAGGCAACATCCCTGCCTAAGGGATGCCCAAGGCCCTGATCCTGCCTCTGGATCTGCCTGGGTGGTATGCACTCTTACCTCATACAGAGCCATGGAGGCACAAGGGTCCAGCCCTGCAGCTCTAACTACAGGAACAGGGTTCAAGTTAAAACACAACATTGTAAAAGGCAGAAACAAACACTGGTGAGTGTGAAAGAGTGGTTTATGGGGAGGGGAGGACATGGTTTAAAGCAGCAAGATCATGTGAATGCTTTGATTAATAGTGTAAGAGTCATGAGAATTTAATAAGAATATTACTTCCCATAAAATACTGATTTTGGTATAGAAAAATAAAAATTATTGCCCACATGGAAAATTTGTTTTGAGGAAGGACTAAAAAGGGAGGGGGAAGCAAGGCAGCTCACAGATCACATTAGCATGGTGGACCCAAGCTTACACATGAAAGAAGGCATAGACACAGGCATGGTAGAATGAAACAATGGATGCAACTACGCTAGAAAAAATGGCACCTGTTTTCCAGCAGTGCTACAGCTGCACTGGTGCTGGAATATGAGTACAAATGTTTCTAGTATACATAAGGGCAAAGACGGCAATGAGACATGTAGTGTGGGATGGGGGAGAAGGAGGAGTCAAAAGAAGTTTGCACAGACAGGTAGGCAGATGGTAGTGCTGTGAAGGCAAGGAAGAGCGGTGACTGAATGTGATGAGGGAAGTGAGAGGAAGCCAGTGGAGGGATTTGAAGTGGATGTGACCAGAGTTTAAGGCAAGGGGTTTTAGGCAGAGATATGGAAATATTAGAAAGGGGCAACGCAGAGTGATCATATATAAATGTGATGCAAGTATTTATTATTCAAGGGTTATTTTAGCAATTTCTGGGTTTGGCAGAGACAAAACAATGAGAATCTTCATTGAGTAAAAATACAGATAAATGAAGCATTCTCAAGCAGCTCTGTACAGCCATTTACAATATTTAGCAGATTTTCATGTTTTATTATTCTATTTGCCTCTGCAATCAATTCCAAGTGTATTGTCATCACTCTACTATGCTCTTGGTATATTTCTGTACTGGGTTTTAAATGGACCTTCCTATTAAATAAAATCAAACCAGAGGAATCTCAGGATGCACATTTGGCAGTACAAGAGGTACATGTCTGCAGAGCACAAGTGCTATGCTTTGCAACAGCAGAGCAATTAAGTCCATATTACCATAGTTGTTTCCAAACAGCTAGGAGGAAAGCTGTGCAATGTTACTAGTACCACACAAGTGGGTATTCCAAGGCTAAACTTACACTTAGTTGAATACAATCCCATTGGGGATCATTTTGTATGTCTCACAGCAGGAACCCATGAACACCAAACAACGTTTTGGGATGCAGGCCTAGAAACTAGAGCCAGAGTTTTGGAATGTTCTCCCATTTAGCTTACTCTAACTGCATCCTTCTGAACAAGGCTGACCATGTTTTTTCCTTCTCAGTTCATACAGATTTATTATTCTTGGTCTGACAAGAAACTGGTGGCAAGGGATTTTTATACTGGACCAGGATTCTTTTGATATTTGGCCATGTTGCTTATTGGGATTTCTGCTTTTAGATTTTTGTGGGGACTTTGAAAATGCACTCAAAGGCCTTCGGGTTTTGTGAGCCATGAAAATACAAGTGCACTGCTAAACAAAAAACATTTCACACACTGCACCTAAACTAGCTTTGCGCAGTTACTATTATTGACCTAGCTTGTAAGGTGCATTGTCCTAGGCCATCCTGAGTCATTCTTTCCTGCACAGGATAAATGACTCAGGAATCCTCTGCTCTAGCACGACAACTCCACTCCATTTTCTCTGCGTGGGATGGAACTGTGTCCTGTACTTCTGTGAGACTCTTCTAGGGCATTTATAAAGAGTCAAAATCTGGTGAGAAACCTCTAAAAGGAGCATAGGTCAGATGATGAAGACAAAATTATCAATGGTAAGTATGTGGTTTGTGCAAGGACAAAGCAAAATTACCAGTCCTTTTAGTAACTTTAACATAATTTTTACTTAGCCCTTATTCTTCAGATAAAATTCTGTCAGCAGCCAGTGGAGGTGTTCTCTGAGCAAGGACTGAGTGAAAACTGAATCAGGATTTCAGGAATGAGATGATTGTAGTGGCTCAATTTGTTGCCAAGACAATTATCACATCATACATACCAGTAATTATGCTCAATTTAATAAATCATGAAAAACTGATGAAGTGACCATGCTTGTTTAACACATATCACATGGCACTTTCACCTTTTCGTGACATAAGTAGGTCTAGCACAAATGAAACTTCTAAAAACAAGCAGCTCCACATCCTTGCCTGGATGAGAAAATACTGGGTAAGCACAAATACACAAAAAGAGTCTCAAATTTAGCAGTGGTGCACGTATACTCCTCAGATACAAGGTTTCAGGAAGGATATAGATTTCCTCTTCCTGTTAGTGTTCACAGACTGCCAAAATGTATGTCAGCCTGATGAACTCTTCCCACACTGAGGGGCTACATTAACTGTTGTTGGTTTGGGGTTTTTTTTGGTTAAACTATAGCGTAGTGTGTACTGTGTAACAGAATTAAGCTGACACAAAGACATTGGAAACAGTTCCTGCCCTAAGCTGGAGAAAGGGCCACTTCCCAAAAAAGTAAGATACAAAAATATCGAAGTACCATAACTACTCAGTTATTATTGTTCAACTGCTGAAAGGTAATACATTTATCAGACAGCATTCAAACAGCCTTTCCCTATATTCAAACTGGAAAAATGCACTGCTCAGGCCTAAGTAGATTTCTCTGCTTATCCAAAGTTCTGCTTGAAATATATAAACAAAATGGTCACATATAAACCAACAAATAAAGCAGTTTTCCGTCACTGAAGTGCAAAAATTATTGGGTTTTGATTCTATTTTACAAAAAATGTTCCTTTCTTGTGCATTATAATCTATAAAAAGGAAGGGTTACAATACAAGGTTAAATATTACACCAGAGGGATCCTGTGGCATCAAACCCAGAGTGCTGATTTTGAGTGCTTTGTCATTGGACCATAAGAACGGAAGGTGGTAGACTAAAAGCTAAATTATAAATCATCTTTGAGGTGATACCTAAAAAACCCTTGATAATAGCTAGGCAGTTGATGTCTCATCACTCTATTCATAACTGTTTCCATGTTAGCTTGTGCTCTCCCTGCCAGTTTGTTGTTTTTTCCTGTTGTCTTTTGTCATGTACTTAGATTGTAAGAGATTTGGGGGCAGGGACTGTCTTTTCATAATGTGTGTATACAGTGCCAAGCACAATGGGGCCCCGATTGGGGAGTCTTGGTGCTACTGAAATACAAAAGTGATGTTAGTTTAAAGCAGAATTTTTCTGTTGCAATATCTTCTTACACACTTCATTCTTGCCAGTAGGCTTGGAAGAATTAGATTTTTATTGGTAAGCGTTGGAAAACATCAATTTCACTGTATACTCAGACAAAAAATAATTTGCATTAATAACAATATAAATTTACAGATAGGCAAAGAGAGAAAAATGCTGCTAGAGAAATTATTAGAGGATTATTGATATAAGGATATTTTCTTTGTATATTTTGAAGTCTGATATTGACAATAAAGTTATAGCTTTATGAGGCTTTAAAGTTTTGAATCTCAATGTCAACTGTCATTAAATAATTATTGTCTGACCCCCATAACTTCCTGCAACTGTGAACATTTAAATAGATAAAAATAGGAAAAAAAAGCTTAAAAATAATCAATATCTGTTGAAATTATATATTAAAAAATGATTTTGCCAAGCTTACCCATAGTCAGTGATAAGAAGCAGTTGAAAAGATTAATGAGATTATACTACTAAAATGTAATACAGCCTAGAAGGCGGCTTATTTATACTTCAAAGTACTATGCAAGACACTCCAACTGTGCTCTCTCCCTTTTTTAAAGGCTGTAATGAATTAAATGCTAGGTATATTACCCAATAAACACTCCCCAGTTACAAAATACTATTAACAAAATCCTTTCTTCTCAAGGATAGTTCAAATAAAGGAATGTAACATGATGCAGTGTAAACAGAAGAATCTGTTTTCCTGTTCAATGTTGTTTTTAGCCAACAGGAAAAATATCTATTTAATTATTAAGACTTGTCTATCTTTAGAAAGAAAATTCTTCTTAAATTCATTACTGAAAGGAACAAAAAGTAAATTAAAGGGACTGTATCAGATATTTTAGGGCCAAAATTTGGATAGCAAATATATAGCTTTATTACTATTTGTATTACAATAGCACCTCCAACTAAGATTGGGGCTCAACTGCGAAAGGTACTGTACAAACACGAAGTAAGAGACACAGACCATGCCTTGAAGAGAATACAAGCAAAATACAGGAGACAAAGAGTGGAGAAAGAAAATTCTATTATCCCTATTTTATAGATGTGAAACCAAGGCACAGAGAGAATTACCCCTATTTTGCAGATGGAGAACTGAAGCACAGACAGAGATTAAGTGGAGGATTTAAAAATCTTAATATTAATGTTTTCTATCTTTTTAAAAACAGTGAAAAGATTGGTTTAACTGTCAAATCCAAAATCTTATTAAACACGTCTTTTCCAGTAGGTATGATTATAACTGTAATGATAAAGTGTACAGATATCAGGTAAAAGGTACAGTCAACACAAATAACTTATAACTTTACAAATTATGCTGACATACAAGTGACACAGTGTGATTGTCTTTAAAATCTTAAAGCTACAGTTCTTGAAATAATCCAAGAATTTAACTCTCCTACCTCTATATACAATGGGATTGAAGAACATGCCTAAATTGCTGATGACTAAGGTTTAGAAGATCAGGAATGCAGACTCATATGTTTGAGACCATTAACCAGCTTCCCTGTTGTTGAATAACTTGGCTCTAGATGGATACTTTTCATAGATGTCTTGATTGAGTAACGACAAATGTTGGATCCTCTCCAAGTAACACAATTTATATACTATATAAAGCAGACAATAGTAACACACACTTGATTTCTCTTGTGATAAAATAGCTTAACTATAGAGTGTAATGATGATCAGGATGATACAGAAAGCTTCTTATGTTCAGTCCATACCCTTCTGAGTTTAGCAATCTAAACAAACTGTCTGTGTAGTTGTAGGCTAACTTCATTTGTGCATGGGGGTGGAATCTCTGGACAACACAACTGCATCCTCAAATATATGTAGTAAGAGAACAGACCACAATTAATTAGTGTTCTTGCTCTGTATTCTCATATCATATATATAGGCCAGATCCTGAAAAATGCTGAGCATCCACAACTCCCAATGACTTTAAATGAGAACTGAGGGCATTCCGTATTTTACAGGCTCAGGTCCTATGTTTGACCAGAGAGAGATCTGAGCCAAGACATGTTGGTAGTTTTTGTCATTTTACCAAACGTATTTCATAATTCTCTATTCATTAATATTATTTGTATTTCAGCAGTATCTAGAGGCCTCAGTTAGTGTTCCTGCCTTCATTATGCTAGGCACTGTATGCAGATATAATAAAAACTCCAAACAGTTGGAAGATCAGATTGTGGCAATTATAGTAATTTCTGTGCAAACAAAGAGAAAAATGAATTTTGGTTGATGGTTTACAGGCAAGAGAAAACTTCCACATAAACAAACAGTCCAATATCTATTACCTGTAAATCATTAACTAAAATTAATATTTCTCCTCAAGAATCTTTTTCTCTGGCAGTGAATTACAATGCTATACATGGCTCCGAAAAATAAGCTATTTACAGTAGCACCTCAGAGTTATGAACACCAGAGTTACAGATTGACCAATCACACACCTCATTTGGAACTGGAAGTACGTAATCAGGCAGCAGCAGAGACCAAAAAAAAAAAAAAAAAGCAAATACAGTACAGTACTGTGTTAAATGTAAGCTACTAAAAATATAAAGAGAGAGTTTAAAAAAAAAGATTTGACAAGGTAAGAAAATTATTTCTGTGCTTGTTTCATTTAAATTAAGATGGTTAAAAGGAGCATTCTTCTTCTGCATAGCAAAGTTTCAAAACTGTATTAAGTCAATGTTCAGTTGTAAACTTTTGAAAGAACCACCATAACATTTTGTTCAGAGTTACTAACATTTCTGAGTTATGAACAACCTCCATTCCCGAGCTGTTCTTAACTCTTGAGGCTCTTCTATAGTAGCTCTGCTGAATCAAACAACCACAGCATGAAGATCTTTGCTTCTGAATGTTGCTTCATAAAATGCTATGCCCAAGGTAACACAGTTCATCATGGCCAACTTCAAAAGGGAATATATTCCCATTTTCTCAAATATATCATGGCATTTCTATCAACAAATCATTAACATGATTGCTGCTGACTTCTGAATTCTGATATGTACATCCCTCGCCCTACTGATGGCAACTCAAGCAGGGTTGTAAAGGTTTGGCCAACGTAGGGGTTGAGACGATGTAAGGCTTAAGCAAGGTTTTATCTCAAGTCCCCTAAAGGAATTAACTCACATCAACGTGTCCCTAGTTGTCCAGGGTATGCTACAATAGTAGTACTATGAACCCACAACCCTCCATGCTGCTTGGCACATAGCCCTGTAGACAGGGGTCCTCTTAGCCCAAACTCATCACAGGGAGTAGGGACCACTCCTATGGTACAAACCCTTCTTTTAAAAGATCTGTTTCCTTCCCCAGGCCCAGCTATCAGCCTTTTCCTCCATGACAGCCTGTACAAACCCTTCTGAGTGTGGCAGGTCCTTTTTCCTCTCACCCAAAGAAACGTAACCTTTTCCTCACCCATCACATCACCTCCACAGAAAAACTACAATGTGACCATAGATATAAATCATGAAAGCAGAAAGGTGTAGAATGATCAATCTGTAAGACTCGGGTTAGTGTAGGAATTATATGGATGAGCGGGAATGACAGGCATGAGGACATTACTAAACCTGACTCCCTGGGGTGGGAAAGTTGTGTATTTGGCGGTTATGGTGACTGACTGAGGTCTTGATCTGCAGGCTATTAAGTGCCTAGGAGGTGCATCGTTTTTAAGATGCTTCTTGCAAACTTATCTACAGTTATTATGTAACTTCCTTGGAAATTATTTCCCCAACCTTATTTTTTCTGCAGGGTAATAAAAAGCATTTTATGCAAATACCTTTCCATAGCTCTGAGGCTATGTGCGGGGCCATAGGTGCAATCATAATACAAAGAGTAGCCAAAGCATCTTCAAATTCTGCACTGTGGAGAATGAGAGGTTGAGAGGCTTGCTATGGAAAAGGGGAAGAAAAAGAAACAGGAATTGTAAGTATAAATGTTCCTATAAAAAGGCAGTTTGTAATGGAGAGAATGAAATAATAAAAACATAAATCAATGCCTAAGTCCAGAAAAAGTCCCATTTTACAATGAATCAGAAGCTTAAAAAAGGCATGGAGGATGAAAATGGAAACCATTCCAAATTCTTGCTCCCAGAGTGCACCACTGGAAAGAGCTGCGCACACACAGAGGACGCTTACACAGAGCTCAGGCACCAGCACTCTTATGAAATGGCTACAAACTTGCACCCGGAAAAGGATCAGTGTGACTGGACCCTGTGGGTCTGCCCATATGGAAGCCTTTGCAGGATGGGGGTCTAGAAGAGCATTCTGGGTACTAGAATGTGTGTTCCTACCCACCTCCCGAAGTGCAGTGTCCAATAAGTTCACAATTCATCTCAAAAAAACCTGTCACACTATTAAGCCTCACCAGGAATGTAACCAAGGCATGTAACCAATGTAACTGAGATAGGGCTCATCAGTATAGGATTCTGGCCTGGTCTAGATAAAGCTGGTATAGAGTTAAAGGTATCTAAAAAAAATGTGGGAGTGAAAAACATAGGAAAATCTTTTGTGGTTCAAGTCTTTGTTGTTTTTGTAACGGTTCTTTATAAGTTCTTGTGAAAGGTGCCAGATCAACAGCATATGAAACTGAATTCCCCTGTTTTTCATTTATCTCTAGAAAAGGTAGAACATAGGCGGAAGCTGTGCAAGCTTTCCCCTATTCTGCCCCGCCAGCATGCTTCCACTCTGAGCTGGAGGAACCATCTCCAATGATGAGGATAGTTCAGTTTCTATGTATATTCAATTCTTCATCTTTGTCTGAGGCTTGCCTAAATTTAGTACTTCGTTTTTTCCTCTAATTTTAAATTTTCACACATATCCACGCTTCCTGGTTTCAGCTGGGACTGAAAGAGGAAGTACTGAAATGTTACAAGGAAACTTGTGCTTGAAAGATACCCACCCTTATTTCTTGACCATAGAATTTAGAGGAGTGTTCAAGTATTTGTATGTTTGTCTGAATCTCTGATATGGAGAAAAAAACCTCACATTTTTAATCCCATGAACTATGTAGTCTCTAGGATTTTTGCTATTTCAATACAGTATTTGCATATGTCATAGGGGGACTTGTTGAGTTGTAATTTAACCAACAACTGGCTTAGAATCAGAAGTTAAAATCTAATTACAAATAATTGCAATCAAAGATGAAAAATATCAATGTTTAATTTGACTTCTAATTTAGGTCACTGTAAAATTAAACAGAAAGAATTCCTCAATCAAGTATAGCACAATAATAAAGGCAACAGTTATTATATCTGACCTATCACCACTTGGCTGATCTGCAGAATGATGGTCCAAATTAGGAGTGCCAAATAAAAGTTATTATATAAAATAAGAATTTCCAGGCTCTCTTAACATCAGAAAGCTCTAGTGGTGAAAGTAATCTCAGAGGAATAAAAGGGATTTGTGATTTTGCCTGCCAGTAGTAACAATATTTCTTTTTTATTTATTGGAATGATTATAGTAACTAATTTCTTTAAAAAGACTAACTTCTAATTTAAAACAAAACTGAATGTAGAACTCAAAGGGGCATCCTTTGAAATTACTGGACACAGATGTAAACAACCAGGTGGTTTGGATCCTTCCTATCTATGTGTGTATGTATCTCTGCATAGGTCCACAAATGGAATGGAAAATATTAAAATTAAATAACCCACTTAGTTAGTTAGTCAGATTCCTCTTTAAGCTATTCATGGCAATATATAGTATACCTGATTCTAATGTGCACTTCATTTGAATTGATGTACGATGCAAGTTTATGGGGCCATAAAAGCAATAGTTGTAGTAATGGTAGTAAATATTTATAATATGGAATAAGATACACAAAGGCTCCAAGATGCTCCTATTTTGGATGTACAGTTGTATGTCTAGAGATTGAAAAAGAGGTTATTGCATAAGCTCTTTTAGATGTCATACTTACTGAGAGTACGTTAGTGAGGCCCATCAGTCGAGAGATTGCAGCATTAAACAAGTAATCTTTTGTGAAGTAACTTGTTACCTAGTTATACAAAAAATGTTCACTTTCATCAGTTACTTACAATTTCCATATGCTGAGCATTCGCTTTTTCGAAAAAAACAAGATTAACAATCAGCTGCAAATTGCAATGTGCATACACATAGAATCATAGAACTGGAAGGGGCCTCAAGAGGTCATCTAGTCCAGTCCCCTGCACTTGTGACAGGACTAAGTATTACCTTTCTCTCAAAACAAGATCACTATATATAAATTTATTACACACACACACACACACACTCTATGCAATATGTGGAGGTGATATTCCTGTGATAAATTAAATTATGAAGAACCTTGCTTATCCAGACCTCACTTATCTACAGAAGAGTCATGCCCTAGGTGGTTTTAGGTAAGTGAAGTCACTTGTGATTATGGACTCCCACTCTTCCCAGGCTTACACAGAGAAAATTTCCCAATTAAAATAGTTTATGATGGAATAACTGAAGACAAACTTTTTGATCTGATAACACAAGAAGTCAGGCACACTGCTGGTGCATCATATAACAACACTAGTAATCTATCTAGTCATTTTCAAAATAGTTAAGATTTCCTTTTAACCTCAGAGACCACAAGGTTCTTCTGCTCCCAGATCTTTTTGGCTTCAGCCTTCTCCTTCTCGTTCAACAGCTGAGGATTGGGCACAGTGCTGGAAGTCCTGGCTTCTATAAGTTTGGTTGCTAGGGACCAGAGGCGTGACTGCCATCTTCGTACACCAGGGACAGCATCAGCTGAGTTTAATGACAGATTTCAGAAAGAGGGAGACTTTAGTTATAATGAATGAAGACAACACATCAAAAAGAAACGGAAAGAAAATTGTACCACAGAGTTCCATACCATTGAACATTGAAGGGGAAATTACATGTTGCAAGAAAAACGTCAGTGTAATTGAAAATAGATTTAAAAAATTGTTAGGTTGCTTTAATGAAGACAAATGAACACTTCTGGAAATCAAGAATATTTTCTAAGTACCATTTCAATATATTATCCTAACTGTATGATACAATCCACTATCAAGCTAATGTAAGAATAACCTCAGCTGACCTGTCAACTACTCAGGAAAACAGTCTTTTTTTATATGCTTTCATCTGCAAGAAAGATGGGACAAACTCCTGAATGGAGATGTTCCTTTTAAACTTTGTTCTATAGTGATGACAGAAATTACATATAGATACTGTCATATCAATATATAGTGGCTGTCATGGTAATGAAAGACAAAGGGCCAGATTACTTTGGGATCATCTATTTAGCACCCAGCTTAGTTTAGGGAGCAGGGACTGCAAAGGGCGGCTATCAGCCACCTTTATGTCCTCCCTAATCCTTGGGGTCACCAGTCCAGGCTCTTAAATTGTCTCAGCCTCCGAGTCTTCTCCTCCAGCTGGGGACTGTTTAAGTACAACAGTGCTCAGGCTACACGTCTATCCTTGAGAGCAGTGGAGGGGAGGGAAGGAGGAGGAAAGTGGCGGGGGAATGAGTGGGTGGCACAAGAGCTGCTACACCAGCTGGGGGATTGCCCATCCTGAGGTGATCCCTAAATGGCTGGTTACAATAGATTTAAGGCTGTTTTACATCACTGGAAAAGTCTAAAGCAGCTTTAATGAGGCCAAGTATCTGACCCAGTGTTATTACATAATATTGTGCAGTTTCTTGCCAAAAATAAGCCAATGCTGTGTTTACCAGTGTGGCTCCTTCAGGACGAATGTACATTACTTTGCTACTGTAAGGAGAAGACAGGCTTTCGCCAGTGTTTACAGAAGGCTTATTAAACTGTTTTCATTATCTTTCCTTCAGAAAATTTTTTTTAACTGTTTCTCCAATATTTTCTCAACAAGAGGTGACTCTCAAAAATATCTTTCTTTATACTTCTCTGCATTTGACAAGAGACTTGTTTGAATGGTAAAATGCTTTTTTCCTAGCATTGTGTAAGATGTCTGTGCTAGTACTTATGAAAGAATGTGTACATAATACCACCACCAAACTGTAATAATACTTTGCAAAATAACACCTTTTATCCAAGGATTGCATAGTACTTACAAAAGGGGGATAAAGTTTCATTATTCTCATCTTCAAGAAGGGGAAACAGCAAAAAGGCCGTGTAACACTGGATGACTCACTTAGAGCCTGATTTCAATAAGATTACTCATAGAGTAAGGCACTACTAAATGTTAGCAAGGGCAAGAGAATCCACGAGAGGTGAGAATAGAATCCTTTCACTCTCAGTCTTGTGCTTTCAGGAAAGGATCGTGATAGGAATCTAACATAAAAAATCCCACCCCCAAAAGTTTGTTAGAAATGTGCTAGTTTGTGTGATATATGGGGGGGGAGGGGAGGTGAGTAGCTCCCTTTGATGGACACCCAGCCAGCCAGTTAGCTGTGAAATCCCTCTTGGTCTGTTTTCTGCTTGCTTTACCTGTAAAGCATTAACAAGCCCACAGGTAAAAGAAAAGGAGTGGGCACCTGACCAAAAGAGCAAATGAGAAGGTAGAACTTTTTAAAATTGGGAAAGAAACTTTCCCGTTGTATGTTGTTCTCTGGCTGCAGGGATGGAACCACCATGTCAAGGCTGAATACCCACTCTGTCACTCCGAGTGCAGAAGTGGGGGCCCGCAAGGATTTTAAAAATTAATACTTGCCACTCCAGGCTTGTATTACACTCCCAAGGTTACAGCTTTTCTCTGACCTTGGCTTGATAATCGCTGCCACCACCGAAACGCAAAAAAACCCAAACCCTTTGAACCCAGGAAGGAGCTCTTGAGAATTCCTCCTTGTGGGGTAACCTCAAGCCCTTTCACACACCCCTTCTTCCTCCGGGGAACAGCTGAGAAAAAAAACAAAGGAAATTAGCTGTGGCTAGCAGCTAATCAAACAACATGCACAAATCTCTTAGGACACCAAAAATCCAATCCTGTTCTTAAAAAAGGTAAAAAATTTAAAAAACAAACAAACAAACAAACAAACAAAAAGAAAATACATCTGGAATTTAGGCTTTTGCTAGATTTTAAAAAAGCAATTCCAAAAATCAAGCACCCAAAATAGCTTTCTTGGGGATTCAGCTTAAAGCTTACAAGCAAACAAAAGCATCTGAGGTTAGCACAGAGGAGATCCACAAGCCAAAATAAGAAATGAACCTGATAGCATCTAGCTAATCATTCCCTATCCAAACTATTTCTTCTAGGTATGGAAAATACTTTTTCGTACCTGGTTCAAGCCTTACACAGCATTCCTGCTTATAGCATTGCTGCTCCGTCCCTGCCGCCCACAGAACAACAGACAAAAGGAAAGGTTTCAGAAACTATTTCCCCATGTTATTTCTCCCCCCCACTGTTCCTCAGATATTCTTGTTAACTGCTGGAAATAGCCTACCTTGCTTGTCACCATGAAAGGTTTTCCTCCTTTCCCCCCCCCCCCCCCGCTGCTGGTGATGGCTTATCTTAAGTGATCACTCTCCTTAAAGTGTGTATGATAAAACCCATTGTTTCATGTTCTCTGTGTGTGTATATCAATCTCCCCTCTGTATTTTCCACCAAATGCATCCGATGAAGTGAGCTGTAGCTCACGAAAGCTTACACTCAAATAAATTTGTTAGTCGCTAAGGTGCCACAAGTACTCTTTTTCTTTCCATGTTCTATGTATGTGTGTATCTATCTTCTTACTATATGTTCCATTCTATGCATCCGATGAAGAGGGCTGTAGCCCACAAAAGCTTATGCTCTAATAAATTTGTTAGTCTCTAAGGTGCCACAAGTACTCCTTTTCTTTAGAAAAAAGGAAAGTTTCTTTCCCAACTTTAAAAAGTTCTACCTTCCCATTGGCTCTTTTGGTCAGGTGCCTACTTCTTTTCTTTTACCTGTGGGCTTGTTAACCCTTTACAGCAAGCAGAGAACTGACCAAGAGGGATTTTACAGCTAACTGGCTTGATGTCCATCAAAGGGAGCTACTCCTCCCCACCACCCCATGTATCACAGTTTGGTACAGAGTGAATAAAACAGGTAATGATACAGACTAGCCTGAACAGTAGTTGGTATAGGCTGCACTATAAGATGCTGATCAAACAAAGAATGAAGAGATAGAACAAATCATTTAAAAACATTGATTTTTTAAAACAATGTATTTAGATGTTTTATTGAAGTACTGTGTAACAAGAAAGTTGCTTTAAAATGCATGCATTTTCCTGTGTACACCAAATATTATGAAGCAAGGCAGACAGAAAACAGAAATTAAAATTAAGACTGCATTGGGGCTGCACGTTCATTTAGAAAAGGCAGAGCCCCAGAAGCAAGTCATATTTAAGGGGTGAAACTAGACAAACACTTGTATATGTTTTGTATATTTGTAGGACCCAATATTTATCCTAGTTTCATCAGTTATGCAACTCAACAGCATACAATCTAAGTGTCTTTATCAGCATTTTTCAAATAGTATTCAGAACCCGTTTGACAAGCTGTGTTGCATAAATGGCTACAATAAATGAAAGCAGCTTAAAGCTCCAAATGGATTCTCTCATCATGAAAACAAGAGAGACTATATTAAAAAAGAGGAAGTAACCTAATCTTAAAATAGCTGCTTTTTAAGTCACTTGTAAGAAGAGAGATTCAGAGACTGGGGCTGTGCACCCTCTTACTGTTTATAAAGAAATTAATACAACAGGAGGTATTTTTTTACACACACCTGATCTTAGCTTTTGAGAGGTTTGTAAGGGAAGAAAGGAGAGAGGTGCTTCCTAAACAAGTCTGTAGCCTAATTAACACTGTCTTGCAAAATCAGCTTCTTAAAAATAGTTCTCAATTTACAAAGTGGACATGTAGCCTAGTTCTGTGGCATCACTATTTTCATAAACTACAAAGATCATAGTTCAAATAAGCTAAAACAGAAGGAAGAGACTGATAAAAGGTTGCTTACTTTTTTCTCTCTGCTTCCATTTCCCACAGTGTACAGAATGTCCTCGTAATAATATAACATTTCTGCAGGCTTTTTTCTGCCTAAGACTAATATTCTAGTGTGCAGCGAAGAGGCCATATTGTTGTAGATCCTTGCTTTCAACAGCCTTACAGAGATGTATGCATGCTGTGGTGTAGCCGTGTCTGACCCAGGATATTAGAGAGACAAAATGGGTGAGGTAATATCTTTTATTAGACCAACTTCTGCTGGTGAGACACAAGCTTTTGAGCTACACAGAACTCTTCCTCAGGTCTAGGAAAGGTACTCAGAGTGTCACAGATAAATACAAGGTCAAACAGATAGTTTAGCATGAGCTGTTAACACATATTCTAAGGGACCATTCAAGGTCTCAGAGAGATATATGTAAAGCTTCCTATCTAGTTCTGCTGCACTACTTCCTATATCTTTCTGGGTAGACTATCAAGGAGCAAAAACTTAAGATTTTTCTCAGATGGCACTACAGCAAGTGCATACATCTAAACACTTATCATTTCTAGCCTCTGATAAAAAGCCTGAGGCAGAGGCTATTATTACTACTGAAGAAATTATAGAACCACAGCAAAATTATTTTAACATAGGAACATCATCCTTAATATTGCCTCAGATCCTATGCAGTAGCCTCATGTTGGAACACTCTTTATAGAAAAGATTCTTCAGTTCTGTAGAAACCTTCCCAATGTAAAACAGTCTTTTCAATATGAAACCTGGAACAGAATGACCTAATCTAATTTTTGATTATATGTGAAAGTTTGAAGAACCCATTATCAGAAATTAATGACTCCTAGAGAGGTCAATCAGATGGTTCTGTTTACCTGCTCCCATAAGAGAAGAACAGGGAACAATTAGTGAAACTGAAGACAACATATGTAAGGATGATTAAAAGGAATACTTTTTCAAAACATGGCATGATTAACTTGTGGAACTCACTGCTACCAGATATTGAAGCCAATAGCTTAACAGGATTCAGAAAAGGATTAGACATTTCTATAGATATTGAGAACATCTATAATTATATGAGGTAGGATAATATTTTTGAGAAGTAATATAAATCCTCATGCTTTAGGACTTAAACCAACCACTAACCAAGGGAAGATTGCAATGTCCTCTGAAGTATCTGGTACTCGTACCTCAGAGAGAGGAATGTGACCCAGCATATGAGACCGGAGGTCCACCTATGTTCCTATTATTAATGTTAAATACATACATAACTAACAAAAGTATATTTTATCCCAACAAAGGTCTCGTTTTAGAAAGACAGCCAGTGTAATCTTCTCATTACATCAGCTGTTCACATTCAATTCTCCAAATCCCAAACAACAAACTGTATTTCAAACAGAAATAAACCAAGAGGAGGAAAGAATCAAAACAACTTGACTTACTTTTTGCATCCCACAAGATGTCTTGTTCTGGAGGGGCGGCAAACAGGATGTACAGTCGCATAGTGTCAATGCCATACAGCTTTACTAATTCCTCAGGATCTATCCCATTATGCTTGGATTTACTCATTTTTTCCCATGTAACCTGCAGCTTCTCTTTGGTTTTTATGTGAACTGGTTCAGTCCCTAAATATATAGAACATATACAATAATAACTAATTTGGTTCTACAAACATCTGAAGCAGCAGAACTTAATACTAGGTTATTTCTAATCCCTTCTCTGATAGCCTCATATAACTGAAAGAAAAAAAAACAAATTATGAGAGTAAGACAAAAAACTTTTTTACTTTCATTATCTTTACTGAGGTAACATTATAATGTTTCCATCACACGGGAGAAAATTTCTTCCATTTTATAAAGCTAAATCCAGTATTCATAGAAGCTAAATCTAGTGCATCAGGATTTTTGCATTAGTGTAGCTATCTCAATGCATACAACAGCATACAATCTAAGTGTCTTTATCAGCATCTTTCAAATGGTATTCAGAACCCGTTTGACAAGCTTTGTTTCATAAATGTCTACAATAAATGAAAGCAGCTTAAAGCTTAAACCTCCACCGTAGATGTGTATTGGTGTAATATGCCACTTGCACTGGAGCAAATTTACCTTGATTCCATCTTTGGATGTTTATAGACAGCAAGTTTGCAGATTTCAGGTACAGTAAATCACATCGCTGCAAGCACCACTTTATCCATCTACATGGGGAGTTTGCACTGGTGTAGAGCTACTCCAGTGCATTTTTCAATGCACACAAACTCTGCCTTTTATACAAGGTACAAGTATAGCACAGGCGGTAGCAAATGTATGTGTTCTTAAACTGCTCTGCAAGGATCGCATGTAAGCATTGGAGAGAAGTTCATTCTATGCCAATTCTGTCTAGATCTTATCTGTTCAGATTGCCAACAATGGTGTCGACTCTGCTAATGGTTTTGTAATGCAGACATCAGTCTACTAGGAATGGACTCCTTTCACATGGGCTAGTGAATGGCCTCCATAAGATACTCACTTTTAGTCATTTTTGGACATAGACCAGACTTAAGTAAAAACAAATATAGCAGAAATACTGGTTTCAGAGGAGCAGCCGTGTTAGTCTGTATTCGCAAAAAGAAAAGGAATACTTGTGGCACCTTAGAGACTAACAAATTTATTAGAGCATAAGCTTTCGTGAGCTGAGCTGTAGCTCACGAAAGCTTATGCTCTAATAAATTTGTTAGTCTCTAAGGTGCCACAAGTACTCCTTTTCTTTTAGCAGAAATACTGTGTTTGATAATGGCTACAGGCATCTGGAGTAGTATTTTCTCTGTATGTGGACTCAGCATTAAGCATGCGAGTCCAAAACACACACAAAAGTCAATCTCCGGTTTAATGATTACAAGAATTCACTCCTCACTGATGAATTTTCCATGCACTATGACTTGTACATCCTTTTTCACTGAACTAGCCCTTGACTTTTCTGGATGCACCTGTGCTGGTTATCCCATACGGTCTCTTACCAGTGAGATCAATTTCCTCTCTCTTCAGATATTGGCTTGTTGTTGTTAGTTTGTATGTCTGACTCTTGATAAGACCTTGAACCAAGAGTTTATAAAAAGGCTCCCTGAGGATGAAAGGAAAAGGAAACCTGTCTGTTGAAAATAGCTGTCAAAAACACATTTTACAGTAAGATTTAGAGGCTGAACTCAGTTAGACAATTATTTAATGAAAGAAGAATGTAACACTGACAACTGAAATAGTTGTCACCAGCAAAAGTCCAAGGATATTTTAAAGAGAAACTTTCATTGGGGGGGTTGGGGGGGAGTGGATATTTATGAAATAAGCGATCTAACAAGTCACTTTCTGCATCCATTTTTCTGTCACTCAAATATTCATGTTTGAACAAACGCCTTCTCTTTTATAAACCTAGGTCCTCCTTCTGAGTGTTCCCACAGCACAGGAACATAGGAGTTACAATAGTGCATCAGAGTCCAGTGTCATATTTCTGGCAGTCGCCAGCACCAGTCAGCTTAGAGGAAGGGTACAAGAATCCCACAGTAGGCACATGTGGGATAAGGGTAAACTTAGAAACTTCTACATGTTAGTTACATAACCCTTACTATTAACCTTGGTTTTGACAACTACCTAATTTAATAGAATAACACTTTGAGTGTCTTTTATGAGTACTTTCCAAGTTGTATTTCATAGCCCACCTGACAAACTCAATAAATTAAAGGCACTTAAAGTGCAAAAGCTGTAACCAGATTCTGCCATCATAAGAACAAGAGAACATCTTAAAAAAGATGTGATCTAATCCTAAAATAATTGTTTTCCAAGCTAATCATAAGATGAGAGTTCATAAACTGAGTCTTTGCTCTTTATTTCAGGAGAGCAAGCCCTCCCAGACCATCAATTAAAACAGTTAAAAAAAATTACAAAAAAGGTGAAAAATGAAATAATTAATTTTCTTCCCCAATATGTATGCCTTTCTTTTGAATTTAAAACAGACATTTAAATAACTACCATATTTTACCAAATATGGGAACATTAACTAAATAATCAGAGCATCAAACCCTGGGTAACTGTCCCAACTGGAGGTAATTTTTCAGGGAATGCTTGTCTTTTCATGACACAGTGTTAGTTCATGCCATGTTGATAAAAGTTAAATATAGGAATGTGCATTTCCAGTTTGTTTACAGGGTGAGAGGCTCAAAGATGTAGTACAAAATACTTTACCATATACGGGGAAAAAGAAAAAAGAAAAAATATTTGATTATAGTGGGAGACTACAGAAGGATGGAGAAATGCCCAAAATCAGAAATGCTCATCCAGTTGCGAAAGGATCTGGGGGAGAAGGCAGTGCTTATAAACACATGCAAATCAGTACTGAATTTCTCCTGTTGCTCAAAAGGGTTTCACCCTAGGAACAACGTTGGGATGACTCCATCTGCTGGTTAAAGGAAATATGATTTAAAATTGCTATCAGGTAAAAATAGTTCCTTTGATTTAAAAAAACAACAACAACAACATTTCCAAAGGATTTAGGCAGAAAACTACGTTATCCGGAACTATTTTATACTTTTAGCCCCAATCCTGCAAAGAATTATGCAAGTGCTTAACTCTCCACAATAAATATTGTAGTTACATTTAAATTAATGAGACTAGTCACATTATATAAAGTTAAGCGTGATCAAATTAATGGCTCTACTCACAGTACATAAAGTTAAACGTGTGTAATTCTCTGCAGGATGAGGGCCTAAGGCAAAATTTTACTCCTAGTGCCCTGAGCCAGTGAATATTCACGAGACATATATGTACCCAAACAACAAATGCAATACAGACTGTAAGAAACTGATCATTTAGCTAAACTTGACGAGGAAGAAAATTCAGGCTCAGAGAATGAAATGTAAAATATACCATTGAAAATAATATTGGTACCTCAGCTTCTTCTAGCTCTATAAAATTTCATTGATGCCTGTGGGTGCCAGATGCAGTCTGCGACTGATGCTTGAATTATTTTTCATAGAAATCTAATAATGCTTACTTGTGTTTGGTCATCTTTTGATCATAGCAAAAATGGCTCAAGAATCTAGCATAGTATAAATGCATAACTGCATGCTCCTTTCCCCCAATGTACAAATCCACAGGCATCCAGTAGTCGGCCAAGGCTCTATTAAAAGGCCTAAAATACAAAGTAACAGAAAGCATACATTAAGTATAAAGCAAAAGGAAAAAACAGCTTTACTGGAATAGCTCCAATAAGACTTGACTGGAAATAGATGTTCACCGTGAGCTGCATGTGCATCTTAAACTACATTCTATTAATTTTGCTATTGGCTTAATTCCTTATTTTTAAAAAGCAATGTTTGACTTGATTAAATTGCAAAAATCTGTGTGAGAATTTTTAAAAGCTATAGAGAAAGATCCACTAGACTGTGATTTACATATATCATCTTATATGTATGACTATGACTTCACATGCATCACCTAAAAACTAAAAAAATGCTATGAAAATATTTGCCTGATTTCTATGGAACTTTCATAACTGGGTTGTGGTTATCTGTTCTAGTCTTTTGTAGTTGCAGATTCATATTTTGTGGAGGAAAATATATAAAAATGTATATATATGGCTATATATTACCCTCCAAAATATATAACAATAAACCAATTTAAAATATATTGGAATGATTTCATTTATTTATTTAAAATTGAAGGTTTGTGTTGCCACCATTAGAGGGCAGCATGACATTTATTATAGTGTTTAAAAAGCATATTCTGAATATTCATTTAGGGCATCGTAAACTGAAATCTCAAAGATACTGTTTTGGTTTACATCACTTCATATAACGATGTCTCTTCAAGGCACGTTTTATAGCCCCACTCTTTAGCAAATGTACCTACTGGACTAACTCAGCTTGTATCAGAACTGTGATTTTATTGTGTTATACATTAGTTATGCTTCCTTAATTAGAGATGAGACTGGAATAAAACCCTGGATCAGACTTCACATGTCTATAATGTAACTAGTCACAAACCCAAATCTCAACACTGTTCTACATAAAGTTTCAAAAGGCAGATCTGAGCTTTTCTTAAGTTCATTGTGTCCAGATTCGATGTTTGGAGTTTGACCCATAAAAATAAGGGCTTGTCTATATGTTGTTTAGCTAAGGCCTTATCTAAACTACAAATGTGTTGGATGTACAGTTATATCTGCATAGCCCCCTGGTGTAGATGGAGCAGATGCCAACAGAAGGAGGTTTTTCGTTGGCATAGTAATACCACCTCCTGGAATGATATTAGCTCTGCTGACAGAAACACTCTACTGTTGGCACAGCTGCATCTACACTGGGGTTTTTGTCACATCATAGCTACATTGGCTAGGGTGGTATGGTTTTTTCACACCTCTGACTGACACAGCTATGCTGATAAAACTTTGTATAGCATAGACCTGGCCTAAAGATATGATTTTAACTGATCTAGTTAAACCTGTGCAAAATGCTAAGTGGGCACTCTTATTTCAGTATAAATCAGGCTTATTTCAATTTAATTCACGTCCACTGAGAACACGTTTAACCTGAAGAGAAATGAGAGTGTCCACAAAGGGGTTTGCACTGGTTTAACTAAACCAGTAAAAGTTCATGTGTAGTCAACACCTTAGTTTGAGCTATTAATCCTGTTCAGAATGTTGTTTTGGATCCAGTTCTATTTAAAATATATTATTTCTATAATTAATTTATTCCAAAGATGTTACTTAATGGTATATTAATACACACCCAGACTGTGCTCAGGGTACAAGCACCACCTGTAACAGAAAGACAACTAGGACCAATAAATGGAACCTTCTTCATATCCCCAAGTCTTTATAACCAAAACTCTTCAACAACTCCTTTTCCTCCCCCACCAGGAGAAGCAAGTGGATGTCTTTGTATCTCATGTCAGATAAAAAAGCAGCTAACCAAAACAAACATGTAAATGGTTTTAATGATTGAGTTTGTCTTAAAAAAAGACCAACTGACCAGGATCCTTTTTTTTTATCATTATTTAAAATAGACAACAATTTTCAACAAAATGTCTCTCTCCTGCACCCCATGGAGGTCAGCTTCTAAATCAGAAACCTTGGCATGTAAAACAAGACAGATCCCAACAGCCAGGTTTGCCTATCACAGAATCATCACATACTGTACTAAAATTCGCTGGACACACTGAAGCCATTCTATCAGATGCTTTCCGTATATATCTGTGTGAAGACTTAGTAACCCAAACAGTGATACTTCTTATCTAATTTATGGCTAGCCTTTTGCCTACAGAACGACTCATAAAATATTGAAGAGACAGTAATTGTAGGCTGGCTGTCCAGCAACTGCAGACAGCAATCTAATCTGGACAATGTATAGAAAATACATTTTGGACTGTTGAGTCAGCCTTTGTGCAGCCTGCTTTAATGCTGGGTTTGACAGAACCTCCAGGGCACAATCAGCTTTGCTAGCATGATAGAAGATGGAGTAAGTAAATAGATAAATAACTTTGTCTATCTCTCACGCTGCCCTATTTTATAGTCATTAATACATAGCATATCTAGTGTTTCCTTTTCTAATACTGTATTTAACTGAAGTAGCAACATGGCAATAGGCCACTATGATAATACTTTATTTAAGCTCTGGACCTACATTAGCACAACTCTGGCTAGCATAGATTGGTGGCTTTCTTAATTTCGGTCTCTGGGGGAAATTGTTTGATTTCTCACTTCTTTCCTTCTCCATCAGCTCTTGCCAGCTGAATGCGTTGCTATAAATCCCAGAAGAAGCCAGTTAGCTATATTCTTAGATACTGGCAGAATGTAAGCACACCAGTGACAACAAAGAGAAAATTAAAGGCTTTGTCCACATTACAGAAGTTACACTGGCTGTTTCCGCCTTATTTGACAGAAAAGCACCTTATGTCCAAACACATAAGAGACTTGTCTACTGCTGGAGAAGACGCAATCAGCTTAAGGAGTAAAAGCTGTGAATCACCAGCTGAGTGTGCAGTCTCAGCCCTTTCATGTCCCGTTAGGGGCTGATAACCTTATTCCATAGTTCAGAATAGCTCCCAAGGCTACTCTAACCTGAATAGGGCCAGTCAGCATGCAGAGAATCAGGAACTCATAAAGAGGTTCCCAGACAGTCTCCCATCCTGCTGCACCCAGCAGACGGTAGAACTACTAGAATATCTGGCTGCTTGTTTTTTCCTTTTCTTTCTACTTCTGCTATGTAAAAAAGGTCCAGGTTACATGAACACCAATATGACCATGGGCCTGCTTGCAACCTGCTTGGATGCCTTACCTATCAGAGTTATGAGGATCAGTGTATCTCAAGTAATACCAAGATGAATCAACAAATGTATCCATGGTGTCTGTTTCCCTCTTTGCAGGTCCTTTGCACCTGGGAAATAGAAAAATTCTCAGCACTCCTAGCTGAAAAAAAAAATCACATGCTGATTTTTTTCACATCTTGAAGAAATAAAACAAATCCTATGAAAGTCCAAGAGAAAAAGTATTTTGCCATTACATAGAAGGGTAGAAAGATACTCCAAAACCAGCACATTCGTCTGGTACTATCAGATAAATCATTTAAGACCACTTCCAGTAGAAAGGTTTCTGAGTAGCAGCCGTGTTAGTTTGTATTCGCAAAAAGAACAGGAGTACTTGTGGCACCTTAGAGACTAACAAATTTATTTGAGCATAGGCTTTCGTGAGCTACAGCTCACTTCATCGGATGTAGCTCATGAAAGCTTATCCTCATATAAATTTGTTAGTCTCTAAGGTGCCACAAGTACTCCTGTTCTTTTTCCAGTAGAAAGAGTAGGGTAGACTGCATTTCACTGGTTCTGGTTTTATAAAATGGTCTGTTTTTCCTGATTAGTTGGGATTCCACTTATTCCCAGTAAAAACAAATTTAGTTTAATTCCAGTTTTCATTGAGAAGGATCAAGTCTTTCCCAGTCATTGTAATATTTTAATTCATGATTACTGCTAGAACAAATCAATATTAGCTAGGTATTATATTGAAGGTACAGACTAAAACAGATTCAAAATGAGAAGTTAAAAGCTGGAATAGTTTTTCCTTCTCCCCATGAATAGAAATAATTTGCTTATGGAAACGAACAGCAGGAGGAAACTTTTTTAAAACTGTGTTTGCATTTATTGCAACTACTCAGTATTTAAGAATGTATCTGCTAAAAAAATTATAAATTTATAATACAAATGAAATTTTGCAACCTGCTGCAAACCTGTGTGCACTGTATATAACACAAAGAATGTCAACTGGCTGTTTAACATTTACAAAATTGTAACTTTAATCTGTTACTGTGCTTGGAAGCTTTAGCTAGCATAGCACAAGTCTGCCTGCCTGCTTGATAGTGTAAACCATAGACAGCATATTAAACAAGCTCTTCAACAGCAACATTAGCTTCCTAGTCACTGCTCGGTGTGGTGAGTCTTTGGTCTATAAAGCCTTTATGTGACTTGGGTCCCGACTACCTAAGATACCACCTCTCTCGCTGCGTATTTGCTACAGTATTTCTAGTCACCTGAGGCATGTGAGATGCATGTATTTAGGGGTTAGTATCAGAGGATTTATGTTTGAATGAGATTAATAGAAAACCTTTCCTTTCCTTTCTCAAATGACTTAAACCTAATTTGCTACCCTGAAATGCATGGTGCAAGGCAAGGGGTTGGATTGCTGTGGTGGTGTCAGGTTAGCAGCCCAGAATTTTCACTTGATTACTGCTATCTCATGCTGCAGAATCTAAACTTCCATTAAAAAAGTCTCTAGCCTTTACAACTGTGGAATTAACCTTCAAAATGTGAACCAAATGTGAGTTGATACAATCACATCTGCCTGAGTTTGCAAACAGTCAAACATGCATCTCAATAGGATGCTAATTCTGAAACCAATGATAATTCCGTGTCAACGCATTTTTAACTGAGCAAAACAAGAAAGACAGCAGAAAGGCAATTACACAAATATCTGTATAATTCACCCTGAGCGGTGCCTCATTCTGGCAACATGAGTAGGTGACCTTGGATGGCAGGCATAGCTTAGGGAAGTACCACCACTTATTTTCTCTCCAGTCTGATCTCTGTGCAAGGCCCATCTCTTTTAACAAGCTTTTACTTGTAGGGGATAACTGCAGTGGAGGCATCTTGTTTCTAGTTGACTTTTTAGTTTAAAGAGTCAATTATATTAAATACTGCATGTGTGCCCAGAGACTAGGATAATATATTTATCACAAAATAAATAAATATTGTATTATACTATAACAGAATTGTCTCAGCCTATCAACTTCTGGGATTCTTTACATAACAGTTATGCAATTCCCTGCACCCTAGTTGGCTATGGCTCATTAATTAGATAAGTTCATGGAGGACAGGTACGCCAATGGTTATTAGCCAAGATGGTCAGGGACAAAACCCCATGCTCTGGGTGTCCCTAAACCTCTGATGGCCAGAACTGGGAATTGATGACAGGAGATAGATCACTAGGTAAGTTTCCCTGTTCTATTCACTCCTCTGAAGCATTTGGCTATCGGACGACAGGATACTGGGCTAGATGGACCATTGGTCTGACCCAGTTTGGCCTTCTAATATTCTTAACATAGTGACAGCATACAAGCCACTGTACTCTGGCTACTGATTGCATGGCTAGCTGTAGGCTGACAGCAGGTATTTGCATATTCACTGAATAATTCTTAACTACTGTGAAGTCATTATGCACAGCCTTCCACTCATGATTGGTTACAGTTTCAGAACTCCACATATGTATGCCCCCAACCACAGCTACCTCAGCCTCCCATCTCTATTCATCCTGTTAATCCACCTAATCCTAAGCTATTAAATATTGCATGTAGATAGAGTATACAGTCTAGAGGAGATCAGAACTAGTATTCCCTCTTCACAACAAGGCATTTCAACATTTATATCAGTGGAAAGCCTGGAGTGCAGGCAACAAAGATTTCAGTAGGAGTCAAGGATTTCAGACTAGAAGACACTGCTGAGAGCATTACTTCAATATTACAATTCATTTAGTCAGACTGCCTTGAAATATCCATACTCCTTAAGAAGTTACTTTGCAGTGTTTAAAAAAGCCTACCTGAAATGACATTTTCTTTGCAGAAATATGTAGATGTATGTCTTTCCTTTATTTAAAATGTATACCATTAACAAGTCAAACATGTTTCCAGTGAGCCACAGAACTGCCCTGTGTAAGCCACCTAAGTACAAATGAGAATCACGCTAATATTCTAACCTTCCAAAGTAAGAGAATTACAGTTTCTGTGTTATGAAGAGTGAGAGCCTTAACGTCACTTTATGTCCCTGGTTCTCCTGCATGGCAGCCTGATAATGCCCTGCTCGCTGGGCCAGCTCTGCTGACAGCAGGGTTTCACTATATGCCTGGAAAGCAAAGGGTTTCTCTCAGGGATTCCTCGGGTTCTCTTCCCTCCCCCTGCAGAAGCTGAGCACAAACTCCAATGTACCCAACATTCAACAAGCTCTGGAGACATCTTGCTTTCTCTAATGAATCTGTATCTTTCTAAATCTGAACTACATGCTTCTTCTTAAAGAGCTGGGAAACAAACTGTATGATCAAAATCTGAACCATGAGTGCATACACCTATTAACTCCTTCAACCTGAATTATTTGCTGACATGTAAAATGCACCAGGCATGTAAATCTTTATAAAAGATTCTACTGCAATAGCACTATCTTAGCTCTGTTGTTGGACTTGTTAATTAATTGATCAATATGTTAGTTTGCTTAACAAAAGCAAATGAAACAACTCAATATACCCTACAATCTTTGCTTTAACTTTACTGTTGAAAGAGAAAAAAATCGTGCAATAGATGAAGTAAACAGTACTATAAAGAACTAGAGGAAGAATGTGAAAAAACTATTTTATTTTTCTCATTTTCTTTCCTCTAACTTAAAAACACTCAACTTTTCCTCCACTAGATATTTATCAAGAAAAAGAGCTTGTATTAAGAAACAGTAAGAGGCCATATTATGGCAAGAAGAATTATAGCAAGTGGACAGTATATAATATTTGCTCACCTTGGACATGAACAGTTCATCCACTCTGGGACAGTTTCTAAAGGGGAGGCTCCCTTTCCTGTAAAGGAGGTTATATTGGGCAACTCCACAGGTAAATCCTCATAAGGCACAGGGACTGTGCCACAGGTCTGGCAGTGGATTATGGGAATAGGTGTTCCCCAGTACCGCTGTCGCGATATTAACCAATCTCTTAACTTGTCACTTGTTAGGTCTCCACCTACTCCTTTATTTTTGGCCTGCTGGGTTAGGGCTTTTAAAGCTTCCTGTCTAGTCATGCCTGTGAACTGATAAAAAGAAAGACAGACATTTGATATATGCTACTATTAACAATGCTGTAGTAGCATCATTATATTATTTTTCATATGCACTGTACACAAACCCAACACTCAAACTCTGACGGGACGGAGGTTCCAAGCATTTTTAAGGTTCCCCATTTTTTTTCCGCTTTACACCCATTCATCTTCCAGGCTTCCCATATGTCAGTCACCAACCTTCTGGCCATGAGGATTAGATAAGTCTTCCTTGAAAGCCTATCAAGGTCACTCCCTTGATGGGCTGAATGGGTCATTGCTGAGGAAGGGCTTGTTCAGCACTCCTGGCCTCTGTTGGCCAGATATCTGCAGTTAAGATGGATTCTCCTTACTGCAAGGCATCCAGTATATTAGTACTCCAAGGCAGACATTGCAAGAGTATAGGTGGTAAATCAGACCTTCCCTCACATATTCATTCTAGGTGATTTTATACTTCACTTCTTCATATATTTTAAACACTCAATATCCCTCCCAAGTTAGACAGACACAAAACTTGTCTCCTATTGAACAACAATCCGCCCTTCCTTAGATTAATACTTGCAGACTCTCAAGAACTCTTCAGTGTTAGTTTAGAGTTACATCTTTACACAGCCATGAAGCTGTAATATAATTTTCAGAGAACACAACCAAGGGGACTAATATATTAACATTTAACCTAAAAGAAGAACAAATGTGTAAATGAAAAACAGAAAAAAAATCAAGCCATTTTCATGATGGAATTTATTATTCCTTCTCTATTGTAAAATTTAGATTATTATAGCATTTTTCTTCTTTCATGTATGTAAAGTTTTGAAGACTAACCCTTGAAAACAAAATATTTGGCATTTTCCAGGTAGTGGGTTTTAGTATGCACTATCACTGTACTTTAGAAAGAAATGCAGTACAAATGCACCAACCTCTCCAGAGTTGACTATGGTTTCCAAACCATCTGGTAGTGTTTCAATGACTTCAGAGAAAGAGAGACCCAGATTCTGGGCGACAGTAGCATCTTCTGGATTAGTACTAGGAATTCCTATCCATGGAAGGGGGAAAAAAATCAGTTCCATAATTGGCAAATATGGCTGCTCCTCATCATTTTTTTCAGGAAAATATTTTCATCTATTGGCACTTACTTACTTCTTTCCAATGGCTTTAAAAAGACATTGGCAAGTTAAATTTTGCAACATTTCACAAAAATTATAAAAGCAAGCTTGTGAAATTTCAGTGACAACAGTTATTACAAAACATTATCTTATAGTGTTTACAACCCAAAAATCATTATTACTGTGCTAGCTCAGGAGAACCTGAAAATGATTGGGTCTGAAATTGACTAAAAATAAAACTGAAATTGACTAATCTGTTTTCATTTACCAAATTGAGAGAAATGCAAAAGTTAAGCAAATAGCATAAATACATACTAAGTTAGTTGTTTTAAAAAAATTACAATTTTAATAACTGAAGGTGTTACTAAAAATAAAGGTAAGGTTTTTTTAAAAAAGAAAATGACTTAACTTGACATAGTCCTTCAACATTGCTGCTCCCTCTTTTTAAAATCTTGTCATTTACTATCAGAAAGTCATCTCCAGTAACTCCAATTCAGAGTAATGTCAACCTTTCATTCAGAATAAAGCTAGAGAAAGTATTTCTTATTGCTGCCAGAATACGCCATTCCGTCAGAATATTTAAGGCCACCGATGACACCTTTTCCCACTGTGCCTTATTACCTGGGACATTCACACATTTTGAATACAAGTCTTTTCTAACCCCCACAGAATTCTTTTTTATTGCTGCAACTTACCAATATCAAAAAGTGATGTATTATTTTAAAATAACCCTTGTTCACAATGTTACTGCCTGACAGCTGCAATCTGTTCAGCAACTGCTGTGTTTCACCTACAAGGATTGCATTCTGGTGATTAGCTAAGAAATCCCCATTTTTATCATACATATTTATATTCAAATATTAATTATATGTTGTTTGACATACTATATAACATGATGATGTATATCTTTCTACATTAGTTTGTTTTCATTTTGGGGGGCCATTTGTTCTATTTTTTAAAAGAAGCTTGCATTACTAGGTTGGCCTCCATCAGCCAGAACAGCAGATTTATTGACCAACCCAAATGTCAGGTTATCTTTTTTCCTTCCTATTCTTGGAAACAACTTTTGATATTACAGATCTAGAGGCTCTCAAAAAAAACAAAAAAAACCCCCCAACCACCTTAGAATTATCGCAATACAAACTTGAATTCAAAAGACTGTTTAACATACACCCTTACTCAGCCACGGAACTGCCCATTATGTTAAATATTTCAACTGTGTCGATATATGGAAATACAGAAGCAGATAACTAATGCAAAACAAAAACAAACAAACAAAAAGGAAACCAAAATGTGGAATCACTATGAAACTCCACAGCAGAAGCTCCCTATTGCCATTCTTAAACACCTATTAAACATGGTATATCGGTATCTTACTAAGAATCCCCTTCAATCCACCACAGGTGGTTTTACCATATGCTGCACAAATAGAGGAAAGCAGATCCCACATTTTAGTCTATTTTTCTTTAGAGAAGATGACGATGCCACTGTCCTATATCAAAACTCAACAGTTGGCATCCAGCATTTCCTGGGAAGAGCTGGTAGGTATCCAGCATACGTAAGACCGAAGTACATGCCAGTGAACAAAATAAAGGCTTGTCATTAAAAGTAATATTAGGAAATCTCAATTATTTGGCCTCTCCTATTCCAGAAATAGTTTTGATATACTTTGTCTCCCAAAAATATAATGGCGTATTAGTTATGTACTCCTTGGAGATTAAAGTGGAACTACGTGACAAAAATGTTGAAAGGAACTGTGTTATATCAAATCATCACTAGGAGTCAATAAAGAATATGACACATGGAAGTCATATTAATACTGATGGTATACCACACCCAAACTAATAAAGATGCAGTAAAATATCCTATCAATACTCAGACAATATTATTACATTAATTTTTTATTGAATTTAGTTTTTACAAAAAGCTCCAGATTAACAGCCTGGAGATTGACTTTCTTTATCTAAAGAAAATTTCAAGTTAACCTATACATTCAAAATTTATATTTGAAGCAATTTGTGTGTACAAAGCAACTCAATACATACACAAACAAGTATGTGCTAAAATTCTGAATGTGCAAATTTGGAGACTCTTGAAAATCTGGACTCTTAATAAAACAGCCAAGTTTGCTAAACATCTTGAAGAGGATGAATACCTTTAAAAAGTTACAAGACTTTGTAACCCTAGCTGGCTTTGCAAAGGCTGAGTGGGGGACACTGAAAAGGAAGGCATTGATTGACTATGAGTGAGAAAGACAGAAAACACAGGAGAAAGACAATACATGGAAACTTTAAGCTTTTAAAGAACACTTTTAGAACTAAGACGAGCTAGGTTTTGTTTGTTTTTTTTTTAATCTCAAGGAAATTGAAAAGATCCAAGACACACTTTGTTTTGTTCCCTTCCATCTTCCCTCCTCAATGTCCTCCTCCACACTTGTTCATATGCATCTTCCAAACATGTATTAAGCTTTTACAGCTCTGTAAGACTATCTAAAACATTTTTTTGTGAAAGAAAATAAGACGAATAAGACGAAGGTAAAAACAAACTAAAAAAATTTCTCACTTTAACAGTTCACATCACTCACCTACATTTTACTGATTCTAAACTGGGCATAATACTACCATCTATTATATTATTGGGCTAACGAGTTCCAACCCATGCTGTGAAACTCATAATATCACAGCTTGTAGGCCAGTCACATCACTTGATTTATTCAATCCATTTTTTCCTAATAACTGTTCTGTTAAAGAATTTCTAAGAAAATTCAGCAATTAATGAGAACATAATGAATGTAAAAACTGATTTAAAAAGAACCCACCAAAAAGAACTCTGTATTTTATTATTGATTTTTCGTTCAATCAGACCTCTGAAGTGGCCCTTGTTTTCCAGAAAGCTGCACATTTGGGCTAATAGTCCACATTTGCCAACCAGCCTGGTCCTGCCCGGTAGGGTAGCACACATAGGCTAATCCTTCCCAGGATGTAAAAGCAGCAAGGTGCAAAGAAAAAAGCAGGAGAGAGACTAGGAGAAGTAGCATGGCAAGACAGAGCTGAGAGCCCTGGGGATGGTACATTCAGATTCCCAGTTTTGAGATCACTGACCATGATCAAACACAATTACTGTACATTCTGTATTATTTTATTGATATCAAAACAAATACAACTAGATAAAGCCAAATTTGGATTGATAGTTTGATACATTATTGAAGTAAGGCAATTTTTAAGTTATCTTGTTTGGGGGGTTCTATTGTATGTAGGCATAGCAAAACTATACTGTTATGAGTTTGGGTCTTTCGCAAATATTTTTTGCATTAAACATTGATGCGGTTCTGTTTTGGTATGTGTGAGAAATAGACACTCATTCACGTCTTGTATTATAATTCTTCAGAGAAAATGTGGAGGTCTTCAAGCTTGGGGTGACTCACTACAGTCAGCTTTTAATTTTATTAATTTTTTATACTATACTGTAATGAAAGAGAAAAATATTACCCTGTCTCTTTGTATTCAGACCTGTAACAAATTCTGCGTAGCTACCTTTTCTTTCCCTTATTTAAGAAGAATATGGCCTCTAAAGGCCCGAAGACAGCCATTATCTTCAAAGGTTTACAGCAGCAGTTCTGGTACTCCAAAATGGTAACTGAAATACCTCAGTGTTGCTCTTGTATTTTAAATATCACTTACCTATTTTAGTATCAATATAGTTCTCAAAATCTGATTTTGCAGAGATTACTAGAGGAACCTCCTGTTTGGTTAGTAAGTTCACAGCTGTCACTGACGTAAGACAGTCTGCAAATACATGTAAAGATCACAATAATTAAAATATGACACCAACAGTACTAAGAATCTCACTTATTAATATGAAAATTTCTGTGCTTTGCATCCTAATTTTTTATGAAGTAACTCACTGAATCAAAGTACTTTCTTTATTTAAAGGGAGAGGCTCAAGTTAGAATCTAGTCAATTTCAAAATATGAATTTAAAGCTGTTAAAAGCTTCTATATGTCCCACTGCCAATTTTTGTGATTTAAAAAACTGTTTTTCTGCTTCCTGATGGCATGTGAAAGATCCCCACAAATAAGAGAAACTAACTCAAAATACAGTAGAAACAGGAACAGACAACGTGCAAAGAACTGATAATGTACAAAGTGAACCAAGTGAAATACATTATTTTTCTGCAATTTTTTTCAGGGTTACTCATTTTAGACATTTCTTGAAACAACAGTAGGTACAACAATTTCAGACCAAAGCATTATTTTGGCTGACAGTGTCCCTTTAAAATAATAAATTCTAGGGCTGTCAGTTAATCACAGTTAACTCATGCGATTAACTCAAAAAAATTAATCATGATTAATCACACTTATAACAATAGAATACCAATTGAAATGTATTAAATCTTTTTGGATGTTTTTCTACATTTTAAATACAAAGTGCACAGCGCTCACTTTATATTATTATTATTTTTTATTACAAATTTATGCACTATAAAAATGATAAACAAAAAAACTATTTTTCAATTCACATCATACAAGTACTGAAGTGCAATCTCTTTATCGTGAAAGTGTAACTTACAAATGCAGGGTTTTTTTGGTTACATAACTCCACTCAAAAACAAAATAGTGTAAAACTTTAGCGCCTACAAGTCCACTCAGTCCTACTTCTTATTCTGCCAATCGCTAAGACAAACAAGTGTCTTTACATTGATGAGAGATACAGCTGCCTGATTCTTATTTACATCACCTGAAAGTAACATTGTAAACAAGAGGCAGGCAGCATTATCTCCTGCAAATTGTAACCAATCTTGTTTGTTTGAGTGATTGACTGACCAAGAAGTAGCACTGAGTGGACTTGTAGGGGCTAACGTTTTATACTGTTTTATTTTTGAATGCAGTTTTTTTGGTACATAATTCTACATTTGTAAGTTCAACTTTCATGGTAAAGTGCTTGCACTACAGTACTTGTATGAGGTGAATTGAAAAATACAATTTTTTTGTTTTTTACAGTGCAAATATTTGCAATCAAAAATAAATATAAAGTGAGCACTGTATACTTTGTATTCTGTGTTGTAACTGAAATGAATATATTTGAAAATGTAGTAAAGATCCAAAAATATTTAAAATATATGGTATTCCATTGTTGTTTAACAGCACGATTAATTGCACAACTAATCATAATTAATTTTTTTAATCACTTGACCGCCCTAATAAATTCCAGTCAACCTGATATCTTGCAGAAGAAATAGGTATTGCAGCATGGAGGGATCTGACAGAAATAGATTTGGGAGCCATCTCATATCTTTTTGCTGAGATAGCTGAACTAAAGTTATCCTTCAGAGGTCAAGGGTTTTATCAGAGTAACTCCTACCATCCATCCTCACAATGAGAGATGTCACAGGAAGTTGCTCACTTTCCCTCCCAGGCAACAGAAGAAGCAACACACAAAAGGCCTTGTGGAAACCAGAAATTTGGTATTTAAGAAAAATTTCTCAACCAGAATAAGGGATTATCACAAACTCATATGAACTAGCCTTAGGTTGGGGCCAGAAACAAGAGACAAGACAGTTACCTTTTCCGTTATTGGTGTTCTTCTAGATGTGTTGCTCATGTCCATTCCATATTAGGTGTGTATGCTTGCGACATGCACCAGTGCCAGAAATTTTTTCCCTCACCGGTATCCGTAGGGGACCGGCTCTGGCACCCTCTGGAGTAGCGCCCACATGGTGCAGTATAAGGGGCACTGCCCCCCCCACTCCGACAATGGGGAAGGAGGGTGGGTTGTGGAATGGTCATGAGCAACACATCTCGAAAAACACCAGTTACGGAAAAGGTAATTCTTTTCTTCTTCAAGCGTTCGCCCATGTCTATTCCATATTAGGTGACTCCCAAGCAGTGCCAATGGAGGTGGGTAGAAGTTTACGGACGTGTAGATTGCAAAACAGCTCTGCCAAACCCAGTGTCATCTCTTGCCTGTTGAGTGATGGCATAACGAGCCGTGAACATGTGCACCGAGGACCACATTATGGCTCTACAGATATCCTGGATAGGGATATGTGCCAGGAAGGTTGCTGAAGATGCCTGAGCTCTCATTGAGTGGGCTCTGACAATTGGTGGCGGCGGAACCCCTGCCAGGTGGTAACCGGACCTTATACATGAGGTGATTCAATTGGAAATCCTCTGCGAGCACACCGGAAGGCCCTTCACCCTGACTGCTGTAGTGACGAAGAGCTGAGTTGATTTACAGAATACTGATTTATGGTACGTTCTATGTTGATTTATGGTACGTTTTAAGTAAAAAGCCAAGGCCCTTCAGACATCCAGAGAGTGAAGACCCTTTCTTTACTGGTCTCGTGCTGTTTGGGACAGAACACCGGGAGGAAGATGTCCTGGTTTAAATAGAAGGTGGATATCAACTTCGGCAGGAAGGCTGGGTTGGGCCGCAGCTGAACTTTATCTTATCTTTATCTTTAAAGGTCAAGGCTTTAACCTCAGAGACCCGTCTCTCTGACAGCAACATCACTGTCACCAGGAACGCGACCTTCCATGACAGATGGGAAAAGGAGCAGGGACCGAGCAGCTCAAAGGGCGGGCCAGTGAACCTAGAGAGGAAAAAGTTAAGATCCCACTGTGGGACAGGAGCCCATACCCACAAGAAGTGTCACTTGATCCCCCTCAAGAATCTGACCGTTATGTCATGGGAAAACACTGTCTGTCCTTGGATCGGCGGGTGAAAAGCGGAGATGGACGCTAGATGCACTCTAATACAGGGGTTCTCAAACTAGGGGTCATGACCCCTCAGGGGTTCACAAGGTTATTACATGGGGGTTGCGAGCAGGTCAGCCTCCACCCCAAACCCTGCTTCACCTCCAGCATTTATAACAGTGTTAAATATTTTTTTTACAGTGTTTTTAATTTATAAGGGGGATTCACACTCAGGTTTGCTGTGTGAATGGGGTCACCAATACAAAAGTTTGAGAACCACTGCTCTAATTGAAGAGTGCGCCAGCCCCTGGTTCCTCAAATGGAGCAGGTAATCCAGGACAGCCTGTATGGAAGAATGCGAGGGAGAGATGCCACGTTCGGACCCCCAGAGGAAAACCTCGTCCACTTGGCCAGCTAAGTCAGTCTAGTTGACGGTTTCCTACTCCCCAGGAGGACCTGTTGGATGACTTCCGAACAGGCCCGCTCCTCTGGGTTCAGCCACACAGCATCCACGCCGAGAAGTGGAGGGACTTGAGGTTGGGGTGTAGGAGCTGACCGTGGTTCTTTGACAGCAGGTCTGGTCAGTTGGCCAGGGGCCAGGGAGGGGCCGCTGACAAGTTAATGAGCATGCCAAACTAATGCTGGCGAGGCCATGCCAGGGCGATCACAAAAACCTGCGCTTTGTCTCTCTTGATCTTTGCCAGGACCCTGATGATGAGTGGAATCAGATGGAATGTGTACATCAGGCTCCCTGACCATGACAGGAGGAAGGAGTCGGAGAGGGATCCCCTGCTCAGACCTTGCCAAGAACAGAACGGATGGCACTTCCTGTTTCCACTTGGGGAGTTCCCCACCTCTGGAAGATCATGTAGGCTACCTCTGGGTGGAGCAACCACTTGTGAGAGGAGAAGTCCTTGCTAAGCTGGTCCACCAGTGTATTCTTGACACTGGGAAGGTGACAAGCTTCCAGGTGGATTTTGTGGCTGATGCAGAAGTCCCATAGATGGAGTGCCTCCTGAAAGGGGGCTGACAAGTGCGCTCCCACTTGCCTGTTGATGTAGAACATCGAGGCTGTGCTGTCCATCAGGACTCATACCACCTTGCCCAAAAGGTGGGGCAAGACGACTGCACACCAGCCGGACTGCTTGGAGCTCTTTGATGCTTATGTGCAACTTCGCCTCCTCTGGGGATCACATCCTCCTGTGTCAGGAGGTGACTGAGATGCACACCCCAGCCCAGGTCCAAGGCATCCAACACCAACTCAATGGAGAGAAGGGGGTTGTTGAATGGAACCCCCTCCAGGACTGTCCTGAGCTCAGTCCACTATCACAGTGAGGTAAGTAACGCCTGGGGAATGGTAATGATCTTTTCTAGGGCGTCTCGGGACTGGGAATAGATCATTCCCAGCCATTGTTGAAAGGGCCACATCCTGAACTTGGCATGGCAGACCACGTAAGTGCATGCTGCCGTGTGACCCAGCAGGCACAGACAGATCCTGGTTGTAGTCAGAGGGAAGTCAGAGACTTCTGCAATGAGGTTTGCCAACGCATGGAATCTTTCCAGCATCAGGAATGCTCTGGAGCAGGTCGAGGACCTGCTCCGATGAATTCTATCCTCTGCAGCGGCACTAGTATTGACTTTTTGTTGTTTACCAACAGGCCCACGGATGGGCATGTGGCTTGAACATCCCTTTGACTTCACTAGGACCAGGATGTTACTACAGTTCTTCTTTGTATAGATGTACACAAATATGTAAGTAAATGGCATGAGTGCATAGCTATACTATAGTAGAGGTGTGTGGTACTCTACCTTAAAATAGCACCCTGGAACCTCCATATTTACCACTGTGATATAATTATGATATGTTTTGTACATAGTATGCCTTGTGAGGTATCATTTAAAAAGTCTCAATCCGTTGAACATTACTATCCTGTTGGATTATATGTACTATCGTTGTATGTGAAGCTATGAAGTATTGCTATGTGTTTGTTACTGAAATATGGGGTAAGTGGAAAATGCCCACAAATACTTTTCAGTGGCAACAAAGAACAACTGACATAACAGATTTACACCAGGACCAGCCAGACATGTGTTGATTGCCCATCAGTAAGAATCCACTCTCCCAGAGACTCCTCAGAGAGAGCATGTACCCAATGGGGGTTACCTAGCCCCACGTTGCAAAGGCTGGTGCACGTCCACTTTCCTTTAACTAAGTGGCAAACTAATTGATGAGCTTGCACGGTTCAAGGGGAGGTCTTGTGCTGTGTAAAATGGTACATTTCTGGGGTACAAGTCTGGGGAAATTGGCTGGGGCCTCTCGCTGTATAATTCATGAGTGGCTTACAGAGCATTCATGCACCTTAGCTGGGTGTGTCCCTGCATGTTGCTGACTGAGTGATTACAGCACCTGGAGGGGTTTTGCTGATTGTCATTAGCACATTGTAAGAGACAGCCCCGGGAGGAGAATTAATGGGACACAATGGTCCCACAGTCCAGACTGTACCCAGAGGATGTGTCACAAGGTGTGTAACTGTTTCCATTTTAAAGGTTCTTTTCAATTGCTTATAACTTTCTCAAACTTCCATCATTCTGGCTGAAATTTTCTAGATCTGGTCTCATGGGAGGGTGAATTTCTTTGGGCAACTTGAAGCAACAATGGTTCAACTATTTTTGTGTAGGAAATGTGTAAAAAATACACTTTTGCCATTATAAAAAGTAACACAAGATCTTTACTGCACAGCTTTTGTGCTCCAGTCGTCTGGCATAGGAATATAAAAATTGGCAAGGATATAATCCCTAGAATGCAGCTGTGCCTTTCCCTGGGCCAATGAAAATCTGTTTTGATTTAACTGAGTTATAAGAGCTTAACATGCATGTCTCACAGGCACAGTAGTTTTTAATAATACAACAGAATCCCTCTGATATCCCAGCTCCAGTTTTTCCTGACTCCCATGGAAAAGGGTCTGGATAACCAATACCTTCTGGCCCTAGTTTCTTCTGATTCCATATGAAAAATATCAAGGTTGTAAAAATGAACCATTCAAGTCAGGAAGTACCTTAACTCCGCTCCCTGCACATTTACATTATGGCACTATCTTTAATTACATGTCATTTTTTTTTTCTGGAGGATTCCTTCCTCATTCCCTCCAGAAGTTGGAGGGTATGAAGTTAATGAGGCAGAGCAGTGAAGATAAAAATAATTCTTGAACAGCTGCCTCATTCTCTAAGCCATGTATTCTGTCATTGAACGAGGTGGAAAAAGCAGTATGCAGTTATGTTATTAAAGACATTGAGAAAGATTCTTTGGTCAGCTCTGTCCCTGTGCACAGTGGTGCAAAAGGGATGGAATCAGGCTCATCTTTCCTGTTGGGGATATCCCCCAGGTGGGCAAGTCTCCAACAGCTATAAACCTGGCATAGCCAGTTCCTATATCACTGTCCCTACAGCACTCAGTTCAGCGAGCATGTCACAGGTGGGGAAGATTTCAGTGGAGCAGCCGTGTTAGTCTGTATCCACAAAAAGAAAAAGAGGACTTGTGGCACCTTAAAGACTAACAAATTTATTTGAGCATAAGCTTTCGTGAGCTACAGCTCACTTCATCGGATGCATTCCGTGGAAAATACAGTGGGGATATTTATATACACAGAGAACAAGAAACAATGGGTGTTACCATACAACTATTACCAGCAGGAGAGCGTGGCGGGGGGAACCTTTTGTAGTGATAATCAAGGTGGGCCATTTCCAGCAGTTGACAAGAACATCTGAGGAACAGCGGGAGGGTGGGGTGAGGGGTGGAATGGGGAAATAGTTTTACTTTGTGTAATGACCCATCCACTTCCAGTCTTTATTCAAGCCTATGTTAATTGTATCCAGTTCGCAAATTAATTCCAATTCAACAGTTTCTCGTTGGAGTCTGTTTTTGAAGTTTTTTTGTTGAAGAATTGCCACTTTTAGGTCTGTAATCGAGTGACCAGAGAGATCGAAGTGTTCTCAGACTGGTTTTTGAATGTTATAATTCTTGACATCTGATTTGTGTCCATTTATTCTTTTACGTAGAGACTGTCCAGTCTGGCCAATGTACGTGGCAGAGGGGCATTGCTGGCACATGATGGCATATATCACATTGGTAGATGTGCAGGTGAATGAGCCACTGATAGTGTGGCTGATGTGATTAGACCCTATGATGGTGTCCCCTGAATAGATATCTGGACACAGTTGGCAACGGGCTTTGTTGCAAGGATAGGTTCCTGGGTTAGTGGTTCTGTTGTGTGGTTGCTGGTGAGTATTTGCTTCAGGCTGGGGGGCTGTCTGTAAACAAGGACTGGCCTGTCTCCCAAGATCTATGAGAGTGATGGGTCATCCTTCAGGATAGGTTGTAGATCCTTGATGATGCGTTGGAGAGGTTTTAGTTGGGGGCTGAAGGTGATGGCTAGTGGCGTTCTGGTGTTTTCTTTGTTGGGCCTGTCCTGTAGTAGGTAACTTCTGGGTACTCTTCTGGCTCTGTCAATCTGTTTCTTCACTTCAGCAGGTGGGTACTGTAGTTGTAAGAACGCTTGACAGAGATCATGTAGGTGTTTGTCTCTGTCTGAGGGGTTGGAGCAAATGTGGTTGTATCGTAGAGCTTGGCTATAGACAATGGATCGTGTAGTGTGGTCTGGATGAAAGCTGGAGGCATGTAGGTAGGCATAGCGGTCAGTAGGTTTCCGGTATAGGGTGGTGTTTATGTGACCATCGCTTATTAGCACCATAGTGTCCAGGAAGGAAGTCCAAAAACCAGTTGGAGAACACTTCAATCTCTTTGGTCACTCGATTACAGATCTAAAAGTGGCAATTCTTCAACAAAAAAACTTCAGAAACAGACTCCAATGAGAGACTGCTGAATTGGAATTAATTTGCAAATTGGATACAATTAACTTAGGCTTGAATAAAGACTGGGAGTGGATGGGTCATTACTCAAAGTAAAACTATTTCTCCATGTTTATTCCGCCCCCCTCCCCCCCGCTGTTCCTCAGACGTTCTTGTCAACTGCTGGAAATGGCCCACCTTGATTATCACTACAAAAGGTTTTCTCCCCAGGTTTATGGATCTTTGGTAGCAGACAGAATACCCCAGGTCGGGGTTCCAGGGGTGTGTCTGTGCGGATTTGTTCTTGTGCTTTTTCAGGGAGTTTCTTGAGCAAATGCAAACTGGATACAATTAACTTAGGCTTGAATAGAGACTGGGAGTGGATGAGTCATTACATAAAGTAAAACTATTTCCCCATGTTATTTCTCCCCCCACCCCACCCCCCACTGTTCCTCAGACGTTCTTGTTAACTGCTGGAAATTCCTCCTTCCCCCTCCTTCCTGCTGGTAATAGCTCATCTTAAGTGATCACTCTCCTTACAGTGTGTATGATAAAACCCATTGTTTCATGTTCTCTGTGTGTGTATATAAATCTCCCCACTGTATTTTCCACTGAATGCATCCGATGAAGTGAGCTGTAGCTCACGAAAGCTTATGCTCAAATAAATTTGTTAATCTCTGAAGTGGGGAAGAGTAGTTGAAATTCACTGTGCTCCAACTACCCACAGCAGGCAGATGGCCCCTTAGGGACTATTGTGAGCTGTGACAATTTAGAGTGGCCCTAAATCTATACCCAAGCCAGACATCGGGAAGAGAGTCAAGGAGATACAACTGATTCTCTGATGGTCTCCCTTATCTGCTCCAATGAGCGTAAGAGGAGCAAAGCAGAGGATTTGACCTTATATTATAAACACATGTGCACAAGGTAGTTAATATTTTTTCAACTTAATAAAAATACATGTATTAGCAGAATGAAGTGGAAATAAAATATATACATTTGTACTTAATCTGCTTTAAGGCATCCTGTTACATTTGGAAACTCACAATGATATGAGTAACAAAATAATGGGCCATACCTCTACTTAGCCCAGGTGAGTGCGGTGTCTATTAGGAAGTCAGTTATAACTCTCTTACCCTGGACGATAGTCTGTGCCAGCTCCAGAATAAATCAAGGCCAGCCATGGGACTGCTCTAACTTACTTCACTGGGATGTTATGTCAGCTGAGGATCAGCGTGACAAAGCATATCTTAGCCATGCTCCCTCCAGACTCCCATCTTTTCCCACATGCCCCCTACATCCCATGGATTGGGTAGCAGAATGGGGAGGTATTTGTGGCTGACTATGCCAGCTTTATGCCAATGAAGAGGCAACGCTCCACCAGGAGAATTTTCCACTGGGCAACTACAACCATAGCCTGAAGCTTTCTACTATTTTATGATAGAAAAGGCCCAGAACAGAAACAGGAATATGTTCCACTATTTTCATGCAACCAATTGACTTCTTTAAAGGTTTTACAACCATTATAATACTAAGACTGATATTCCAGCTATTGTAATCGCACTGTCCTTGAAGTCAGGGTGAGGTAAAGTGATACTACTTGACATGTGCAAAGAATCAAAAGGAATTGTTCCTCTTCAACACGAATTTTCATGCTTGTGCTTACTTTTTTTTTTTTTATAAGATTAATCTCTAAAACTATCACAGTTTCAGAATAAAATAAAATCTGAACAAAAACTCACCTTTGCCTGGGATAAACTCACTCTGCAACACTTCCTTCAGACTACTATTTCCATGCAGTAGTCTATGATTAGGTAAAACATGTAAGTGGGAAGCTCCATAAATGGCTTCAGGTGTATAGGTATAGGCAGCTAGCTTCTCTCCTGTTTCTTGGCCATTAACCTGATAAAGAGCAGAAAGTATTCCAGAGCAGTTTAATTGCTAATTTTCTCCATTAAAATGCCATTTTTTACTTTTCCTTCTGCTGTGACAATTGGTCTATAACTTTTGCCTGCTTAGGAAGTTAGTGCACCAAAACTGCTGCATCAGATATTAGGCCTAATGGTGTGCAAAATAATGTGGGGCTGTGCCATTCCATCAATCACTCTTTACTAAAAGAAACAGACTTTAGGGGGAAAGAAAATACAGAAAGAACTGACAATGTGAAATAACAGAAATGGTGGTTACTGAAGCAAGCTTCACCTTCATGGCTTCCACCCCCATGATCTTCTGGGACCTCGGGCCTTCATTACCCTAATCCTGAGATGTCCTGACCAGACTGGGCTAGAGAAAGGGACCCAGATAACATCGCCACCTCTACTGGCTCCAGCTGGCTCCCAAACACCACTTGGGAAGAAAGGGATTGGATTTTAACAGCAGCAGCAGAAGAAGCAACAACTCTAGCCCATCACAACTAACTTCTTATTAACACCATCTAAGAGACTGTCAAACAAGGGTGTTTTTCCTTCTAAAAACTCTCTAGCTAAATAGAACGGGAATAAGGGATATGCTTAAAATGAAAGCTTTACATAATACTTTAGATTTCAAGTGTTTTAGCTATTTTTCCTTCTTTTCTGTATCTTTAATAAAAAGGTTATAAGGATTTTTAATGGTTGCTATGGTACTAAGCTGGCCGAGGTGTCTGTGTACCAAACCCAGGACCTTGTTTAATACGGTTTATTGTTGGACAGGGACTGGGGTTATGTTAACACCTTTGCCCTTTTTAAAATTTAAATGAAGCTACTGCAGAATTGCTACAGAATTTTGGTCCAGGTAAATGCTCTAGCACATGGAGCTCTCAGAGGAGATTTTCATATGCACATCGAGGCATACATTTTCAGAAGCCTCTAACTAAGGTAGCCTGTTTTTCAGAAGTGCAGAGCCCCTTTGAGGTATTTCAATTTGGGCTCCCAGAAATTAAAACAAACACCTAAAGTCTTTAGTCTTTTATGAAATGTTAAGCCATAGCAATTAGGCACCTAATCTTACCGAAGTGATTGGGAGCTAGGTGCCTAACACCGTTTGTACCTTTGAAAATCACTTGATCATCATCATCAAGTCATTTCACTTTTGCATCTTTCCAAAAGGATGTAAAATATTCTCTTTTTTCTGTGAACAGAGCACAGGGCAAAGTGTACCTGTACTTTTCTTAAGTTCTCCTTACCTACCTACCTATTTTATCCAGCACTTTTCTTTAGGTTCCTCAGTATCTAGTTTCTAGTTTGCATTAAACATAGTACTTACAATAAATAGTACTTTCAATATAAAGAGGCTCAATTTAGCACAGATTTCCCAAGAGTGGAGTTCTTCCATTGCCAGTGAAAGAAAAGAAAAAACAAACAAATCTCTTACCCCTGTTGCTCTACTGATATCTACAGGTTTGAGGGGTATATATGTGCACCCTCAACAACCCCTGTTGCTTTAAAAAGTTTCTGTGGTCATGCGGGTTGGCGGGACTCAATGTTAGGAAGAAAAACAAATATTAAGCAAAAAAAGCTTTTGTACCTAAAGCATTTAACCAAAAATAGTTTTAAAGACTCAGCTGCAAAATACTACTGGCTTTTCTTTAGTCCTACTAAGAATTAATAATAGTTTCATATGTTTTTTGTCCCAAGAGCTAACAACCACATTAGCAAAAACACTTATACTTGATGCAGCTGGCTTTTCTTGGGAATGGTTGGAGATGAAAGTTAGATATGTATAACTTCTCAGCACTCTTCAGTGGACTTTGTGGACCCTAGGACACACAGACAAAACTGAACAGCTACAGGGTTCCAAACTGCTGAACTCAAATAACAAATTTTGATAAAGGATTTCAGTTTCTTGCTTTTTATACTAATGAGAAGCTACTAAAATGTTACTAAAAAGAAAAGGAGTACTTGTGGCACCTTAGAGACTAACAAATTTATTTGATAGGTTTCAGAATAGCAGCCGTGTTAGTCTGTATTCGCAAAAAGAAAAGGAGTACTTGTGAGCATAAGCTTCCGTGAGCTACAGCTCACTTCATCAGATGCATACTATCTTTCTCCCATGAATAAATTCCAGTACAGTGAAGAACAGGAGCTTTTAAAATGTGACTCATGAAGCTGATATGATCATTACCAGAACCCTCAGAAACACAGCTCAACATACCTGTCCTCTTTATTTTATCTTAACCCTACATATCTGTTTTTTACTCCATCCAGTGATTAAATGTAGTCTCATGACATTAGCTTTCCATTAAACCTGATATATTTAAGTAATCTCACATCTTAATTTGCTTTGGGTTAGAATTGTGAATTCTGATCAGCCATAGATTTGGGTTATTAAGTAAAAGTTCACTTACAAAAATACTAAGGTCTGCCACAATTTTTCTGCAGGAAATCTTCCATGAACTTTGAATGTTATAGTGCAGTAAGAATAAAAATAATGCGAAGTGTTACATGTAATAAACACATCTATATAAAAACACACATAAACAATATGTAATAGTATCCTTAACTTTCAAAAGTCTTCTAGATATTAAGAGAAATCCCATTATGCATTTTAGTCATTTTGCATAATCCACACAAAGAAAGGGATGGTCAAATTTCTGACTCACCTTTAACATGAAGTCAAGATAACATCCAACACAATCACCTATCCAGTTTGCTTGCATTTCCTTTATACCATACCATTCAGGGAGATCAGACAAGGAATCAAGCATGGCCTGGCACAATATAAACGAGGTGTTAAGAACTATAGCATATACTAAAACACATACATTAACACTTTCAAATTTAGGTCTATAAAGGGGCACAGCAGTAGAGCTGCACGAGTAAAAACATGAACAAGGTGTTCTTGCACTATAGCTCCCCGCAATTTCATATCTTTCAAGAACTAGTGGAACATGGCAAAGGCCATAAATGTGGTGAATCCAATTGTTTGAGACATAGCTTCCTTATGGGCACAGTCTTAAACAGCGAACACAGAAAGACTAGGAAGAAAAAGTAAACAAGGAACGATACCACTTTAAAGCTGTGTTAATTGTAGTCCTGATCCTGAAAACATGCATGTGATTGGTCCTGTTGAGCACAACAGGACTGTTCATATGCATATGTGTTTGCAGGACTGAATGCTATATTTGGACTAGTTCTCTAGCCAATAGCCTAGAAATTGTTTACAGATAGGTCACATTTATTTATCCTAAATTTTTCAAACTCAACTAGTTGTCATACTATAACAATGAGGCTGATGCTGTCCATCATTTTTACATACCTTATGAGATTTTTATAATTTTATTTATATTTTACCTAGAACAACAGGCCCAATTCTGAATGGGATGGACCTCTGGTTGCTATTGCAATACAAATAATATTAATTGACAATAATGGTGTATATTAAATGTAAAATGTTATGTTAATACAATATTACAGATAAGATTCTACCCACATAACAAAGAAGAAATTCACAGCGATGGTTCCCACATTATCCATTATTTTCTTCCCATCCATAATGTAGCAGTTTGCATTTTTCCCATCCATAATCTAGCAGTTTGCATTAATGTAACTTGTATGCAGTTTGTGTACATTTATATAGACAGTTATAGACATATTGCTTTCTTAGTGTGTGCGCTCAGGCACACAAACGGCATGGCAGCATTATGATTGCTGTTGGAAGCATTGTGTTAAATCTGCTCATTTTGTCTACAGAATTTGCAAAGGTTTTTTTAATTAAAGAAACACAAAGAATTTAAACAAAGAATTTGAGGGGTGGGTATAATGGAAACCCCATCTCAATCTATACTTCATAAGATTTGACATTTTTGCTAAGAGTATTCCAGCACTGTCCAAATCTTTTACCTTGGCAGAAATACAGCTGGAGGCATGAGTCAGACAGAAAGATAGTTGATACAACATTCAGTAGTTAATTTCTAAGTAGAGGAAGTCAATATGCTGTATCACTCGTCCTTAAATTGCACAGCTCCAACATGAAACATGAAAGCCTTTTATTATTTTGTTAATTTACAATTACCAGGGAACATGGATCATTCATACTATATGTCACTAATTAGGCTCCACTTCATAGAATATAATTACTGAACACACAATTTGCTCTTTTCAATTACTATATTTTAATTATACTAAAAATGTCAACAATTATATACTTAAAACATGCTACAAATGCTAATTGCTGGCTACTGATGTTTTTACTATGATTCACTCTATGATTCACAATATAATACATTTTCATCATCCACACTCCATAGCTAAATACTGTTTTGGATTATTATTCCTTATTAGATTAACCTTCTTTTACATCCTCAACTAACCACTTCCTTTTCTGCTGATTTATAGCTATAAAAATGCCAAGCTGCTGCTGCTGCTTTTAAAGAAAATTATGTAATAACGTAAGTGAAATATAAACCAACAATTCCTTTTACTGTCCATGTACTGTTCTAAATGTTCACGTTAAGACTATTTACCATGCTTAGTGTCCTGTTCCAAAGAATATTGGGCTCTATCTACAGTGAATACTGAGTGCTTACATATAACCCAATGCAAGGAATGCAGAATACAAACCAATGAGTGGATAATTTCTTTTAAAATAATTATATATAAATACATTTTAAGAGTGTGCAAGTAGGTCAATAGACACAGGACTGGCTAGACAGATACTGTTCTCTTCAAAATCCACTGCATGACTATTAGGATTTTCTTTATAATTTGAACGTTGCCCCTAACTCATGTCCATTCCACACACACACAAACAGTCAACTTGTGTGTGGTAGTGCTTTTAACTTGAGTTGGCTGGCCCATCAGAAAATATAAACTACAGATCAGGTTAGCACAATTCCTCAAATGATAATCACTTTGTGTAGCTAATCCAATCACTCTGTGCAGCCCGAGTGTTATTTTGCAGTGTGGATGGCCTTTGTGGGTACATCCACAATCCAATAAAAGACCCATGGCATGAACACAGCTGACTTGGGCTTGCAGAACTCATGCTGCAGGCTATACAACTGCAGTGTAGAGGTTTCAGGCTGAAGCCTGGGCTCTGAGACCCTCCTCTCTCACAGGGTCTTAGAGTCTGGGATTCAGCCCAAGCCCGAACATCTACACTGCAATTTTATAGCCCTGCAGCCTGAGGCCTGCGAGCCCAAGTCATCTAACCTAGCTCTGAGACTCAATGCTGTGGGGTTTTTATTGCAGCATAAACATACTCTGTGGTATGTCTACACTGCAACGTAAGCTCCAGGTTAGTGGGACTTGAGTCCCCAGACCCTGGGTTTGAGATCCCTGTGCTTGAGCATCTACACTGATTGCCAACGAAAGGTTAAGAGTTTTTTAACCCAAGCCCATACCTGGGGCTCCAATTTTCGCACTGCAGTACACAGACCTGAGTCCAAGCTACTGTATCCCAGACATCCCAATGTCCTCCTGAAACGTGGCTGCTTTAGCCCCTTGTTCATGGTGCAGTGAGGGAAAATTTTACTGTTCACACCACATGTTACAGGAAATTTGGACAGCCCGCCAACACAATCTGATGAGTTGTCATTTTGGTCTGTGTACTCCCAGCTACTGGAGCCATCAATATGGAGGTATCGCTATTTCAGAAACTTCTCTTGCTCGGGCTTTTGCTCCTGTTTCAGGATGTGGGCAGTGCTTCCAAGTGATGCTGCTGGTCAGTTTCGCAGCATTTTCTGACCCACCAAAGGCACTTGACAGAACTAATGATGCAGCAGCAGCAGGAAAAGGAGGAGGAGGGGGACGACGACAGACATGGTAGACTTGAAGTGGGTGATGCTGCTCATGACACTCAGTATAGCCACTGATGCCCCCCCGATATAGCACACTACACTGCAAAGCATTAGGGCTCAAACCCTGGGTCCCACATTGACTTGGGCTTGGACCCTCCACTCTTGCAGAGTCCTAGGACCCTGAGTCTAAGCCAGAGTCTGAGATATTTGTGTGTAGACGAAAGGGGGGTTAGAGCTTGAGCATAAGTCTGAGCTCTGGCTTGCACTGCAGTGGAGACATACCCTCTCACTCAATCTAGACTAACTTGCATGTAAATAACTAGAGTTAACTCTGCAGTGAATACATAGCCTTATACACTCTGTAAGCACAGAAAATTCTTCACGTAAGTGTGTGCCTGCACGGTGCTCTGCACCACTGAAAATCAAGGCACTTATTTGGGTGCCTGAAATATGTATTTCGGAGTTGAACTTCAGGTACCCAAGTTTGAAAATTCTGGTCCCTCACTTTGTTTTCAAACAGGGAAGATACAATTTAGAACCATAGAGAAAATATAAATAAATGTGGCCAAAAGCTAGTTCTGTAATTAGATTAGACACCAAAAACAGCTGGGAAAATAAAGGCATCCACTGGCAGAGCAAAGTCTGAAACAAAGAACTGAATAAAATCAAATGCGATAAAGTGACAAAGAGAATGGACGCAAGGAGAAAGGTTAAGTGACCTAAGACAAATAAGGGTGTAACAAAAGTTTAAACTGTACTCTGGCAATACACACACTAACAAAATGAACAAAGAAATACAAATCAGGAGTCAGGGTATGTCTACACTAGAAACATTGCTGTTGCGCTGTTGAATAGACATTTATTACAACAGAAGGGGTTCTTCCATCGTTATAGTAAATCCACCTCTCCAAGAGGCAGTAACTAGGTTGACGGAAGAATTCTTCCATTGTCTAGCAATGTCTACACAGGGGCTTAGGTCAGCTTAATTATGTCATATCAGGTGTGAAATTTTTCACAGCCCTGAGCAATGTAGATAAATTGACCTAACTTTGTAATATAGACCAGCCCGTACATAAGTAAGGTACCAAAGAGAACTGGAAAGATTAAAGAATGATCATGTTCATAACCAAGAAAAGGACAATGATAGAAACAAACCTACATCTGCTGGGGGAGGAAAAGGAAATAGTAAAGAATATCAGTACCAGATCAGAAAAAGTGACTGAGATATGAGAGCATCTTCCAGGGGTGGACATGATCTGAATATTTTTGAGGGAAGTGGTTAGAAAGGTAGGGAAATGATTTGGCAGACGTTTTAAAAATCTTTCTCAGAAATACTTGTGATTTGTAAATAAGCTAATTTAACACATATATAAGAAAGCTAAGAGAGATCAAATAAACTACACACTTGAATCTCTAACCAGCCACAGAGATAATCCTGGAAACGCTAGTCAGAGACAGAATGCGGAAACACTTAAAATGCTATCAATTTATTAACATGTTTCATACATTTGTAATCTCCCATCCTCCCCGCCACAACACACACACATACACACACACAAAATCACAAATATGTATATATTACATATATTTGTGTGTTTTAAATATATATTTAAAGCTATACAATTTCATTTAAAGAGACAATTGTCTAACTTGTTTAGACCTGAAACTTTCCTAATAATATGGTTGATATAATCCAGTGTGGAATTTCCTGTAGATTGTAAAATATCTTTTTAAACTTTAAATATCATTAACTCTGTTATTTTTACTGTTGATACTTAAAAAAAATCACTGCCCATTTTGTTGGGATTCCTTAAATAACATGGAGCCATTTTCTGCCCTCAGAAAAAAGTGTACAGCTCCCACTGAAGCCAACAGCTTTGTAGAATTTGTTAACTAGCTAACACTAGAGAAACAACCAACAGTAGTAGGTCCAGCACACAGAGAAATAAACATAACAGCTATCATACTGACTTCTGCAACAAATGAAAAACAGAAAATACTATTTGCCAAATGGAGAAGGATAAAACTGTCAGGAAAATAAACTCCATCTTCACATTTAAGAAGAAGCTTTTAAAAGAGAAACTTGAAGAAAATAAGTAGCAGATTCTCTTTCTAGATGCAACTTTCCTCCCTTTGGTTGGCCTACAAGGAAGGAAATTTACAATACAGATACAGCACCACAAGAAAAATAACTCTCTAACACCAGGAAGGAGGAGTACAGTAAATGAGGTGTGAGTAAAACAGAAGGTAAATGAGATCAAAAAGTTAGAATAGTGCAAGTCCAAGGAAGATTATGGAAATCAGAAGGGCAGATTTAAAGATCAGTGAGAATATCATCCTTTGAGATGGCCCCACTTTCAAGTAAGAGAGTAGCACCATTTTGTGACTTTCTGAAGGTTAAAGGTACCAATTTTAAGCAGATCTAAAAGAAAGAATTATAATAATTGACATGGGAAATGCAAGGCATGAATAACAATCTTCAATAGAAACAAAGTCAAAGTAAAGCCAGGTCAAATTTTCTAGTCTAGCCAAGAATTATACGGTAACAGAGCCTATACATAGCGATCTATTCAAATAAATTCAGGGTACAGAGACTTAAAACAAATGTTTTCCTAATAGTTTCTGAACAAAGAAGAGATCCCTCCTCTGCTGCACTAAAAGGGATGGGCTGGAGTGGGGTGACAGATTTTAAAATAAAGAAAACTGAATCTCTATCTGACTTTAGGGAAATATGAATTTTATGACAGATGGATGCCTGATATCATATCCTTACTGATACAAAGAGTTTCAATACTTCAATGACAGTAAATGAAGTAAACAGACACTTCCTACCCTATGAGGAAATCAAAACTTAACATGCAAGATGTAAAACCAAAATTTTTTATTCTACTTACAGCTGACACTTAAGAAATTGGATGATTGAACTGCTCCACAAATATAAGAGGATAACACAAAGAAGTGGGCAAATTATTTTACTTCGAAAGTATTCAATTTATTAATACACAAAAATGTCTTAACACTTAAACACAAAATAGTGGGGAAAAGTGCTGGGTTTGAAATCAGATTAGTAGGTAGCCATGGGTATATTCAAGATCTGTTAAATTTAAGCTGACAAAATTTAAGTTCTTACCTATATTTTACCCATACTCCCAATACAGTAACTGAATATAATTCAAGTATTATGGTGCTACAGAAAGTCATTTGCTATAATTTAACACACAACAATATGGTGGCAAATAAAGATAACATTACATATATTTCATCTATTTATTAATACTCTACTGAAGTATTTCCAACTCATGTCTTTTTTTCTTTTTCTTACCGAACTGGATTTTTAATTATATTTCCCAATCTCTTATTATTTTATTCCTCAACCTTCAATTGCTTCTTTCTACACTACTATAAGTCACACTTAAATCTTATTTCCCAAGTGTGAAGTATCCTGAAAAAATATATATACACAAGGAGAAATAACATTGGTACTGTACCTGCTTCAAACTCTCACTGGCAAGGGCCTCAATTCTCAGCAGTTTTTGCCTTTTTCTATATTCTGTAACTGGTTGTCAATAAACACTGCTGCCTGACCAGATATAACCGAGATAAATAACTGAGTTATAAAAGACAAGATAATTAAGTTCCTAAAATATTCAGCTCTCTCTCTCTTTATGTCACTGAAGAGAATTTTTTCCCATATTCTTCAGTCACAAATGTACCACTTGGAGAAAACTGGAAAAAACAGTCATATTCATTCTACAAATCCGACTTCAAGCACTGAAATAGATTAGTTGTTTCTATTTAAAAAAATTAACCCTGAAAGTCCATTGCTTTAGTTACTATTGTATAGTAGGAATTTAGATCTATAGTATTGTAGCATTTAATGCTATACTTTATTTATATTAAGTCTGAAAGAACAGCCTGGCCTGGATGCCTACAAGTCATTCCTGTGTTGCTATGTGGGGGACATGGGTTCACTCCTTGCATTAACAAATGCCAAGAGAGCTGTGGAGACAGTGCTCTAGGCCCCGTAAGGGAGATGGTGCTTTACATGACTCAAGAGTAAGGGCTCCAAAGAGATTTGTATCAGCCCCATTCAGCCAGAGGGATGGTAAATCTAAGACAGAACCTTAAGTACGGGAAGCAGAAAATTCCAGAGTCTGAAAAATTAAAGATTAAAAGGCAACTAATTCTCCTCACGACTGAGCCTTTATCTTACATTATGCACTTTAGCTGAGATACTGTCAAGATCCCTTCTCCACTAAAAGGCAGTCTTTGGTTTTATTTTATTGTGGAGTAAGGAGGCAGCCATTCTGTACAGTACCACAGAAATAAAACAAGAAAAATATTCAAGAAACATGAAATCAGGACACAAGACTAGTTATATACTGCAATACTTTTCTATGGCATAACAAACCATTAATACAAGTTAATTAGAATTTGCTTTTAATCTGAGCATTCTCTCCTTGTAAGAATTTTGTGTTAATTATTAATCCCACCTGTGCTCATCACACACAAATTTCACTTTTTTCAGCATGAAATGCTGTTCTAAATACTGGCAGATAAAATCATACAGTAGGAAATAAGCATTAATTTTTTAAAAAAAATCTGTGATATTTTTCAAGATTTCCTTTGTCCTTGATATTAACAGCACAATCAAAGGTTTTCCATGGAGCACAGAATTCTAATTCTAAAGGCAAATCAATATGAGATTTAACAACACTGAAATATTTCCTTCTGTTGCCTCACTCAAATTAGACAGTTCCTCAGTTGTCTTTTTCTTCATATCTGATATTTAATTTATGCACTTTAACAAACCATATGCATCCATGAATACATTCACAGTGACACAAACTTAGCTCTCTACCTCAAAAAGAGGCAAATGGAGGGACAGCAGTGGAACTCCCATGATTCCACAGTATGTGGATGTTGGTAGGGCTGAATGCTTAACCACTGGCCAGAAGGTACAAACTCCTGTGTGCTGGAATCCTTCTTTGAGGGGTTTCCCTACACAATGCTGAGAAAGGGACTGTTAGGTATAAGGGCAAGCCAAGGGAAAAGCTGAAACTGAGCTGTAGGTCCCTTCACTGACCATTTCTCCATCCATGGGTTGGGTAGGAAGCTATGCCTAAAACTTCATAATGTACTATCCAGCTACTCAACCTATATACTACAGGAAGGATGTGCCTCTAAATATCTGTTTAAAAAACATGCACTCAGAGAGATCAATTCTCAGAGTTAGCTATAAACTAACTGTGGCAGGATTTTGTGGTTCCTGCCAATTTCCACACTTTTAAAATAAATATAAATATATTACCCTAGAGTCGGACAAAAAACAGGGATATGAATTCATGAAAAAAAAATTAATTTTGAAGTTGTTTCTGTTTTGCAACATTTGAAATGTATCTATTTTCTGCTCTTTGGTGATGAGTTTTTAAAACCAAATATCAAAATGTTATTGAAATTTTCATAGCACTCCTTCAGGAGAGGGCAGGACTAACAAAGGCCAACCTTACATATCATGATTTGAAGACTTAGCTGACTGTGCATAAAAAATAACTATACCATTTTACAGTTGTAGACAGAAATAACTAACAGATAGCTTTTTCAATGAATCTGCATACAGTCCTAGCTGAGTAACCATAGTAACTAAATATTTCAGTGTAAGATTCTAAAATGCACAGATAACAGTTTGAATAATAATGCCATCCGTTAAGCCCATTATACTTTTACCAAAGAAATTTGTCAAAACAAAAAAGCTAATTAAAATTTACTTTTTTTAAAAAAAGAATCTATAAAAGTTACTTGACAGTATCTAAAGTTTACTGATAGTTTTGAAAAATGAGACAACATGGGCACGATTACTTAAAATAATACCGGCATAGTCAACAAATAAGGGTTCCTGCTACAAATTTAAAGCATTGTCACTCTTTCTACCCTTGAAAATGTGTCATCATTGGTGAAGTGCCATATGACCAAACAGCATTTTTGTTCAATGTTTGTTTTCTTTATTTTAAGAAATGAATGAATATAGGTGCAGTAACAATAACCAATTCTAAAAACAAACCAAAAAAATCTCTCCTGACATACTGGAAGCCTAAAGAACGTTATGTGCATAAACAAGGTACACTTGATTAATTCAACAGCCAAGGTGACTGCATAACACATCATTGACCCTTTGTGCATGATTGCTATGTGGTGGGTTACTTGAGCACATACTTGGAGGTTAAGCAAAAGTAGTAGCCAGCAGAAAAAAGGGAGAAACATAGTAACACAGAGAAAGCAAGTGTATACAAAAGAGGAGTGTAGATAAACAGAAAGATGATTTACCTATAGTATGTGCCTTGATTGTTTATATTAAATGGGTAATGATCAAACATTTTGTAGAAGCTTCAAGGAGGAAAAAGAATTTAAAAAATATAATTAATGATTATTCAGTCCCTGTTGTTAGCTGAAGATTCACATGACAAGAGAAGAGACTCTGACAGGGTTACTCAATTCAAATATATTTTAAAACACTGATCCTTACCTATAAGAAGCACGTATGAAAGGCAAACCTAATCTTCCCGATTGGCCATATATGAGAAAAAAATAAAAACTGGATATAAACAAATAATACCTAATGGTGAAAACAAACCATTCCCATTTTTGATTTTTCCACTGCTGAATCCTAAACCAGTTATTTAGATCTCTTACTTTAGAGGCGGAGGAGAAAGGCAAATAGGAATAATAATGTCTGCACGCATGCATGAATGCATAATACATTATCCTGCTAGCTTGATGAAGACCTGAAGAAAGATTTTATGGGATGATATCCAAAAACCTCATACTCACACCTTTGCATAAACTGTAGTTTTGATAAACCACTGTCTGAGGTACTTCTGTTCCACTTTTGCTCCTGAACGCCACGAACAGCCATTTTCATCCACCTGTTCATTTGCTAGAACAGTCTGATCCACTGGGTCCCAATTAACCATGGCCTAAAAACGTTTCAGGAACAAAGTACTAGTTTTAGTATATGTGTCACAAAAAGTGGATCTAACTTCTCAGATATTGACAGTACCCAGTACAAAGATAGTTTCCAAGGCTCCCATGATCTCTGCATAAAAATGTCCATTAGAGTCATCTCCATGAATTGAGACTCAACTGAGGATCTGTTGGACACTGTGCTCTTCAGAAGTCAAAGGCCAACAATGAAGCCTGCTACCTTTCTACAGAGTTAAGACACGTATAATTGGATTGATTGTACTAACGGGGGTATACTGACCCAAGGGTATTTGTTATCTTCAATAATGAAGTTAAAACGCTACTGAACATCATTCTCTTTGACTTTACAGAGCAAGAATATAGTCTGAAATTAAATAGGCTGGTACTGATCCAAAATCTCTGGGGGTAAGTATGAGAAAAATTTATAGCTAAGGAGCTCTAACCTGAGAGGATGAAGAATCACATATAAAAATATTCAATAAATAATACTGGTCAGCTGTAAATATAAGTAAGTTAAACAGAGTTAACATTTCCTGCACTGAATTTGACTACTCAATGTAGGTTATTTTAGATATCCCGCTCTCCTATTTATATCAATCCAAGTAAACTAGAAAATACAAAATGGTACAGTGGAGAAAATATCTGTGTTCAAGTCAAGCCCTAATCACATGTATGCAATTTGTGTTTTGGCCTAAATCACAAATACTGCATGTTACACATAGCAGAAAAAGACATGCATAATTTTGAAAGATTGGAACCTCTACTGTTTATAATAAGAGATTGAAGGAATCTCATGCCATGGTAAATGAAAGAGATATGCTAACAGGCATTTATTTAAAAAAAACATGAATGGAAATTTAAACAAGAAAAGAATAGCAGCAACTGTGAAAATCAATCCATCATATAAAGCATCATTTAGTAACTTCAGCTGAGCTATTCAAAGTGACTTACAGTTAAACTGAAAAATAGCTCTGCTCCACAACGTTTTATACATTAACACATTATTTGAAATAAATTAAATAAACCTATTATGTAGGGGGAAGACTCAAAATCTCAGAATTTAAATAAATAAGGGTTTTCTCTCTCATGTTACTACATTTTGAATATTTATCATCATTCTCCTTTCAAAATATCCCGATTTCAAAACTTTTTTTTCTTCTTAAACGCAATGCCTGTGCTTGGGAAACAGCAAAAACCACTTCACAAATTGTGTAAAGGGAAATACTGTAGCATGCAGCTGCTTGATTCCCTTCCCCTTAGGAATACTATTGTTATTAACAGTGACTTTTTATGCATCATCTGATTGCCTGCATTGATTTATACAATATAAATGAATGACAGAATGAATTAAATATAGATATTTTTGATGAAAAATTTAAATTCCTATCTTCAAATCACGCTCACATGAATACAAGTATTTCATGGGAATTCATGATTAATGTGATTCAGCTACCTTTTATCTTTACCCTACTAATAAAGTCAAACTTTTTTTAAATTAAGAAGATACTTAATATCAGACCATGCGAGATTAATTTATTACAATCCATTTTCAAAGCCAATCAAAATACATATCTTCAATAATGGTATATCACATTGTAAAAGTGGCTCTAAAAATAGTGACCATTTTATTTATAAAGAACTCCCTAACAAGATGATTAGACCACTGCAAAGTTAAAATAAAACATTGATGAACATAAAACAGACAATATTAAAAAAATAATAAATGCTAAAAAGCCAAAATGAAGCAGTATCATTATGAACTAGTTTTCTTTTGTTAAATAACTATGACCCAAAGTTGGGAAGAAATGGGATGATTTTGGTTTGCTGATATTGAGGAGAAACATACATGTAGAAATCTGGGATTATGATTAAACTAGCCATGAGCCAGAGGTGTTAATTAGCACTACTACACAATCAAGAACTTTTCAAATAGGAAACTCCATCACAATCAATGAAGAAAAAGATAGAGCAACAACACATGTAAGTCAATAGTTGAAAGTCATAATCAGGGATTTAAAGCTGTGTTTTGTCCCTTCTGTCTCACTACTGCATCCTCTCCACTCGTGTTCAGAACTCATGCAGTCTCTCACTTTAGAGAAGAGACAGGATTCTGTTGTGATGAATATAAACTGGGTTCTTTACTGAGGCTGAAAGACAGAGACAGACTCTGTTAATTTTCACTGACTCCAGCTCCCAGACTAATTAAATCATGTGTAAACTGGTAATTACTAGCCTGGCATTCACAATAATGGAATGGAGCTCTACATCCATCTTCGCTCAAGGCTACCCTTATAGCCTTAGCAAAGCCACAGTTGGTCCTCTAGTACTCCATTTATAACTGCAATAAATGATACTTCAGACTGTTTAAGGCATATGTCAAGTGTGCTGGAGGCAAAGCTGAAGATGTGCATTAACTGGTGTCAGCACAGATTGAAGTGTCTTATTGCTGATGAGGTCAATCCTGATCCCATTTAAGTCAATGGTAAATCTTCCAGTACCTTTGCTAGGAGGAGGATAGCACCCTAAGGAAGCAGGAGTTGTTCTATGACATTAGGAGCCATGAAATAAACAAATCCAATCTACATTCATTTGGCATACCAATATTGCACATAGGGCCACTGTATACCACTTTGATAATAAAGATCATTGATTTACCTTGCCATTATACCTAGCAGTGGAAGATAGTTACCCATTAACATTTTGTTATCTTTTACAGTGATATACAAAGCACAAACACAGTAATGCAGATATCTGCCCCTTAATGAATGTGAACTGAAGAGCCTGAAAGATGTTATTTATAGTATGAGTGACTTAGGACATTAAGTTTAAGGTATATGCATAATTTTATAGGTCAATGTTTGCACTTACCTCTTTTTGATAGACTAATCCAGCTTCAAATAAGTTAATAAAGAGGTATTGTGTCCATTTATAGTACTCTGGCAAACAAGTGGTTATTTCCTGTAAAGAGAAGGGAAAAAACATTCTATTATCTTCCTGCTACATCATAACTCAAGTGATTTACTTAATAGACCATATGAATAATTGCAACCTGTAGGGAAAATACGTACTGTATTCAATTAATTTAGAAAATGTGCACTATAACACATAAGTGTATATATGCATATGCAGAGAAATCATGGTTTGTGGGAAAATGTCCTTCAATGCCCCCAAACCACAGCCAACCCAGGAAGCCGCAACACAGTTTATACAATGCTGCTATTCCAGCCCATGGGGTGGGATGGCAGGGAGTTCATGGTGGATCTGGTTGATTTTTCTTGAGGAAGTTGGCAGCAAGAGGGGGTAAACCAGTTTCTCAAAGACAAAGGACAAGCTGATACCTCTAGCCAGGCGTCATCAACGTGTATTAGCAATCACCCATCAAGTGGCCATTCTTTGGCAACAAAGTGGGGCAGGAACAGATCAATCTGCATTTTAGCAAACAATAACATGGAACCTCTTTCACCATGAGACTCCATATCTCCATCCTCACAGCAGGAAGGAAATTTATCTACGGGTAACCCTCAGGAAAATGCATTTCAAAGGGTGACTGGACTATAAAAGTGAGGAGCAAAACCACCCCAGGTTATCTCTCTATCTTTCTCTTAAGATGACACAGGAACCAGCCCACTGACTTTGGGGGAGTTCCTGTTCTGAGAATTTGGTCAGCAATGGTGCTGGGAACCTGTGGTAGGGATTTTACCTTGAACCAAGTCTAGTTTAAGTTTTAGCTACTATAAAATGTTTTATATTTATTTCTCTTATAACCATTTCTGTCTTTAATACATTATACTCATAGATTCATAGATATTAAGGTCAGAAGGGACCATTATGATTATCTAGTCCGACCTCCTGCACAATGCAGGCCACAGAATCTCACCCACCCACTCCTACAATAAACCTTTCACCTATGCGTGAGCTACTGAAGTCCTCAAATCATGGTTTAAAGACTTCAAGGTGAAGAGAATCCTCCAGCAAGTGACCCGTGCCCCATGCTACAGAGGAAGGAGAAAACCCTCCAGGACCTCTTCCAATCTGCCCTGGAGGAAAATTCCTTCCTGACCCCAAATGTGGCAATCACCTGAGCGTATGGGCAAGATTCACCAGCCATATACCCAGGAAAGAATGCTCTGTAGTAACTCAGATCCCAACCCATCTAACATCCCATCACAGGTCATTGGGCCTATTTACCATGAATAGTTAAAGATCAATTAATTGCCAAAATCATGTTATCCCATCATACCATCTCCTCCATAAACTTATTGAGTTTAATCTTGAAGCCAGATAGGTCTTTGGCCCCCAATGCTTCCCTTGGAAGGATATTCCAGAACTTCACTCCTCTGATGGTTAGGAACCTTCGTCTAATTTCAAGTCTAAACTTCCCGATGGCCAGTTTATATCCATTTGTTCTTGTGTCCACATTGGTACTGAGGAATTAAATAATTCCTCTCCCTCTCCGGTATTTATCCCTCTGATATATTTATAGAGAACAATCATATCTCCCCTCAACCTTTTTTTGGTTAGGCTAAATGAGCCAAGCTCCTTGAGTCTCCTTTCATAAGACAGGTTTTCCATTCTTCGGATCATCCTAGTAGCCGTTCTCTGTACCTGCTCCAGTTTGAATTCGTCCCTTTTAAACATGGGAGACAAGAACTGCACACAGTATTCCAGATGAGGTCTCACCAGTGCCTTTTATAACAGTACTGAACACCTCCTTATCTCTACTGAAAATACCTCGCCTGATGCATCCCAAGTCCGCATTAGCTTTTTTCACGGCCATATCACATTAGCGGCTCATAGTCATCCTCTGGTCAACCAATACTACAAGGTCCTTCTCCTCCTCCGTTACTTTTAATTGATGCGTCCCCAGCTTATAACTAACATTCTTGTTATTAATCCTAAATGCATGACCTTACACTTCTCACTATTAAATTTCATCCTATTACTATTACTCCAGTTTACAAGGTCATCCAGATCCTTCTGTATGATATCCTGGTTCTTCTCCAAATTGGCAATACCTCCCAGCTTTGTATCATCCGCAGACTTTATTAGCACACTCCCACTTTTTGTGCTGAGGTCAGTAATAAAAAGATTAAATAAGATTGGTCCCAAAACCGATCCCTGAGGAACTCCACTGGTAACCTCCTTCCAGTCTGACAGTTCACCTTTCAGTATGACCCTCTGTAGTCTCCCTTTTAACCAATTTCTTATCTACTTTTCAAATTTCATATTGATCCCCATCTTTTCCAATTTAACTAATAATTCCCCATGTGGCACCGTATCAAACACCTTACTGAAATTTAGGTAAATTAGATCTACTGCATTTCCTTTGTCTAAAAAATCTGTTACTTTCTCAAAGAAGGAGATCAGGTTGGTTTGGCACGATCTACCTTTTGTAAAACCATGTTGTATTTTGTCCCATTTACCATTGACCTCAATGTCCTTAACTATTTTCTCCTTCAAAATTTTTTTCCAAGACCTTGCACACTACAGATGTCAAACTAACAGGCCTGTAGTTACCTGTAGTCACTTTTTCCCCCCTTTCTTAAAAAATAGGAACTACGTTAGCAATTCTCCAGTCATACGGTACAACCCCCGAGTTTACAGATTCATTAAAAATTCTTGCTAATGGTCTTGCAATTTCATGTGCCAATTCCTTTAATATTCTTGGATGAAGATTATCTGGGCCCCCCGATTTAGTCCCATTAAGCTGTTCGAGTTTCACTTCTTCTACCTCGGATATGGTAATATCTACCTCCATATCCTCATTCCCATTTGTCATGCTACCATTATCCCTAAGATCCTCATTAGCCTCATTAAAGACTGAGGCAAAGTATTTGTTTAGATAATGGGCCACGCCTAGATTATTCTTAACCACCACTCCATCTTCAGTGTTTAGCGGTCCCACTTCTTCTTTCTTTGTTTTCTTCTTATTTATATGGCTATGAAACCTTTTACTATTGGTTTTAATTCCCTTTGCAAGGTCCAACTCTACTTGACTTTTAGCCTCTCTCACTTTATCCCTACATGTTCTGACCTCAATAAGGTAGCTTTCCTTGCTGATCCCTCCCATCTTCCACTCCCTGTATGCTTTCTGCTCTTTCTTAATCACTTCTCTGAGATGCTTTCTCATCCAGCTTGGTCTACAACTCCTGCCTATGAATTTTTTCCCCTTTCTTGGGATGCAGGCTTCCGATAGCTTCTGCAGCTTTGACTTGAAGTAATCTCAGGCCTCCTCTGCCTTTAGATCCATAAGTTCTTCAGTCCAATCCACTTCCCTAACTAATTTCCTTAATTTTTGAAAGTCACTCCTTTTGAAATAAAAAACCCTAGTTGCAGATTTATTTTTGTTAATCCTTCCGTTCAGTTTGAACTGAATTAGCTCATGATCACTTGAACCAACGTTGTCCCCTACATCCATTTCTTCTATGAGGTCCTCACTACTCACCAAAACCAAATCTAAAATGGCATCCCCTCTAGTCAGTTCAGCAACTGAAGGAATCCATCAGCTATCGCATCTAGGAAAATCTGAGCCCTATTATTATTACTAGCACTTGTCCTCCACTCTATATCTGGGAAGTTAAAGTCTCCCATGATCACGCAGTTTCCATTTGTATTTACTTCATTAAAAATATTAAAGAGGGCTCTATCCAGATCCAAATTAGATCCCAGAGGTCTACAGCACACCCCAAGTACTATCACAGGAGAGGCTCTAGTAGTTTTCTTCCCAAATGTGATTTTTGCCCAGACAGACTCTGTCTTATCCATTCCATCGCTTCTTATTTCTTTACATTCTACCTCATCATTGATATACAATGCTACTCCACCACCTTTACCTTTATTTCTGTTTTTCCTAAACAGCACATACCCTTCAATAAATGTAGTCCAGTCATGACTACTATTCCACCACAGTTTCTGTTATCCCTATAATATCTGGTTTCACTTCCTGCACCAGGAGCTCTAGTTCCTCCATTTTGTTATCTAGGCTCCTCGCATTGGTATACAAACATCTTAATTGTTGCTGTTTGGCCTCGCTCACATTCTTTACCCCATTAGGCACGGACATTCTACAGCAAGTATGACCTATTAGACTGGTATCCACATTGCCCTTCCTCCTTATGTCCATTCTCCTACACATGGCTGTATCCTTTCTTACTTTGTTTTCTTCCCTCCCTATGCTAAAATCCGGCGTGGAGATTACCTGGATATCTCCCAACCATCTCCCCCAAATTCCTAGTTTAAAGCTCTCTTAATCAGTTGTGCCAGCCTCCATCCCAGAAGTCTATTTCCTTCCCTACGCAGATGAATTCCATCCCGAGAGAACTGTCCTCTGTCCATGAATGCCTCCCAGTGGCCATACATCCCAAAGCCCTCCTTATAGCACCACTGCCTGAGCCATCTGTTGATAGTCAGAATCTTTTCACACCTTTGCTGCCCTTCTCTAGGAACAGGCGGAATCCCACCTGAAGATCACCTGAGCCTCGATTTCCTTAAGCGTCTTCCCCAGCCTGGGATAGTCTCCCTTGATACGTTCCAGCGAGACTCTACTGGTATCATTTGTTCCCACATGAAGGACATCAGTGAATTCTTTCCCGCTCCCTTTAGGATCCTTCTCAACCTCAAGTCCACATCCTGTATCTTAGCACCTGGAAGACAGCACACCCTTCTATTCTCTGGATCAGCTCTGGTTACAGGCCTGTCTATTCTTCTCAGTAAGGAGTCCCCGATCACATAGATCTGCCTTTTCCTGGTGACGGTGTGATTCTCCGGTCTATCTAGTGTTCCCTCTGGCTGCAAGTTCTTTCCATTCCTATTCTCCCTTGTAATCCTCCTCAACCTATCCTGTATCCTCCTGGGGCTCATATTTGGTGTAGTCTCCATTGACTCTTCCCCTTTTCCTATAGGACTAGCTGCTCTTCTCTTCTTCCTTGCCCTTCCACCTTCAGTGACCACCTGCTGAGCCCCTTCTTCATTTTCCAACTCTGCAAACCTGTTCTTGAGCTCTATTTCTCCTTCACTAGCCCGTCTTTTCCTCTGCCTCATTCTCTTAGTCACATGCTTCCACTGTCCATTTTCTTCACCCAGCAGTCTCCCCTCAGAATTCTTCAGTCCTGCTTCCATCTGCAAGTCTGAGCTTTTCCCTTCAGCTGCCTCATGTCTTTGCTCCATCATCCACTCGAACCCCCTTCTAAACTCAATCAGACTTTCCACCTGCATCCTAGGATCTTCTCTTCCATCAGCTCTATTAGACGGCACTTAAACTCTCAATTTATAGTTAAATAAACTTGTTTTATAAATCTAAACTAATACAGTGTTGTGGTTAAACTGAACTGTTTGGTAACTTCAGTTAGAGTAGCAAACTGTTGCATATTGACCCCTGACGGGGCAACGGACCTGTAATATTTGAACTGTCCAGGAGAGGGCTGGACAGTGCAGAATATTCATTTTGGGGGAAATTCAGGATGGGGAGAGTGTTGGGGTCACCCTGAAAGTATTAACCAAGCCAGAATGTGGCTTGTGTTTGCTAACATGCTGCTAGAGCCAGGACTGCAACTATACACAGACACTCAGGGGGTGACCTGCATGCTATTTGGCTGTTTGCGAGTAGCCCAAGTTGGGAGCTACAACAACAAAGCAATGTGAGACATCCAAGGTTGCATGGCAGGTGATGACAACCATTCATTGGTCTGGATTGTATCCTGGAAGGTGACAGGTGGACTTTACTTTGAAGAGAAGGGTAAAAGTTGAGGATAGAGGAGAAAGTGGACTGAAGGGAACCATGGAAGTGAGGGAAAGAGAAAAGAAAGGGGCTGAGAAGTTGTGCATGTTGACAAACTGGAAGAATATGGCGGAAAGGTGGTAAAAGGGGATGAGCATGCAACATTCGTTGAAGGAGATAGGATAGTTGCTGAGGAGATCTCATATTGAGAAATCCAAGAGAGAACAATGCTTTGTGAAGATAAGGTCAAATAAGCTGCCATTTTGGTTAGTGGGCAAAGTGATCTAAGATTGAAAGTTATAAAAGAAGTGACAGCAAGGAGAAGTTAGACTAAATCACAGAGCTGGGGGATTGTGAGGAAAGTGAGATCCAGGGCCACGTGTTATAAGAAGATAGAGGAGGGGCAGAAGTTAAGAGGAGAGCAGATGACAATATGGACAGCATTTTTTTTCACCTAAGACAATTTTCAGAAACTTTTTGCACTTCACTGAATAAAAACAGTCTACTTTTAAATAGTCACAGCTTTGCCTCATTCAGGATTAGTGCCTTTGAAACACTGGAAGAAATATGGTTTGGAATTAACAGAAATGTTAGGAAAAGCACACTGCACTTTTAATATATGTTATACAAACACATACCTTGAGATGTGTGCAACTCAGACCTCAATGTTTGTGCTATGAAGCAAGACTAATAGAGCTATAAATCATTCTCCTGATGGAATATGGTGTTGGAAAATAAAAGTTTAAAATGTAAACTTAAAAGTATTTATGCAACTCTTTAGTCAGTAGAACCAAACGCTTTATAATGTCCAATATTTTGTAAAACACTAGTTCTAAAAAAACTTCAAAGACAAAAAAATGTTTCAGAAACATGGACTAAAGGCCTAAATTGTTGTTGGAAAAAGATTAAAGTGGGCTGAAGGGCTATATTTTCTAAAGCTGTGCATGCAAATCCTAGTTTTCTGTGAAATAAATTATAGATGCAATGGATACAAGCACGTTTTCAATGGCATGGCCAGTTTTTCAAGTTTGGCCCAAAATGAAAATAGCAAAAGAACTCTGTCAAACTCTGTAACTATATACAAATGGCACCTTCTTGCACAACAGATCCATTGCCTGGGTGCTTTTAGATTCACGTGTGCTTGCTTAAGGGACACAAATAAATTTTTACTACTTTTCCTTCTGTTAGCCTTGCAAAAACAGCACAACAATGGAAGTGTGAGCTGGATTCTGTTCAGGCTCCCATAGTCACTAAGCCAAAAACCATATTTTTGATTTATCAGATTCCAAGGTTGGCAATTAGAAAAACACTAGAAACTTTTCACTTCTAAACTGAGCAATTGTGATCAAGAAACTCCTAAAAATGTCAACAAGCATGGACCACAATGCCTTTTTTCTCTGTGTTATAGTTGTTGCGGCATGACATTTGTAACATCACCTGACATTTAAAGGCCTTTGAAATACCTCTGCTTAATAATTTCATTTATTTTCTACAATTTTAACATTACAGTATTTACATGTAGCTATGAACAATACATTTTGTGCAAATATGTCTCAGCACCGAAAATAAGTCTTTGAAGACCAAAGAGAGACATTTAATGGTAAGTTTTCAGCAGTGTGTGAAGATTTAACACCACATTAATTCCATACTCTGTGCTAAAAATGGACCACTTGATGAAAAGCCTGACTTCTGTGTCTCAGACAATACAACCAGGATTTCAGACAACCTGGATTTCCAGGTTTATGGATCTTTGGTAGCAGACAGAATACCCCAGGTCGGGGTTCCAGGGGTGTGTCTGTGCGGATTTGTTCTTGTGCTTTTTCAGGGAGTTTCTTGAGCAAATACAAACTGGATACAATTAACTTAGGCTTGAATAGAGACTGGGAGTGGATGAGTCATTACATAAAGTAAAACTATTTCCCCATGTTATTTCTCCCCCCACCCCACCCCCACTGTTCCTCAGACGTTCTTGTTAACTGCTGGAAATTCCTCCTTCCCCCTCCTTCCTGCTGGTAATAGCTCATCTTAAGTGATCACTCTCCTTACAGTGTGTATGATAAAACCCATTGTTTCATGTTCTCTGTGTGTGTATATAAATCTCCCCACTGTATTTTCCACCGAATGCATCCGATGAAGTGAGCTGTAGCTCACGAAAGCTTATGCTCAAATAAATTTGTTAGTCTCTAAGGTGCCACAAGTACTCCTTTTCTTTTTTGCAAATATAGACTAACATGGCTGCTACTCTGAAATCAGACAATACAGTACACATTTGGTATTATTTGCATATTCAATTAATTTAGCCTGGTTCTCCACTCTGTGATGCCAGTTTTTATACTGGCAAAACTACATTGGCTTCACTGGAGCTATGTCCATGTAAATATCAGTGATGTAAGAGAGAGATCAGTCCCAATTGAACTTTTTTTTGTATATCAGGATAGGATAGTAGCCTCACATGCATAAACCAACTGAAAGAAGCTATCAGAAAAGGTCAAGATAAAAGTAATAAAATGGACAGAGGCTCATCTCTGATCCTGATGGGCAGGTTATCATTTGAAACTACAGGAGATGACATTCTCAACTTAAAATGGTATAGTTCGCATACTTAGAATTACACAATACAAACTCAACTGGTGCAAACAGAATCTCATTTGTTCTCTCTCCTGTAGGTGGTGACCTGGCTTGCCATTCATGAGGAGATGAAGGAGAATATATCACTGAAAATGATGTGCTCTCAAATCACCAAACAGCAAAGAGATCAGTCAAACCCATAATTTAACATTAAAACCATGAAGGGCTGAAGTTACATGTCACGAATAAAAAAGGTAGAGCAACAACATCATTACAAAGTCAATCATTAAGAGACTTTCTAAAAATGAACAAGGTTTGAGATCAGCAAGAATGTACGTCACTGCAGATGATGACAAGCCAGAACCATCCCCAAAAGACAATGTGAAAATATGATCCTTCTGCCTTTAGTTTAGCACATTAAGACTTATAAAGGAAAAAAAATTTCTCATATTTCCCAGTTATAAAACTCTACAATTATCTTTGGAAATATCCTTTTTTTAGCTTGTTAACATTTTTAATTAAAGACAAATGTGTATTAAAGGTTTTATCTGTGCTGCCTCAGATGATCCCAACACAGATTTGAAGGTCTTGACCTGTTCTGATACAAAAAGCCAGAAAAGCTTTCAAAAAATTAGTCTGCAAAACTACAAGATGGGATTCTTCCTGCAGTCTATCAAATTTAGCTCCATTGCTTGTGAGCACAGACCTCCAGTATATAGTACATACACACAATCACCTGTTTGGCAGTGGGGTAGGGCAAAAAAAATTCCATAACACAAAGCAGTTCAGGTGAATGTGTTTTGACCTATTAGAAGTCTAGCATTTTTGATTCTGAGATAGAATACATGTTAAAACACCACCATATTTACAAAAATGAAATACTCTTTTCATTTGCCTACTGCATGTGTTCCTCAGTGTCTGTGACAGATTTAGAGACAAATAGCCACCAGGTTGTTTGACAAGTTTTTGAGGGGAGGGATTCCCCCCTCTTCTTTCTTCCTCCCTCTCAGTTTTCCATTCCTCCTTTTGTCCACTGGCTAGTCACAAATGTATCTGTTACTTTTTGGTGAAAGTATCTTTATCATTGTTTATAGTTAACGTTACTTTGCTATCTCAGGGATGACACTCAATGCTACAAACATACCACTGTTAAGACTGCTGGACATAGAAGGAAAAATGTAGTCTTATCCAGGAATTTCCTTTCTTAGGCCATTCACGCCCACCCAGGGAGAATTATGCTGTAGGAGTTAGTATAATCAGTTAATTGGCACCTTACCACTATTGTCTGAAGTTCAGTTAAAAGTTCTGTTGCAAACAAATTCTCAATTTAAACGAATAAAAGCATTGCTAATTTAAAGTTAAGTGTGGTGCAGCTTTGGAAGCTATTGACTCTGGTTAGGGTTTCCAAGAGGAGACTTAGGGTTCGTCTACATAGGAATAAAAGACCTGTGGCACCGTCACAGCTGGCCCAGGTCAGCCTACTCAGTCTGGCAGAGTTCAAAATTGCTGTGTAGACATTCAAACTTGGGCTGGAGCCCAAGCTCTTGGGATCCTACGAGGGATCCTGAAGCCCAAACATCTACACAGCAATTTTTATCCCCACAGGCTTAGTCAGCTGACCTAGGCCTGCCAGGGGTTTTTTATCCTTGTGTAGACATACCCTTAAAGTCCAGCCCAGGTCAAAATTCTGGCCTGCTTCCAGGTGTCGAGGGAAGAAGAGGAAATCCACATTTAAGATTGTTGCATATGCAAGGATCTAAAGAATCCTGATGCAAGATTCAGTTCATAAGTAAAGGACGAACTGATTTTCAAGTGCCTTATTTTATAATGTAATCAATCTTCTATAACATACCATTTTCTATTACCGAACCACAAACTTAACCAGTGTGCATTAAAAAAAAAAGAAAGAACACTTTTGAAGTTTACCTTTAAGCTATTTCCATGAGTATTATTTTTTAATATCAGCACTATATGGAGCCTGAGAGAGAGAGCTGTTCCTGCTGTGAGCCCAGCTAGGTTTTGTGAATAATACATAACTTGACTAGAGGGAACCCAATTCTTAATTTATTAGTAATGACTCTTTTCTAGCACATCCAAATATCAAGACAGTAGCACTGCACTTGCACTTCCTCTTATTAAGGGGAAACAAACAAAAAAAAATCTGGATGCATTTCTCCAAAACATTAAAAAAACAACAACGGTTTTTAACATATTACCTGTCCATTTGGGCATCATATGGCTTTTCTGATACCCAAGTAGAAACCAGATTGCGGGAAGTAAAATAATTTCCTGATTTTCACAGATCTTTAGCGATTGACCAAACTACATTTCCTACCTAGCCGTTAAATATTTGTTACTGAGGTACTTGCAACCTACTTTTTCATGTGTTGTTTACATCGTATGCAAAGTTCATGCAGAATGCAACTCTGAGCTATTTTACTCCCATACTAAAAGCTGCGGAATGTCAAGAGTTTCCTTTTCTATTCAACCATATATAGCATGATTGTTATCAAACCAACATTTCTACAGCAGCATTTCATCCACTTTCCAAAATGATTTACAACCTCATAAAATTATATTTACACTACAAACCCAATATCTGTAAGTAGCCCAGCTTGAGTAATAAAGCCCAGATCCTCAGCTGAAATCAAAGGAACTATGCTGACTTAGCTGAAGTTGTGACTCTAAATCTTTAACATGGATGTAAAGACACAAGTAAGTTTTGGAATAGCCTTCCAAGGGAAACAGTGGGGGCAAAAGATCTATCTGGCTTTAAGATTCTACTTGATAAGTTTATGCAGGAGATAGTATGATGGGATAATGTGATTTTGGTAATTAATTGATCTTTAAATATTCAGAGTAAATAGGCCTAATCCCCTGAGATGGGATATTAGATGGATGGGATCAGAGTTACCCAGGAAAGAATTTTCTGTAGTATCTGGCTGGTGAATCTTGCCCATATGCTCAGGGTTTAGCTGATTGCCATATTTGGGGTCAGGAAGGAATTTTCCTCCAGGGCAGATTGGAAGAGGCCCTGGAGGTTTTTCGCCTTCCTCTGTAGCATGGGGCACGGGTCACTTGAGGGAGGATTCTCTGCTCCTTGAAGTCTTTAAAACATGATTTGAGGACTTCAATAGCTTAGACATAGGTGAGATTTTTCATAGGAGTGGGTGGATGAGATTCTGTGGCCTGCGTTGTGCAGGAGATCGGACTAGATGATCAGAATGGTCCCTTCTGACCTTAGTATCTGTGAATCTAAGTAATGACCATGATGGAGAAGAAAATTAGCAGGTATTGCATATACTGTTAAACGTTTACTGCCTGAAGAACATTTTAAAAAGGTCTTTTTAAAATGATCAAACTACAGAAAAATATCAGTCAAAGAATTACTGTATTTTAAAATTTACAATGAGGAGGAAAGGAATATTATTTTTACATGAAAATTATATGAAAATTCAGCATGAACAGATTGAAATGGTTCACGAATAAGTTTGCATGGAGAGTGTATTCTAGGATAAAGAGAGTTACAATTTGATAATTTATCTGGTTCTGAATTGGTGGCTTGATGAGAATGTGCATTCATTTTGATGGAACCCAAGATGGAAATAGAGGGAGTTCTGTCATAAAGTCTGCATCTTTTGCTGTTGGTGATGTGTTTCTCTGTGAAAATTTTATTGACTAGTTCTTAAAAAGAAAATGTTTAAAAAGTCAGTTTATACAGTGGCAGGAAGTTGTCTGTACAGTGGGAGGTAGTTGTCTAGTATAATGGTATTTTGGAAGAATCCTATTGCCAGGAGACCCAAAACTCTGGTTACTTTGACAACAACTGGTAAAGCACGACTACAATGCTTTTGACTCTTTAAAGTCTCATAGAGAGTGTTTATCAAACATGCAGCTTTTGAAATCTTGGTACTCTGACAGATTGAGAAATGTTATGCTCCGCATAGGTTTCCAGGGTATTCTCTCTCATCGTTGCCCAGCTTTGAAGGCAGTGCCCTTACCAGCAGCAGGACAGAAGTAACCCCCCTGCAACAGTCTTGAGATCCTCCCACACTGACTGCCTTTTGGGTTTGGACTCACATGATTACAACACCTGAAATTTCAGATGTAAACATCTGAAAACATGAAACTGACTAATTTAAAAAAAACCCTGGCCGTGAAATTGACCAATATGGACCCTGAATTTGGTAGGTCCCTACCTATGACAATGCAACTAACAACTATTGTTTCATGCCCATTAAATTCATCAGAGCAACGCTAGAATGAGGAACACAGGTTCACCAGACTTATTATGAAAACGATATTTTTTATCCTAAAAATGCATTTTAGGCACTCTATATCTACAATTCTAATATCTTCTAAAATGTTGAGCTTTAAAGTACCATCAACTTTATATATGACCTATATTTCCAAAATGACTAGTGATTTTGGGTGTCCTGCTTGCAACATCTTAAAAGAGCTCAATTTTCAAAGGGCAGGTGCTCAACATCTCTGAAAATCAGATCTCTAAATGTCTCAAATTGGACACCTAATAATTGAGGCATTTAAAAATCACCAGAAACTTTTGAAAAGTTTAGACTATTACTAGTATTTCACTAATTCCATTAATTATTTTATTTAAAATACAGGTAATATACTAAGAGATCTGAGTTACTGGCTCTCTAAAATAACATTGCTAAATTTTGATAATGTTATAATGCTTATCATGAGATCCTTCTGTATTCTATCTGTACAATTTTGCTGACTACAACATGCAAACCAAAACATTAAAAGGTATCTTTCAGGTTGTGACAGAAACTAATAAAAACAAAGATACAAGAGGCTGACCTCTGGCAGCTAGTCACAATAGGAAAGCTCCGTATCTACTTCATAGCTCAGTTCAATAATAAAACCACAGCTGGGTTCCACTAGTCTTTGACAGGAATTTGCAGGAAAGCCAAAGATAATTTTATATTTAGTCAGCTTCTTAAGCACAGCCATGCATATTAAGTATTAAAATTCCATTTTTATTAACTTCTTTTTTTACCATGCTCTTCTCGTGTATATTTGTTATGTGTCATGCTCTATTGAAATTAAGTAGGTACATATTTAAGCAAAATCAATAAATTTCCACTAAAAAAATGGAAACTCCTGTTTGACAAAGAGCCATGGATAACTTGATCGACCCATGATAAAGACACTTTCCCCATCATTTTCAGGAGATGAGTTTCTGGCAATGTCAGCTGATTTTTTCATTAAATAAGTATGTATCTTCATTTCTAAGCAGCTGTTCAGGCCATTAACATCCTAGTTAAATATTTGCAAAGGACCAGCCATCTGAAATTAAGTAAAAACAAAATACTGAACTCACCAGCTTGCTTTCTTCTATGTAACAACTTCTCTATGAATTTCAATTAACTCTTTTTAGCCTGTTTCAGAAAATGTCCCTAAAACGTTTAAATCACCCCATCAATGCAAGGGTTGAAATAGACTCTATGCCAGTGTCACTGACCCTGCCACAAGTATTGAGAGACCTCTGAAGCATCAGCAATTAACAAGGGGGCATATGTTTAAATAAGCTGTCCTAGGAAGGTGAGGGCAAAGTTCACAAACTGGCCACACCAGGAAAATTCGATGGGACTCACTTCACTCAGTCTGACAACCCTATCTCACAACCATCATATACCCTTCCCATTTCAGTTTCCAACATCCCAGAAATAGCCAGTTTTATCTATTAGCCAATGTCTTAAAGTTATATAAAAGATCTAAATAGTAGATGAACAATCTTTCAGGAGACGTAAGAACATCTGCAATAACTCTTTAGGATACACCACAGTAGGCCCACAAAGGTTTAATAATTTGAAAAGTTTCCTCATTACATGTATAGAAATCTCTCTCGGACATGAGAAAGCTTACAAAAGCATGGAAACATTTAGATATGAACCATGTGTTGGGTGAACTTTCCTCTCTAGACTGTTCTTCCCAAAGCAACTTCTTGGCTATGCAGGGGAACTGTAATCTCTCTAAAACAGCAACAGTGATCTCATTGCCACATGCGGTGGCACGATTCTGAGACTTTAGCCATATAACTAAGCATCCTTACCTCTAAGGCTAATGAAAACAGAGGGCAGGTCTTATAGTGGCATACAGAAAACAAATCATCTCTCTTTTCAGAGCTATAGTCCTGCCATAAAAACCCAAGGTTAACATCTCTGCCTTTCTATGCAGAATCATATTGAAGTAATAATCAAAGTTTACCACTGAGAATACAAAGGTAGTGAATAACTTCAATCTATTGGTAAATGCAATAACCCTGCCATGTACGGTGCTTCAGAAATAAATAACATTTTCATTCTTATCTCCATAATTGCACAGTCTTTTGATTGATTTTCTTTACCTTAAAAGCCTTCTCAAGCACTTCTGTTTTAAATAGATCTTCCAGCTTCCAACGTGCTTCCCTCCTACCCTCTCTCCCATGATGATACAGACAATTATGATAATACAGGCTAGTGCTTTACAGTCTCTTAAACAGAATAATCCAGCATTTAAAGACACTATTTTTGAACAGTTTCTTCACTCCCTGCACATGATAAAAATGTGCATATTAAAAAAGCACATCTGAAAATATACATCTTATAATGCACAGGAGCCCTGCCTGATTCAATGCACATTTTATGAAGTGTGCATTGGGCCATACACAAATCTGTGAACTAGACTGATACATTGTATATATTGTGCAAGGCCATACATACATCATATAGTGTACATTTCCAATGCACACACCTAAGACAAAAGAGAAGAGACAGGGTTAATAAGCAAAAATGTCTTTCTAACTTTTCCTTTCCATCTCTGATCTATCATATCTTTACATACTTTTAAAAATTAAAAACACATTAATTCCTATCAGGAATTTCATACCACAAACTAGTATCTGAAAAATATTTAAATGGAAAGCCATTTATCCAACAAACAGAAAAGGTTCCTAAGAGCACTTAGCTTTATTATTTAGATTACTTTTAAACACATTTACTGAAATATGTAGTACAAGTCCTTATAACAATTTCTTACCATACATGGACTTAGAACCAATTTATGTATTAGCTATTTTATCCTTCTCTTCCACAGTGCCATATCATACTAGGAACATCACTTAGCACTCTTTAAACCAAAAGACATCATTTAAAAAATTTAGATAGCAGTGTCTTTTAAAAAAGTTTAACTTTTTGTTTACTTTCTGATAACCACAACCACAGAAAAGGAGGAAAAAAACAGCAAATTTCTGCTTACAGGTAATATTTTAGGGCACACAAACATAGGGCTTATAAAAGAACTATTGATACAATGCCTTAATTATGGCATAGTGAAATTCTACTGTAGATGGGCAAAAAAGCAAAGGGAAAAATTATTCTAATGCAAAACTGAGATGAATGCTAAAAGAAAAGGAGTGTTTCCTTCATCCCCCACATTATGCGGAAAAGAGTGTTAACAGTGAGTATCTCAAAAGGGGGAAAGCTTGGCAACTAAATTTTCCAAATTTGTTTCAAGTTAAATTATGGTGTGTAACAGTCTGAAGCAGTGACCATCCCAAATTTACGTATTACTCAGTTTCTATTTTACCTAAAATTATACAGATTCCATTCTGAATAGTTTTCATACATAAACAAAACAAGCATATACTTAAAGAGGAAAAAAAGCTTACCCGTTCCCAGCTAAAAGACAGACCTAGTGCATCAAGCTGCTTCCTCATGTGTTCAATATTACTGCAAAAGAAGAAAAATATGAAACAATTAAGAGTATTAAAAATATTCCTAACTATTTTTGATTATGTAATACATTTGTTATCAGATGCTTGTAAAGCTCTTTGACCCTCATAGGCACTAAAGAACTGCTAAATATTACTATCCTATATATTCAGTCCAACTGAAGTAGTTGTTTAATAGGCAAATCCTTCTTATGTGACCACTTTAAAGGCTTCCTGTGCATTTTGGTTCAACCTTCAATGACCACCTATACTACACACTGATTTTTACTTGAGTGTAATTGAAGAGAAGAGGACAACTTTTAGTTTTGGAGAAAATGCTTTCCCATTATTATTTAGTATATGTATTGCAGTAGAACCTAGAGACTCCAGCGTCACAGTGCTACAGACTGTACACATACCTTACAATAAGACAGTCCCTACCCCCAATTGCTTAATCGAAATATAAGACAAGACCTATCAGGAGAATACAAGAAACAGACAGAGGGAGCACTGGGTAACAATGAGATGACAGTTATAAGTGTAATGTGTTGTGACATCTTCTTAACTGCCTTACCACTGCTGAGTGATTTGTAAGCATGATGGCAGTCACATTTAAAGGAGAGATTTGAAGGAAGATAACGCAGTGGCATTGTGGATATTTACAGGCAGCTCCTCCCATTTACTAGGAGTAGCATGCAAGAAACTGCAAAGGAATTTCTTTAAAATTTTAACTAATATTGGCATTATTTGCTCTCAAGTCTTTTCACTGAAGAGAATTACCACAATATCCTCCCTTTGATGGTGGTCAGTACACTCCCCCCAGTGCATACAAGCCTGCACACCAGTATCAGAACACAGCTGCTCTCCACCAGTCCTGGCAGAAGGAAGTGAAGGAGGATTCCCAAATATGCACCTCCTACATGGCATAACAATGTGGAACATAATCAGATGGTCATAAATATTTACATTTCTATGGAAATTAAAGGTAAGAATTAACATTTTGGAAATTTTTAACTTTTTATTTTGGTTAGGAAATACTCTGGTTTAGTTAGAGGGAAAGGATGGTACAGTGGCTAGGGTACACACCTTGGATTTGGCGACAGCCACACCAGGGCATTTGCTGGTATAAAAGTGTCATTAAAAAAATTACACCACAACTGACTTTTATACAAAAGTGTAGACCTGGCCTTAGTTTGTTGTGTTTTTTAAAAGAGGAAAAGATACACACACAGTAGACAACTTAACTGAGATTCATTTTTAATTATTTACATTTAGTAGTTTTATGATGTAGTACAAATAAAAACTATAGGAAATACAAATGTGGTTTTAGTTTCAGTATATTACTGTAAGCAATGAATTGTTAATTTGTTTTAAAACAGTTCTGTTATAATAGTCCTAGAGTGTTTAAATATTAAACAAGTTAATAGCACACATGTTTCAGTATTAAAGAGATTTACGGAATTGACTACTTTGTCAACAGAAACTATGATGCAAGGAAAGTCAAAAAAGCAATCAATCAATTTTTGAACCAATAAAAAAGAGACTAGACAGTGCAATGTTAAAGTTGCCTATTTAGTCCTGATATCCCAAGGGGGAAGCGAAAATAAACTACGAAACGCTAAAGATAAGGCTTCCATAACAATACTAGGACTCTCACATTGAACTAATAAATGCAAATATGTGCAGTTATTTTAAATGTATAGATAGCTTACAGATAGTATACACAGTGTGGGCAAATTAATGTTATTACAAGAAGCTTAACTGTATTTTTTTCTGAGATTTATGGACTCAACTACATAAATATAAAATCCTTCATTAGCAGTTTACTCTTAAAGGAAAAGAGAAACAAAAACTGCCCAGTCTGAGTTATTAGGGAAGAGGCACATCTAAAAATAAGAGGGCAGCAAAAATAGAAGAAACCCAGGTTCAATTCTCTGATCCACTACGAACTTCCTGGGTGATGTTGGGCAAACTACTTAGCCTCTTTGTGCCTCAGTCCTTCATCTGTAAAATGAGGATAATAAACAACTTCCCTACCTCAACAGGGGTGTTGTACATTAAAGATTGTGGGTACTCAGATACTACCATGATGGGGGCCATGTAAGTACCTTACACAGCCTTGCTTTGAATTCAGGCTACAGTAGGTTTAGTAGAGGGGGTGGGAAGAAGATGGTGATCACCAATTTACTGCCCAGCTTCCTCAGAGATATAGTAAAGCCAAGTGTATGTGCAATGGTTCTATGAGCTCAGCAGTCTACAATTTCCTCTAACTACCTTTATGTAGTACATAATTGACTGTCTGCCATGCATTACATATAAGGCCTTCTTTTGTTCCATCTCTGGAGAATAAAAAGAACAAAAGCCAATTCCTAGTGTTTTGCTAGATGGTAATTTGTTTTCTTCTATATTCTTCTCCAGACAATGTAGAAAGAAAATGCAAGCAATAAATATAATGCAAATAGCATAAATTACCAATGCACAGTATTAGTTATTTCTAACAAAATCAATTTGACTTCCTTGCTTCCTCTAATATTTTAGTGGGTAAGGAATTAAACAATTTCAGTATCTGTCCAAGTGAAAAGGTACGGGGCAGAGGAGGTTTTCAGAGAAGGGAATAGGTCAAAGTAGAAAATGAATAAATGGCCAAGTCCACCATACCCTCTAGGTGGTAAACAAATTAATTGCAAATAGGAGATCTGTAGACATATCATCTACAAAAATTAATGTTGATTTAGTCAGAGAAAGTTCCACTCAGTATTATTAAAACAAACAATCAATAAGTAATAGGAAAAGGAGAACCCAATTTTGAGAGGTTCTGAACATTCATCACTCCCACTGAACTTAGTAGGAAATATAGATGCTTGTCACTTCACAAGGTCAGGCCCAAATGAAGGGCCAATCATCTTCCAACCCCAATTTGATAGTGAAAATGTCAGCAAATCGAGCTAGAGAAGCCATCTTCCCTCAGTTATGTACTCTACACTAACAGTTTTCTCCAGCATAAACAGGTTTGGATTTATTCTTATCTCTGATTTCAGAGTTTGGAAAATGTCACAGTTATAATTAGGGCCCTACCAAATTCACGGCCACGAAAAACGCATCACAGACCATGAAATATGGTCTCCCCCCATGAAATTTTGTCTTGTGTGTGCTTTTACCCTATATTATACAGATTTCAGGGGGGAGCAGCATTTCTCAAATTGGGGGTCCTAACCCAAAAGGGATTGCAGGGGGGTTGTGGTATTGTCACCCTTACTTCTACGCTGCTGTCAGAGCTGGGTGGCTGGAGAGTGGCAGCTACTTACTAAAGACCCAGTTCTGTAGACAGCAGTGCAGAAGGCAAGGGTGGCAATACCATACCATGCCATCCTTGCTTCTGTGCTGCTGCTGGCAGTGACTCTGCCTTCAGAGCTGGGCTCCCGGCCAACAGCCACCGCTCTCCAGCTGCCCACCTCTGAGGCAGCGCCGCTGCCAGCAGCACTGAAGAAGTAAGGGTAGCAGTACTGCAATCCCCCCTACAGTAACCTTCAAACAGCCCCATATAACTCCTTTTTTGAGTCAGGACCCCCTACAATTAAAACACCGTGAAATTTCAGAATTAAATAAGTGAAATCATGAAATTTATGATTTTTAAAATCCTATGACCGTGAAATTGACCAAAATGGACTGTGAATTTGGTAGGGTCCTATTTATAATATGCAGCTACTATGTCTTCTACAACTTGCGATCTGGAGTAGATCACATCTTGAATTTATAAAATCACAGTGATATATTTTCGCTTTTAAAATTTAACCAACTGTACAGTTCATTAGGTACTTATCAAAATCACAGTATAAATAAAGTAGATAAAAAATACCTTTGTGTCCAGTTTGCTGGATGCAGCCCATGTTCAATTGCAGCATTTTCTGCAGGTAACCCAAATGCATCCCATCCCATTGGATTTATCACCTGTAACAAAAATGAAAAATGTTATCCTTTGTCACTCTCTGGAATGGAGTTGGTAACACCTTCAGGGCTCAAAATAATGAACTGTTTCACACTTCAGCATTTGCTTTCCCTTATTTGAGTCACTCCAAAAAGGGCCACTGGGACTAATTCAGCTTTAATGGATATATGAGATATGTTTACCTGCTGTAGTTTGGTGACATAGGGAACATGAATGAGGTAGGAGTAGTTAATCTATAGATCACTCACATAGTGCATCATGGTCACTATTTCAATAATGGGTTAACAATGACAATATCAACCCTCTGCAATTTGTCTAATGTTCTAACTATACCAAAACACAAAGCAACTGACATTACGAGTTGGAAGAAGCTGTTGTAATACAAATCATTGTGCTAGAAAAAGGTGAAAAGATGAAGAACAAGTGTGTTTGGACACAAATTCCCATATCTGAGAACCTGTTGCATAGCTCTAGATCAGATCCAAACTGGAGCATGCCTGTTAAACCAAAATAAAAAAATTGGATTAAATGAGAAATGGGGAAAGGGAAAGAGCTTCAAATAGCCCCAAATAATATAGGCAAAACAAAACACAGAGACCCTAAAAAGTTTTCAGTAAATTTTGTGAAAACAATCTTGGGAATTTTGCCTGAAGATTTTTATAAACATTATTTTAGAAAGATGACAATTAAATGACAACTGAAACAAAACAACAAGGTTTACTACAGAAACAAAAATACTGATTTAAAGTTGTACAACCTGTACATAGCTTTGCTACTGATAACTAACTGATCAGTAAGCCAGCAGCACAGTATATTCAAGAAGCATTTTTCTTTTTCATAAGGTTTAACTTAACATCCCAGTAATGTTGCCATTAAATGTGTCTAGATAGTACAGTGATAGGTGCTTTGTAAAAGAGACAGAGCTTCTTACCATATTAAATATGTTACCAAATTCAGTAATTATGACCTATTACATATAAAAGATTAGCAGCGGCAGATGATAAGAATAGTATTTAAAAGGTTTACAAGACATAAAATTTGACCTCCCACCTAAATAATCATTATGCAAAAATCTCCCTGGGTTATTTTAGAAGTCTGTAAAAAAAAGAGGAACAGTTAAACAAACAAGCCAGTAGTGTAAATGCCTAGTGAAGTGACTCAGGAACCCAGCAGTGGTAATATCAGAAACTGAATATGAAGACAAATCTAATACCTTCATCTGGAAAAATTAACTAATTTCTGAAGTGCAAGCACTCCTTTTCTTATTATTTTGAGTTATTTTTATGCTTAATTTTACATAATCCACCAAACACGTGAACAAAAAATGATCTCCTGACTTCAACTGTGGTTCTTTTCATTTGAAACATACAAACAAACAAAAACAAAAAGCACCCCCCTTAGATATTTATATGGTGCCTGCAGCACCACCTCAGTATATAAGCATCAACATCTAACGGATATTGTCTCCCCAACATCCTGTGTTTTAAACACTGATTAAAAACTAATATTTTATTCCTCTGTTGGTGCACCAGCTCCATCAATGACATTAGAAGCAATGTGCCCGGTTCTGGAAAGAATATTTGTTCATTAACTGTGACTCAAGCTAGCACAGGGAGTTCCAGAGCATAGATTTACACAAAAAACAATGCACTAACAAAGCAATAGGTATTGTATTTTTTGTTGTAGCTTTTCCAGTTACCAAGCAGATTTTTAAACTAGGGCTGTCAATTAATCACAGTTAACTCACGCGATTAACTCAAAAAAATTAATCACGATTAATTGCACTTATAACAATAGAATACCAATTGAAATTTATTAAATATTTGTCTATTTTTTCTACATTTTCAATATTTATTTCAATTATAAAACAGAATATAAAGTGCACAGTGCTTACTTTATATTATTATTTTTATTACAAATATATGTCCTGTAAAAATGTTAAACAAAAGAAATAGTATTTTTCAATTTACCTCATACAAATATTGAAGTGCAATCTATTTATTGTGAAAGTGTAACTTACAAATGCAGATTTTTTTTGGTTACGTAACTCCACTCAAAACCAAAACAGTGTAAAACTTTAGAGCCTACAAGTCCACTCAGTCCTTATTCTTATTCTGCCAATTGCTAAGACAAACAAGTTTGTTTACATTTACAGGAGATACTGCTGCTTGCTTCTTATTTTTAATGTCACCTGAAAGTGAGAACAGGCGTTTGCATGGCACTTTTGTAGCTGGTGTTGCAAGGTCTTTACGTGCCAGATATGCTAAACTTTCGTATGTCCCTTCATGCTTTGGCCACCATTCCAGAGAACATGCTTCCATGCTGATGATGCTTGTTAAAAAAATAATGCATCAGTTAAATTTGTGACTGTACTGCTTGGGAAGAGAATTGTATGTCTCCTGCTCTGTTTTACCCACATTCTCCTGAAAACTGTAACCAACCTTTTTTGTCTGAGTAATTGGCTCCCCAAGAAGTAGGACTGAGAGGACTTCTAGGGCTCTAATGTTTTACATTGTTTTATTTTTTAAATGCAATTTTTTGTACATAATTCTACATTTGTAAGTTCAACTTTCATGATCAAGAGATTGCACTACAGTACTTGTATGAGGTGAACTGAAACTTTTTTTGTTCTGTTTTTCACAGTGCAAATAGTTGTAATCAAAAATAAATATAAAGTGAGCACTGTACACTTTGTATTCTGTATTGTAATTGAAATTAATATATTTGAAAATGTAGTAAACACCCAAAAATATTTAAAATAAATGGTATTCTATTGTTTAACAGCATGATTAATTTTTTAAGTTGCTTGACAGCCCTATTTTAAACATATCCAGAAACAAAAACACATTCTCCACTTCCCTAAGATTACAACCATTTGATGTTGAGACACATTTTGGGCCGACACCACATAACAACAGCCCTTTAAGCATGCTGGGGCCATTCAAAAAATCAAAATGGCTGGTATAAAATAGATTAAATTAAAATTTTGCTTAACTAAAAATTCTGTTAAATGTTTTTAATGGGGTTTCTTTTTTAAATGGGATATTGAAGGTAAGCATCCTCTCATCAATTCTTCCTGACTGTTGTTTAAATGTTGACGAATTTGGAATGGAAAGAGCAGTTACATTTGGTGAAATAGCCTTTTATTCTACAATTCTCTCCCACCTCCCATTATAATCTCCATCTTTCTATACAACTAGAAATGTGCCTACAGTACACTTCTGAATAATTGCTCTGGGTCCAAGGGCCAATCTGTATCTGGCCCTGGAAGGGTGTGGAAGGGCAGCTGAGCAGGAACAATGAATCTTTCACTGTTTGCTCTGCTGAGCAGCCCATAATCTCAGTCCTCATGATCCCCAAGTGCAAGGACCAGGAAAATTAGCTCCTCTGTTGGCTAGACTCCCCAGAGTGGCTGTGTGATGTTCCTGACCGGTGCACAAAGAGGGAGCATGTGCAACATTCTATTAAAAGGGAGTCACAGCCATTGTTCTTTCATGTGTTTTTCTCAGTGGCCCCAGAAACAGTTTGGCCGAGCTAGCTAGTATGGAGCCCCCTCCTTATGCATCTTGCTTAACAGCCACAGCATAACATTATGTTGGATCATATTAAAGTAAAAAGAAAAGGAGTACTTGTGGCACCTTAGAGACTAACAAATTTATTAGAGCATAAGCTTTCGTGAGCTACAGCTCACTTCATCGGATGCATTTGGTGGAAAAAAACAGAGGAGAGATTTATATACACACACACAGAGAACATGAAACAATGGGTTTATCATACACACTGTAAGGAGAGTGATCACTTAAGATAAGCCATCACCAGCAGCGGGGGGGGGAAAGGAGGAAAACCTTTCATGGTGACAAGCAAGGTAAGCTAATTCCAGCAGTTAACAAGAATATCAGAGGAACAGTGGGGGGTGAGGTGGGAGGGAGAAATACCATGGGGAAATAGTTTTACTTTGTGTAATGACTCATCCATTCCCAGTCTCTATTCAAGCCTAAATTAATTGTATCCAGTTTGCAAATTAATTCCAATTCAGCAGTCTCTCGTTGGAGTCTGTTTTTGAAGCTTTTTTGTTGAAGGATAGCCACTCTTAGGTCTGTGATCGAGTGACCAGAGAGATTGAAGTGTTCTCCAACTGGTTTTTGAACGTTATAATTCTTGACGTCTGATTTGTGTCCATTCATTCTTTTACGTAGAGACTGTCCAGTTTGGCCAATGTACATGGCAGAGGGGCATTGCTGGCACATGATGGCATATATCACATTGGTAGATGCGCAGGTGAACGAGCCTCTGATAGTGTGGCTGATGTGATTAGGCCCTATGATGGTATCCCCTGAATAGATATGTGGACAGAGTTGGCAACGGGCTTTGTTGCAAGGATAGGTTCCTGGGTTAGTGGTTCTGTTGTGTGGTGTGTGGTTGCTGGTGAGTATTTGCTTCAGATTGGGGGGCTGTCTGTAAGCAAGGACTGGTCTGTCTCCCAAAATCTGTGAGAGTGATGGGTCGTCCTTCAGGATAGGTTGTAGATCCTTGATGATGCGTTGGAGAGGTTTTAGTTGGGGGCTGAAGGTGATGGCTAGTGGCATTCTGTTGTTTTCTTTGTTGGGCCTGTCCTGTAGTAGGTGACTTCTGGGTACTCTTCTGGCTCTGTCAATCTGTTTCTTCACTTTAGCAGGTGGGTATTGTAGTTGTAGGAATGCATGATAGAGATCTTGTAGGTGTTTGTCTCTGTCTGAGGGGTTGGAGCAAATGCGGTTATATCGTAGCGCTTGGCTGTAGACAATGGATCGAGTGGTATGATCTGGATGAAAGCTAGAGGCATGTAGGTAGGAATAGCGGTCAGTAGGTTTCCGATATAGGGTGGTGTTTATGTGACCATCGCTTATTAGCACCGTAGTGTCCAGGAAGTGGATCTCTTGTGTGGACTGGTCCAGGCTGACGTTGATGGTGGGATGGAAATTGTTGAAATCATGGTGGAATTCCTCAAGGGCTTCTTTTCCATGGGTCCAGATGATGAAGATGTCATCAATGTAGCGCAAGTAGAGTAGGGGCATTAGGGGACGAGAGCTGAGGAAGCGTTGTTCTAAGTCAGCCATAAAAATGTTGGCATACTGTGGGGCCATGCGGGTACCCATCGCAGTGCCGCTGATTTGAAGGTATACATTGTCACCAAATGTGAAATAGTTATGTGTCAGGACAAAGTCACAAAGTTCAGCCACCAGGTTAGCCGTGACAGTATCGGGGATACTGTTCCTGACGGCTTGTAGTCCATCTTTGTGTGGAATGTTGGTGTAGAGGGCTTCTACATCCATAGTGGCTAGGATGGTGTTTTTAGGAAGATCACCAATGGACTGTAGTTTCCTCAGGAAGTCAGTGGTATCCCGAAGATAGCTGGGAGTGCTGGTAACGAAGGGCCTGAGGAGGGAGTCTACATAGCCAGACAATCCTGCTGTCAGGGTGCCAATGCCTGAGATGATGGGGCGTCCAGGATTTCCAGGTTTATGGATCTTGGGTAGCAGATCCACAAGAGATCCACTTCCTGGATACTACGGTGCTAATAAGCGATGGTCACATAAACACCACCCTATATCGGAAACCTACTGACCGCTATTCCTACCTACATGCCTCTAGCTTTCATCCAGATCATACCACTCGATCCATTGTCTACAGCCAAGCGCTACGATATAACCGCATTTGCTCCAACCCCTCAGACAGAGACAAACACCTACAAGATCTCTATCATGCATTCCTACAACTACAATACCCACCTGCTGAAGTGAAGAAACAGATTGACAGAGCCAGAAGAGTACCCAGAAGTCACCTACTACAGGACAGGCCCAACAAAGAAAACAACAGAACGCCACTAGCCATCACCTTCAGCCCCCAACTAAAACCTCTCCAACGCATCATCAAGGATCTACAACCTATCCTGAAGGACGACCCATCACTCTCACAGATTTTGGGAGACAGACCAGTCCTTGCTTACAGACAGCCCCCCAATCTGAAGCAAATACTCACCAGCAACCACACACCACACAACAGAACCACTAACCCAGGAACCTATCCTTGCAACAAAGCCCGTTGCCAACTCTGTCCACATATCTATTCAGGGGATACCATCATAGGGCCTAATCACATCAGCCACACTATCAGAGGCTCGTTCACCTGCGCATCTACCAATGTGATATATGCCATCATGTGCCAGCAATGCCCCTCTGCCATGTACATTGGCCAAACTGGACAGTCTCTACGTAAAAGAATGAATGGACACAAATCAGACGTCAAGAATTATAACGTTCAAAAACCAGTTGGAGAACACTTCAATCTCTCTGGTCACTCGATCACAGACCTAAGAGTGGCTATCCTTCAACAAAAAAGCTTCAAAAACAGACTCCAACGAGAGACTGCTGAATTGGAATTAATTTGCAAACTGGATACAATTAATTTAGGCTTGAATAGAGACTGGGAATGGATGAGTCATTACACAAAGTAAAACTATTTCCCCATGGTATTTCTCCCTCCCACCTCACCCCCCACTGTTCCTCTGATATTCTTGTTAACTGCTGGAATTAGCTTACCTTGCTTGTCACCATGAAAGGTTTTCCTCCTTTCCCCCCCCCGCTGCTGGTGATGGCTTATCTTAAGTGATCACTCTCCTTACAGTGTGTATGATAAACCCATTGTTTCATGTTCTCTGTGTGTGTGTATATAAATCTCTCCTCTGTTTTTTCCACCAAATGCATCCGATGAAGTGAGCTGTAGCTCACGAAAGCTTATGCTCTAATAAATTTGTTAGTCTCTAAGGTGCCACAAGTCCTCCTTTTCTTTTTGCGAATACAGACTAACATGGCTGCTACTCTGAAACCTGTCATATTAAAGTAGTTCTGTATTAAAATCACAAATGAGTTTGATTCCCCATAGTTTAAATTCCAGGGTATTACTAATTAAGAGGTCTCTTGGTTTTTGGTACTGTTTCTCTCCCTCTCTGTGTGAAACTTGCAAGCTGCTAATTGTGTTAGTACAGTCTAAGACAGAGTCTGTTCTCAAAGCAATTCTTTGTAACAACAACTACTCACACAGAAAGAGACTCAAAGCAATACTCTTTAACAACAGAAATAGCACCCAGAGATTCCCCGCCCTTTTGCTGTATTCATCTCGCTTTGTTAACAATTGTGATTAAAATAGAGATAGAGGATGTATGTGGATCGATACTTGGTGTGGATAATAACTGAATGATCAGGGAGGTGCCAGCCTAAGAATCCAGTGTCCATTGGCTGAAGAAGGCATCAAGTGGAAATAACCAGAGGACCCCCGGAGGGCAGACTGGAATCCACCCAACAGTCTCAAGAATGGGAGAACCAAAGAACAAGGTAACATCTGGCAGCACGGAGCCGTCAGGAATGTGCCATCTGCTGATTGATTCAGCAACAGCATGATGAAGCAATTCCAATAGACTGGCATAGGAAAAAATTCCTATAAAAATGGACTCTAGAAAGTGAGAACTTGGGGCTCTGATTCTGCAAACTAACTTCCAGGAGCATCAGATGAGCATCTGCTCCCTCCTCATGTCCAGGCCACCTGGCCAGTGGCTTGGCATGAGCAACTCTAAGGCTGGTAACTATGATAACAACCTTGCAGAACCTGTGTGTGTGTGTATGAGTATGAATGAATGTGTGAATAAATATGAGATTGAATGGAATGTTATAGCTATAACTAACTGCTTACTAGGATTCTTTCTGTATTCACAATAAATGTGGTATTTTGCCTTTTCCCCTTTAATAAAATCCTGCTGGTTTTTATTTTATTGGTATAACACCTACATTTCCATTACAATAAATATACCAACATCCCTCACCATGACTGTCTGTCTCAAATATCAACAAGACAACAAAGAACACTCAGATATCCACCCCAAACATCGCTAAACTCATCTATTTCATCCTCACCCATAACAACTTTACATTTCACAACAAACACTTTGTCCAAACCATGAGAACAGCCGTGAACAGTAGGATGGCTCCCAAATATGCTAACCTGTTCATGGGCCTCCTTAAGGGAAGAATTTCTGGAAAAATGTGCCAGGAAATCTATGCTATACCTGAGATACATTAATGACATTTTAAACTCCCTCATAGATTGACCACTTCTACATCCACTGCCCATTCATCAAACTCTCTCTAGAGTACCCACACACCAGCATCAACTTCCTGGACAGCATGATCAGCTTCCAACAATGGAACCCTACATACAACTATATACAAGAAACTCACAGATCCCCACACTCATCTCCACAGATCAAGTAACCATCCCAGACACCCCAAGAAACCTGTTATCTAAAGCCCAGCACTCAGATCCCACAGAATATGCTCCAAAGAGAAAGTCCAGTATATATAATTCAGCACGCTTAAAACTGCCTTCACTGAACATGGACATTCTACCAGAAAAGTAGATTGCAATGAGCCACCTGGAAGAATAGGCTTTAACACAGAAAACAAAACAAAACAAAACAAAACCACTGACCACACACACCTAGTCCTCACCTACCATCCCACACCGGAACCCATACAGGGTATCACTGAACAATTACAAACCATACTTGATAGGAATCGCATCCTGAAAGAAATCTTTCCTGAACCCCATTTTTTGGGCTTTAAACAAACTCTCAGCCTTGCCAGCTCATCATCAGAAGTAAGCTCCCAAACTCAAAGACCAACTCAAAGCGGCAGCAGACCTTGCAATAACAAAAGATGCAAAACCACCAGATATATCTCTATTGCTACAATGATCAATACCCCTCACAACAACACACCTTTCAAGATCCACAGGTCCTATACATACCTATCAGAACATGTGATAAGCCTCATCAAATGCCTCAACGACAACTATGTGCGTGAAACTAGACAATCATTACATTCTCGAATGAACTCACACAGAAACAAGACAAAAACATGCCATTACCCATGGGCGAACTCTTTTCACAAAGCAGGTTTCAAAGTAGCAGCCGTGTTAGTCTGTATTCGCAAAAAGAAAAGGAGTACTTGTGGCACCTTAGAGACTAACAAATTTATTTGAGCATAAGCTTTCGTGAACTACAGCTCACTTCATCGGATGCATTCAGTGGAAATTCACAAAGCAATCACTCTATATTTGACCTATCAGTCCTCATCCTCAAAGGAAATCTGCACAACACCGTCAAAAGATGAGACAAGGAATTTGAATTCACAACTCAGCTAGACTCTAAAAATCATGGACTCAGAGATACTGGTGTTATGACTCATTACAACAATCTGTAACCCACCAACCCTTCCTTGTCCTGTGCTTGTCCTAATTGCCCACGTCATCTTAAATGGTCTCTTTCAACACGTATTTACTCCTAATGCTTAACAATCTGCTCCACCTGGTATTTAGCTATGACATTCTGATTACCTTTTTCAGACTGAAGAACTCTGTGTAGTTTGAAAGCTTGTCTTTTTCACCAACAGAAGTTGGTCCATTAAGAGATATTACCTCACTCATCTTGTCTCTCTCATTACAATAACAAACATGCAATCACTGTACTCTGTCTTCCTATATAAGTCTATCAACTTTTGGGGGAATTTAATATTTACCTTTCTGAAGATTGTACAGTATTGATATCTCCTCACATAGATTTTTTTAATCAACTTCTGGAATGTCTATTAATTAGGAAATCAATTTAAGAATTTCACCAACAAAAGATGTTTTACTCTAACAGCTATCAAAGGTGATCCTAAAATTAAAGGACTGAAGAAATATTTACATTTAAGATTTCCTAATGGAACCTTAGTTTAAATAGATATTAAAAATATCCACAAGTTTAACTGCAGAATAGATGTATCTATGTAGTTGTCATAGAGATTAATGTAGCGCACACAATATATTAGAGAAAATAATTTCAAGTTCACCTCCTCTTTTACCTCTATAGTGAGAATGGATATGAAAGGTCTGTGAAATGCAATTGTCTAAATGGTAATATATCTGTTTCTTCTGACCAGACTTAGGAATATGAATCCACAGATAAAATGCAGTAGTCCCCACACGGCTCTCAAGGTCTACTAAGTTAACATGGACAAAGCACAACAGAAAGATGCCTATTCATCTGAGTATGATTTCTATAGTACTGAAATACAGGGTAAAAATCATGGAAGAATGCATGAAACACATGAAATTAAAATAATACTGAAAAGAACATAAGGAAAACAAACAAACAAGGACAGGAAGAAAAGAGTTTATAAGACATGTGTATGCACATCAGTTCCTTATGTACAGGTAGTGATTCAGGCACCATCAGAAAACACACTATTTCCCTCAGCATTACAGATGAACAAATGAAATGCAAGAAAGTCATATATTTCTTATATTTTGACTTGACATGACTTAAGACAAAGGTCACTACTTCTTGTGGTTATACAACCAGCAGACCAACTCTGCTCACTTGGACATCCTAACAAGGCTTCTCAGCACAGATGATAGTTGTTCCCTTACCCACAAGGTAAAGACACAACAAATAACGGACCCCTCTCCTAGTTCAGGCTCTTCTCTGTAAGTCTCAGAATGCCTAACACTTATTAATCTCATGGTGAGAGAGTCAACAGAGAGGACATTTAGAGAGAGAAATAAGTCAGTTCTGAGGGAGCATCATCAGGAACGGAATAAAGCTCTTAACCAAATAAGTACGCCCCTTTGCTCCTTTTGTTCCACATTCCCTCAGCAGAGGTTTTAACCTAACAAGCAGCAGGTGAGATCATATAGAGAAGGGCAAGCACAACAAGCTTGTGGCCAAAAACTACTCATATTATTAGGAAGCAACAGCTATTCAGAGACTTGTATTTTGCAATGTGCATTTGATATTTTATATGAGGCCCATGAAGTTACAACAATAAAATGGTTACTTCATACTGTGTTCTTGACTATTACCCCACACAGTCTCTAGCCTCTTCTTTCTAGAAAAGATCCCTGAAAAGGGTGCAGTTGGGCCAACTCCAAGAGAAAGTGATATTTTGAAAGATTTTAGATTCAAAGAATCAAGCTTAACATTAGGTCATGGCACAGCAACTGTGCTAGTCTCATGATGTGGTCCATGTTCTCACGACAATGGACAGAAGTCAGATGCTCAGTGACTTGTCATTGTTAACCAGGAGGCCCTGTTAACATGACTACAGAACTGGAAAAGGAAGATTTAAGATAATTCCCTCCATTCCTCTCTGAGAGATCTCAAACCCCTTCTCTCATAAGGTTTTCAACTGTGCAATCTCTTTATGTTCTGCCTTGTCAGACACCTTATTCCATGTATGTGTGAGACTGCTGGGTGAGATCAAGTAGTGCTACATGACACAAGATTAACAATATTCTGATAACATTCAACTCCATGTCTCTATCAATCTGACTAGAGAGGCATGAAAAGCGATCGAAAGACCTTTGCTTAATTGCTAAAAGGAAACAAAGTGCTTGTTTGCATTTTTGGAGTCTTTCTATACAAGGAATAGTGTGTCACAGCACTGTAATATCTCTTTCATGGTGTGCTGCATTTCATTATGAAGACTGAAATTTCTTAAAGTGCTCAGACTCTACAATGAGTGCCAAAAAATACACCCATTTAATAAACTTTATATATTGGTTTTATTTATTTTAAAGCTGGAAGGAGAAGACATCATCATGCAAAAACAAAGGGTCTTGTTTAAGCGATAAAGAATTTGAAGGACCAGTGGTTTGGTAGGTTATGACAAATCCTACATTCTTCTATTTACCTACACATTAGGGAGAGAATGAAATTTTAAAAACAAGCTTGCCTTCTGAGCATGTCTCCAAAGTGCCTTTTAAATTTACCAGGTAATAGAAACTGATATGTAACAGCTAAAAATCAGGCAGGCAAGGAACAACTGGAAACATTAAAATTGTGAATATTTGACTACTATATACAATCTAGCAAGCAGCACTATTTCAACAATTCTCTGCAACAGAGTGTTTCCTATTAACATTCTGCTAATCTACTGCCCACTTTAAAAAAAATCAACCCACAGACTTCTATCATCATAACAACTCTGCTTATGTAATGCTCTAATTTATTTCTATTCTTGTTCTCAAAAGAAATAAAAATGCAAAATTATTCAATATCTTATGCTATGTTCACACACAACCAAAATTGCTTAGACAACACAATGAGGTTTCACATCCTTAATCTTTTATGTTCTTATGTTTAATTGCATCTCCAACGATTTCTCGTGAAAGAGTTAGTCAGCTAATTAACATCTTAGTTATCTGCCTTTGGAAAACTGGATTCAAATTTGACTCAGTTCACATGAGATATACACAGTGCTATATACTTAATCTGAAACACAGGAACCATCTAACAATTTAACAAAATGGGCAACATTCCCTCAGGAGAAACTAGTAGAAGTAAAAGCTAATGAAGATCAGAACTGAAGTGCACCAGTATAACTTGTCATGGTGCCAAGTGCAGATATGCTTATCCCATGATTTAAATCACCTTAATAACTATAGCATGGTGCAATCGAATTTTTTTCCTGAAATGGAGGCAGGTTGGATGACTTTGAAAAAATGTCAGGCATATTTCTAAGGTTTGTAAAGGACTCATCACCCTCAAAATAAAGAAATTTTTTTTTTAAAAAATACAGAAAAGAAAATGTCAGAGGTTGCTACAAAGCTTTTCTCTTTGAACTTACATAAGAGTATAACTAAATTCAGGAAGACATGAAGATAAAGCAGTAACTTAAGATTTATTATGGTTTGAAGTTAGTTTATTTAAGGAGTGCTTTTCTTGTAAGTTAAATCTACAAATTGATTTTCCATAGCATATTTTTAAATTAAGTTTTGTAACAAGATTTGTAATTAACACTACATATCTGAAGATCTGTTTTAACTGTACTTGTACCTGGGAAACATCAGTATTATTACTTTAAGCACACATTTTTGGAAACGGTATAGTTTGTGGTGTTTGCGCTAAGACTTTTGTCTTCAAATTTTGTCTTCAATAATTAAAACATAAACAACTTGTCCTTAAACAGATATGTTACACTAGAAGTCATTTATTCAACAACCTATTCCAGGTGCATGACAGGGCTTTAGGTTTACATTCAGTCCAGTGAGAAAACTGTGGATAAGTGGAGCCATTCTCGATGGATTGTGGGCCAGATGCTCAGGGGACATAAAATGGACTTCAATAGGGCTATGCCAGTTTACACAAGCTGAGGATTTGTCTATGCAGGTCTCACAAATGACTCTCCATACATTACAAAAATACTTTTGGATAAGTAATATAGCGAAACTTTGTTATTAAATCATTCATCCATATGTTCAAATGTTACTATATATTCATATGACATTACACTTACACTTGGAAAAAACACATGGAAGTTAGTTTTTAGTGTAGCTAGTGTTACTATACTGCAATTGGACAAGACTGTTGCTAGTGAAGCCCTCCTGCCTGCTTGTTCATATTAAGTACGAGACATCATTTGCACCACCTGGTGCTCTATGATAAAGTGAAATCCCAAAGCAACAGAGAAAGAAAGAGAGCAGCAAATACACGTTCCCCCTCTCCGTCCCCCCAAATCTTTGTTAAAATGAAATTAAGGTTTCAGGCAAATATTACTGGTTTACATTAGCGTTTAAATTAAAAAAATCAAACTTTGGAAATCTGGAAAGATGAAACACTGAAGTTGCACTTATCCAAAATAGTACCCAAACTGCTTAACTCAATCCCCATAGAGATACCAGCCTACCACCTACCTGAGCAAATTATACAGATTTATTTACATAAATTGGTTTAGTAACTAATTTAGTTAAATACATGTAATTTCCTTGTGCAGACACTCGTTCTTATTTAAGCATCATATTGAGCTAACTTAAGTCCACTTAAGCTAAGTCAATATAAGACTAATTTATCTAAATTAGTAAAATTTTCTCCTATAGATAATGCCTAAATAAGCAAGCAGCATTCCCACCCTGCTCCTAACTCAATATAATGTCCAAACTAACTGCCTTTTTTGAGTTTTCCTTTATGGAGAAGTTAAACAACATAAATCTCAGTCTCAGCTTCTCCCCAAGCATGGCCGTGTCTAGGATTTCTCACTGTAAGCTGTAGCTCACGAAAGCTTATGCTCTAATAAATTTGTTAGTCTCTAAGGTGCCACAAGTACTCCTTTTCTTTTTGCGAATACAGACTAACACGGCTGCTACTGAAACCTGTAAACCACACTGGCACTCCGCCAAGTCCCCTATTAACTAAGAAAGAGACTCATCTGATTTATATTCTGGGTTAGAGCAAGTGGGACCTATCTGACTTGTCTGACAGGATCAGACAAAAGAATAGTTCTACATCTTTAAGGACTGCAGAGTCCTTAAATGTGACATTGTTTCAAAGATTATCCATTTCTTAAGGAAAGCAACCAAGTATAAATGGCATTACTCTCTAACTTTAAAATTCGCACCAAGAAAAACATTTCAAAATAAGACTTGCTTTGAATATCAAAATTATGAATTTCTATCTGGAAAATAAAAAAATTTAAGAATGTATAATCCTGCAAAACCCAAACTTACTTTTTCACTGTATAAAGTACAAAAAAAATCTTTCCAATTCATACATTCAAAGATATATTTTGGTTTGTTATTTTAAAAAATTGTCATTCATTTACTGCATATTCACTAAAATCCAGTCAGGTAAGGAAATGAAGCTATTTTTCTTGTGGTTTTCAAATTCCCCACGTAATAAAACCCCCAACCCCTCATCTATTGTAATCATCACACAAAGCAAATCTGTAGAAGTCTAGAAGCTGAGACACTCTCTTGAAAAAACAGACAAGGATTCAGAAATTAATCTGAAAGAGAAATTCAAGAGTAAAGGCATTGATTCCTACACTGTAGGCATTAGCAAGGCTAGTAGCTTCAAAAAGACTTCAGAACTTATCTTTTCATGTAAACGTTCATCATGACACAACAGCTCTGAGTCTGACACACAATGAAAATCATTTGAGAGACTGTTTATGTCTGTTATGGCATATGAAGGCTGAATTCTCTGGCTGCCCATCATTAGTCATAAACAGATGTTCAAGCAGGTTAACACAAAGGAAAAGATATGCCTATTTATAGATCCACAGGAAATTCAGAGTGTTCTGCAACTCTTGCTTCTAATATACTTCACAAAGTCTTTTCTCACATTAAAGATAAAAAGAAGTTGAAAGGCAAGGTCTGAAACTTTTATCTCATATAAAAACTGGTTGAGAGGAAAGCCTTTCAGAACTCCTCAGACAATGAAAGTGAGGCAACCTCAGAAATAAAGATCAGCTTTTGTAATGTAACCTCAGACCATGTCTACACTACAAACTTTGGTTGATGCAAGTTACTTCAACTTCTACCACCAAAGTTTGTATATTGCTCAGACATATGAATATTTGGCTGCTTGCATCAGTGCTATGTACAATCACATGGAGTGCTCGTGTCAATACAAAGTACAGTATACCATAAGTAAATATTCCAAATGCCACATGCCACCATACAGTGCAATGCCTTTTGGGAAATTTTCATCTGTTGTGGAGTAGAAATGACTCATCCAGGGATTTCTGAGACCTAGGAGGTGAAGTACACAGCACGAAACTTTCTCCATCCCAAAACGCCATCCATATCCCATAATTTTCATGCATTTTTTAAAAAAAAATCCCACAAACTCGTGTGGCACTTGTTGCTGTCCACCATCTCTGACAGACGCATGGAGCCTGTAGAGCTCTGCACTAATCTCTTGAACACTGCACATACAGGACACATGATTATTCTGTACGGACAGACCCACAGGAAGTACCACAACAATGGAGGACTTGATGATTTCTTTTAGGACAGTTTGTTAAGGGATGTAGCAAAAAATAATTCAAAGTTATTGGTGTTCATGGAGAAGCGGCAGGTGATGGAGCACTGCTTCTGGGCCTGAGAAATGAGCACTGACTGCTGGGATCACATCATAATGCAGGTTTGGGATGATCAGTGGCTGCAGAACTTTCAGATGTGAAAAGACACATTCCTGAATCTGAGTGACGAGCTTGCCCCAGCTCTCCAGAACAAGGACACCGGAATGAGAGTTGCATTGACAGTGGAAAAGCGACTCGTGATCACACTATGGAAACTTGCAATTCCAGATTGCTACTGGTCAGTGGGAAATCATTTTGGAGTTGGAAAATCTACAGTGGGGACCACTGCCAAGGAAATAGAGCCATGAATCATTTCCTGCTACAATTCCTGTGACTCTTGGCAATGTGCAGGACATAGTGCATGGATCTGCAGCAATGGGGTTCCCAAACTGAGGTGGGGCAACAGATAGCATGCATATTCCTATTTTGAACTACTTCCTCAGTTAATGCGTGCAGCAGAGTGTGGGATTCCCAGCCCTGCTTGCTGCAACTTGAAGCTCGCTTTACAAGCCCACCTTGACACAGAGTACAGAAAAAGACTATTTTTCTATGGTTATGCAAGCACTGGTGGATCAATTAGCACACTTCACTGCTATCAACATGGACTGGTCAGAGAAGAAGCACATGACACTCACATTTTTAAGAACTCAGGACTGTTCAGAGAGCTACAAGCAGGGACAGTCTTTCCCAGCTGGTGGATTACCACTGGTGATACTGAAATGCCAATATTGACCGAGCCTGCCCCTTGCTCCCCTGGCTAATGAAGCCATACACCAGCCATTCAGCAAGTGCAGAATTACTTTTGGTAGATTGAAGAGATGTTGGTAGTGTTTACTCACTAGACTGGATCTCAGTGAGAAAAATATTGTTATGGTTATACTCCCTGTTGTGTCCTGCACAATATCTGAGAGGCAAAGGAGTACAAGCTGTCACAAGGATGAAGGGCGAAGGTGGAAAGCTGTCTACTGAGTTTGAACAGCCAGACACGAAGGCCATTAATAGAGCCCAGTGTGGAGCTATGTAGATGCCAGAGGCTTTGAAAGAGCACTTTAACAGTCAGCAACAGTAATGTTCTCTATTGGTGTGTTCTCTGGGCCTGAAATTTTGGGTGCAGCTAAGAACTGAACAACACTTGCCATACATTTATAAATATGACTGGGGGTGCTCTTGAGCCTATGAATTTCAGTAGAACCCCTGAGTTATGAAGAGTAGAGTTACAAACTGATCGGTCAACTACACACCTCATTTGGAACCACAAGTACGCAATCAGGCAGCAGCAAAGACAACAACAAAAAAGCAAATACAGTACAGTACTGTGTTAAACATCAATTACTAAAAAAAAAATAAAGGGAAAAAGTTTTAAAAAGGTTTTGACAAGATAAGGAAACTGTTTCTATGCTGGTTTCATTTAAATTAAGATGTTAAAAAACAGCATTTTTCTTCTGCATAGTAAAGCTTCAAAGCTGTATTAAGTCAATATTCAGTTGTAAACTTTTGAAAGAACAACCATAATGTTTTGTTCAGAGTTACGAACATTTCAGAGTTACGGACAACCTTCATTCCCGAGCTGTTTGTTACTCGGGGATTCTATTGTATTGCAAATCTTTCCTTACCTGCATCCCTCTCATTTTCTGGAACCGTGCTATTGTGTCACTGATGGTATAGACACGAACATGGCCCATGTGCAGCTTTCCAGAAGGGTATGGGAACATTGAAAGTACATAGAACTTTTGTCTTGATTTCTAGGAAGAATAAAAAAAGTTAAACCCAAGTAGGTTAGCACTTAATTTTGAAAAAAAAAAAATCAATAAGCACTTTATAAGCTACACAGTCCCTAAAAAGCCTATTAAGCAAAACAAAGTCATGTTACAGCAGGGCAAAAATAGGGTTTGAATCAAAAATATCCGAGTTAAGTTTGCTGGTGGTATAAACTGGCAGGGCTCCAAACTTCAATTGGGTTGTATCAATTTACATTAACAGAGAATTTGGAACCTAGTGTTTTATCTCAGAAGTTAACTGCAAACGTTCATGGGGGTTTTGTGTATACCTGTTTTTAGAAAAGATTATTTTACAAGATAACAAAAGGGGGAGGAGGGAATATACGACTGTTCATTTAAAACTGTAATTTGTGCTATATTTTAAAATGGTCAAGTTAAAACTGCCCCGGATTTTAGATTTCATAAAAATCCAAACCTAGAGTAACAGAAGTGTTTTAATTATTTTTTTAAAAAACAGTTTTTAAAAGCAAATGAACATGCCTCTAGAGTGTCTACAACCCAATTACTAAAGCACTGAGCTACTGCATGAAAATGTGAAAAGTTAAGGTGACTAAAAACTGACTACAAACTAAAGTGAAATTGATTGCTATATTCCTTCTGTAAAAGCTAAAAATACAAAAAGGCAGCCTAAATAGTGAACAGTGGGTGAAAATACTTAAATTCTAAAATTTTTAATAAAGTAATATTTGTAACATTATGATTTTTTATTTGCAACTTTAATCTTCCCTATAAATTGTTCACAATCTTATTTTGGTCACTATACAGATGATTATATCCATTGCTCAACAATTTACATGCTGGTCCATTATTCTTTACATGCTGGTGTTACAAAAATACTATGATAGCTTTTAAAAAATACAGTAGAACCTCGGAGTTACAAACACCTTGGGAATGGAGGGTGTTCATAAGTCTGAAATATTTGTAACTCTGAACAAAATGTTATGGTTGTGATTTCAAAAGTTTTCAACTGAACAGTGACTTAATACGGCTTTGAAACTTTACTATGCAGAAGAAAAATGCTGCTTTCCCTTTTTTTTTTTTTTTTTAGTAGTTTATGTTTAACATAGTACTGTACTATATTTGCCTTTTTTGGGGGGGTGAGGGATGTCTCTGCTGCTGCCTAATTGCATACTTCCAGTTCCAAATGAGGTGTATGGTGGATTGGTCAGTTCGTACCTCTGATGTTCATAACTCTGAGGTTCTATTGTACTATGAATATTACTTTGTATTCCTATTTAATAAACACTTTCTTCTAAAAATATTTTCCCCGACAAATTTTCCTTTTTGTTTCCCCAGTAAACAGCAAAACTAAAGAGAATCAAAATAGTTTACTGGGGTAGTAGAGAACTAGCACGTTAACACTGGATTTTATTAAATGTCACATTAACACCAGGAATGGAACAAAAATATTAAAAAATAATCCTATGAGTTTTGCATATTTATGTATGCTTTCTAGATTGTTGTCTCATACTAAAAAGGCATGCATTTAAACCAATTCTTTCCCTGGCACGCACACGCAATTCTCATCTTATTTTCTTTCTCCATGCAAGTTAGGTCACCTCTCTATCTTTTAATGACTTCTATTTTCTGCCTGAGGAAGGATAGGTACGGGGAAAAGAGAAGCAAATGAGAAGGAAGAATGAGATTTTATAGGTATGTGACTGGACATAGATAAGAGTGAAAAAGAAACATGGAATTGTATTAGAGACAGAGTATATATTAAAACTGTTTTTCAAAGATCTTCACAGTGTGGGGAGGATTTTTTTTTTTTAAGACATTCATTGTTTCTGGGATGCTTTCAATTTCAGAAAAACTCTGAGAAACAAGCTTCCCTAAATATAAATTTATCATGCCACATTAGTGGGACAACAGATTTAGCAGTTGGTCAGTGAAGCCAAACTGCCCTTTGAAAACTGATTCCTTACAAAGTTTACAACCTCAAAGGGCTTTTTTCATTTTTTGTTAATTTTTTTTTAAGTATTCAGGGGAAAATGATTTACTTTAAAAATGGCTCCCTCATGGGTGAGACCCTCAGGTATTTCCCAATCACAGAGCTATGGAAAATAGGATCTTAGCTTTACATCACCTAAGCCATTCTGCTCACAATCTAGGATTGGTTCTTACCAGTAGTTTTTTAGTGCTTTGTCCAAATCAGTTTAAAAAAAAATCTCAAACAATGGAAGTTTCCGCCCTTTCCTTTGAGAGACTATTTCACAGCAGAATAGATATCACTTTTAAGAAAACCTCTCTCATAGTCAGCCTAAAATATAACTCATTTGATTTTACCTTGCACTAGTACCACTCTAAGCAATTCCTCTCTCTGTTTAGGGCTGTTCTACACTGAAAACTTACATTGACATAGCTACGTCTCTCGGTGTGAAAAATCCACACCCAAGTGACACAACTACTTGTGTATATAAAAGCACGTTGTAGGAATTACAAGAATCAAGGCCTTAGTCAACATTTTACCAACGTGTAGATATTTAAGTCCTAACCTAGAAATCCGATCACCATGGATGAACCCCTGTACCTGAGTAGAGTCCCTCTAAAGTCAATGAAAGTCCCATTTGCGTAGGAGGACTCCTGCACTTATGTTCTCTGATTATAGCATCGAGCCTTAGTTTTTAATCTTTCCTCATACAAATTCTGCAAAACCTGTAATTACTTTTGTTGCTTTTCTCAGATTTCCCTCCACTTTATTGGCATCTTTATGATACTGAGAAGTTTCTCCCCCCGAAAAAAAAATCCAAAGGGGCTTTTTTGATCAGTGTGTGAATTACAAGCTACATGACTCTCTGTTCACAATCACCTCTTATTCTCATTAGCTTTAGTACTTTACAGATATCACTCGCTCCTCCTCTGTAAAACTAATCCTAGAAGTGATGAAAAACTAACTTCATAAAGCCTAGAATGATTTAAATAAATCTGAACATGAATAGTCTGAATACACATATTTAGACTTATAAAATGAGTAACTATTTTTTTAGAAGTTGGGGAAAGAGATTTGTTGTACGAATCACCATATTTATTGCATTTTTTTGTCCATAACCGGGAAAGCTGTGTTCTCAATGGTCATTTTAAGACATCCAGTGTTCTTTTGAGAGTGGTCTATTGGTATTTATCTATTGGTATGCTATTGCTTCCACTATACCGCACCACAGGAAGTTTTTATTGCTACTAGCATGAAAGTAATATTTAAAAAAACCCAAATATTTTGGTTTTACTGCCAGTGAATATTTTATTTAGAAGAAAACTATTAAATTGGAGCCATACGTTTAAAAATTCTTTTGTCTGTTGTTAACCATATTGTGTCCTTATTCACTTTTCTTATTATAATTTTTTCAAATAGTACGTTACAGGATATATTTTTGCTAAGTAGGGGATAACACTGTTTAAAACATCTTTAAATCAATATAAATAAATAAATAACACAATATTAAGTACTCCAGACTGATGCTTTCAAAAATATTTCACCTTGAGAAAAAAAAATCAAATATGAATTTTTCAAGTTTTTCAAAATGCTTACATCTGTTTCTGAAGTTTTGCAAAACTGTTCCTTCATTCTTGGAAGCCACCACTTCTCAACTTTCTTTCTTGTTTCCAATCCATAGTATCTTTCCCACTTCCCCGTCTCACTGTAAATAGACCTGATCCATCCTGGAATCAATCTCCTTTGCCATTTAATTAAGTCATTTAGCTGCCTTTTCAGACATGAAGAACAAACTCCAAATCTCTGCCAAGCAGACTGCATTTTTTAGGATACAATGGCTGTTCTGAAAAATACAAAAACATAACTTTTAATCTAAGGTCAAGCAATGAGTACTACAGTGGAAATGTGTATGACAATTTTGTTGTAATGATACATACTTTAAGCACAGTTTAAACAATATTTGTTTATTTCCGATTGTACTTGCATTTTATTTCTAGCGTGGGTTGTTAAAGCACTTAACTTTAAAAAAATGGCTCAGGCCCTGGGAGGGGCACCAACATGAAACTAGTTTGGCAGTATTAGATTATTTCCTAAAGGGATGAAATCATTCTACAATCTCCCAGAAAATGAATATCAACCCCCCTGAGATTACAGACATTTGAACTGACAGAATTTGAAAAAGGTTATTAAAATTTTTTAATAGTTATTTGGGATGAGGGCAGGGGAAAATGGGAGTTGAGACACAATCTCAAATATAGTCAATTAGTTTGCAACTGCTGAAAACCCAGGAGGTGGACTATGGTTACTAGATTTCAGATGGAAATTCTCCTCTGGTTACTGCCCTGCACAGGATTAGATGGAAAACTCACTACTAAACTCTTCAGTTTCAGATGTGGTTCAACAAGTCAAGACAAAAATGATAATGATGAGCCCCAATTCTCTCAGACAATGGGCAAGTTATGGAAACTTCTCTTCACACACTTCGGGGGGGGGGTCTCAATCTGGTTATCACAAAAAGAAGTCAGAGATGGTAAAGACGTATTAGTCCATCTCTCTGACAATGCAGGATTGTTCCCAATAGCACTGTTGCTAGTGCTAGCAGCTTTTCCTACTTCTATTAGGAGAATATTACACAGCCTTAAAAAAATAAATTTAAAAAAAGCACCTCACTGGCAGGAAGATCTTCCTGAGATTCATCCTAAATTTCCCTTTTTAATCTCATCCCATTACTCCTGCTGATATCCCTTTCAGCATGCCAATTCTTCTCCATCCTTAGGCCTAGTCTTCCCTTGAAAGTTGTAGTGGTATAACATTTCAGTTAGAAGTGTAATTTTTTTATATTGAAAATGGCTAGGGAGCACTGGACTCAAGAGATATGGGTTCTCCTGACTTTCTGGATGACTTTGGGCATATCATTTCGCCTTCCCATGCCTCAGTTTCCCCATCTATAAAATGGATAGAATGATACTGACTTCCTTTGTAAAGCACTATATACAAGAGCCAGGTTGTATATTACCACCACTTCATTCCACGATGTGAGGTCTCTAACTATGCAGCTCAAAACTACATAGGCCATTTTGCTGATCTGTTGCACTGCGAACTATTTTCTCCTCTCATCCCATTGGGTGGTCTTCTTCAGCATTACTTCTTCACAAGTTTCTTCCTCCCACTGAACCTAGTGAGTTGAATCCTTCACTCAAAAGAGACAAACCATTTGGGTGGAATGGAATCAAGACCCTGAAAGATTTAACTTACAAATCTTTCATTGGGCTAAAAACATAAGGTCCCCCCAGCTGAATAACTTTATTGCAGTGTAATAAAAATAATAATGATTAATAAATCATTGAAACAGTCATTTTCTCTTTATTCAATTCTGAACAAAAAAGGATAAAACCTTGTGAAGCCACTCTTCAGGTAGTGCGCTGATGTGGGAGAGCACATTGTACTGAGTGAGCAGCTTGGGAGAGAAGAGTTAGCTACACAGCAGGGCTTGTCACCAGAGTGGTGATGGAAAGGGATGTGGTATGCTTTAGAGAGGAAATAGTTATAGGAGGTTCTGCATTAGGATGTGGCTTGGACATGTTTAGGATGGTAGTTAAGGGGGTTCTAAGGGTAGGGCTGGGGGTTCTAGGTTATAGGTGGGGGTTCTGGGATGGGGATGCTTTGGGGAAGTATAGTTATGGGGATTCTAGGTTGGGGTAGAAGTTCTGGGAGGAGGACAGTTTGCAGGCTAGTTATGGGAGGTCTAGGCTAGGAGATGCTTTACAAAGGAATAGTTATAGGGGTTCTAGGTTAGGGGAGGAATGGTTATGGAGGTTCTAGGTCAGGATGGCAGTGCTGGCACTGGAGAATGCTTTGGGGAAGGGGGAAGTTATGGGGGGATCTAGGTTATGGGTGAGGGTGCTTTGGGCAGAGGGTTGTTGGGACAGAGGGTGCTTGGTGCGGGAGGAGTACTCGCTGGATAGGGAGTTGCTACAGGCTGGGGGATGGTTTTGGCAGGAAGCCATTATGGGGAGAGCTGGGGGCTAGGGACGGTTGGGGCCGTTACGGGAAAGGTCGCGTGGGGGCGATATGAACTCGGGGCCGTTATGCTAATGCCGAATGAGGGGGTCGTCGCGAGCCACGTCTGGGTGGGTGGGTGGGTGTGAGAGGGAGGGAGGATCGTGTTACCTGCGCGCGAGCCCCGGCTACTAGCGTGCGCCCCCCTCACGCGCTCAGGCTGGCTTCCGCTTTCGCACTGGGCGCCGCCATGTTTTTACCGGCTCCAACGCAGATACCACCCCCACCCCCGCAGCTCGCCCCGCCCCCTCGGGAGGAGGCGGAGCGCAGGGCGGGGCCATGAGGAAGGGGCGGGGCTCTGGGGGTCGCCCCTGGCCCTGAGGCGGGGCGGGGTTGGGTTCCCCTGCGGCCTCTCCAGCCACCGCACCCAGCGGCGGGGTCCCGCCAGGTGCAGGCTCGCGCCAAGCCGCGGGGAAGGCCACGCGGGAGTCAAGACTCGGAGCCCCCTGCTGCGCGCCGGCCGCCTCCCTGCCCCGCCGGGCGCTCATCCCCTGGTTCCCTGGGCGCGCCGGGAGGGGTGGGGGGGCGTTTTGCGGCCTGGCCCCCGCGGCAGCCCACCCCCAGCTAATGCCGCGTAGGAATCCGCAACCTAAGCCGCCTCACCGTGCCAGGGGCAGCCCTGGGCGGGTAGCTCCGCAGGTGTAACTCTAGAGACACTAAAGAAGAACAGGCGGACTTGTGGCACCTTAGAGACTAACACATTTATTTGAGCAGAAGCTTTCCTGAGCTACAGCCCCGGAAGCTTCTGCTCAAATAAATGTTAGTCTCTAAGGTGCCACAAGTCCGCCTGTTCTTTTTTGCCAATACAGACTAACACGGCTGCTACTCTGAGATCTAGAGAGCCTGAGCCCCTGCAGAACAGTTGCCTCCCTGCAACTAGAGCCTGGGGTGTTTGTTCTCCCTACTGGGGGCAGTCCCCCTCGTCTCGCAGCACTGGGGCCACTGGGGTGTGGGACTAGAGCAAAAAAAGTCTCACAAGACAGGCCCTCAGCCAGCCGCGTTTGGCATTTAATGGTCAAACCCAACTACTGAAAAAGACCCTCTGGTCCTTATTTTGTACTTGTATTTATTTTCCAAAAATAAACGCTGGGGCCTCATAGTGCCGGGGGGAGCGTAGAGAAAGCAAAGCCCTGCTCCCAGCACTCTTTTACCCAGGCCGGGGCAGAATGCTTAAATAAAATAAGATCCAGCTTCAGCCAAAACTTTACCCACAAAGGCCTTGTCTACACTGACAAGTTGCTGTGCCATAAAGCAGCTTTCTGCGGTGTAACTCCCAAGGTGCACACACTGCCAAGCCACTTAGAGTGAAGAAACTCCTCAGTTGCCGCACTGCGAAAAAACCTACCTTGACGAGAGTCGTCAGCCTTAAAGCGCAGAGGCTCCAGCGCTGTAGTGGCAGCGTAAACACATTGCAGCGCAGAAAGCAATCAATTGGCCTTCAGAAGTGTCCCATAATCCCTCAAGCGGCTGCTCTGCTCATTGTTTTGAACTCAGCTGCCTTCTAGACATGCATTCCTCCCCTTTCAAAGTTGGCTAGATGTTTTTAATCCAAAATCTAGTTGTGAGAGAGAGGGCACTTTCCTGCAGTATCTTTGGGCACTCTTACTGAATTAAGTTTATAGCTGTGGAGTCCATTGTCTGATAAATGCAAAGTTCATGTATTAATGTGGAATTGTACACAGCTTCTCTCAAGGAGATATGTGGCCAAAGTAAATCCTGGGAAGTGCTGGGAGCATCAAAGGACTATTTTAAAGACTGTGCCAGACAAGAATGAATTTTTGAGACAAAGAGAAGCAGGTTTCCTATGAAATAGCTGGGATGAGGTAAATGCAATTTCCACTTCTAGACCCAGCCTCCTGAAGAAGAGAATCATTTTCTGGCTGATTACCTATTCAGTCTCTGGATATCAAAAACCCCAGCTGCATAATGGAAAGGCTAACATACACATAGAACTTCTTGTTCTGAGCAAAAGCTGTTATGAACTTCTGACTACAGAAAAAACTCTTGGTAGGGTTTGAAGGACTGAATCCTACCAGAGCCCAAGATTGGAGCTGGGCTGATCTCTAATAAGCTTATTAGTATGTGTGTATGTTCTTTTATTGTTTTTAATATGTTGTTGCCATAATACTTTTTACCTTAGGAATAAATGTGCTTGCTTAGAAAGGGTTGTGTGGTAACTTACGGCTGTGGACAATTATATTGTTACTTCAAATTGTAAGCAAGGTACAGATGCTGGCCTACTTAGGTTGGCTTGCTGGGGAACTCGTGTAGGAAGATGTGACATAGAGGCCCATTGGTGCCAACTGGCAAAGGGTTTTCTGTTCTTACAAGAAACTCCTACACCCAATACACCACTTTCATGGTATTTATCCATAAAGGATAGCATGTGAGATCTCTACTGAAAGCTCATAATTTATTGTGAGATGTGTGTAAAAGTAATATTTAAGGAATAATGTAACTATACAGAAAATTATGCCCTTATGGTCCCGGAGTGAAAGAGAATCACCAGGGAATCATATGTCTTGGTGATAGCGTATTCAAACAGGAGGGAGTTATCACCCTGCCTTGGCTAGCTGATTACATAATATATTACTCAATTGCCCACTGTTTCATCAACCCAGAAAAGTCAATGGAAAACCATCAAAGACAAAGCAAAAGCACTGAAACTACTTGGACGTAAAAAGGGGTCACCCTGTCTATGAATAAAGACAAAAGACTGATTCAGTATATCACAGGATGGAGAAAGACACTGGGGGAATTCTGCATCACTGCACACACACAGAATTAATCTCTCACACAAAATTTTTTTTCTCTGCAGAAAATATATTCTGCTGGAGAGGTGCTGCAATTACACCTTTCATCCATCAGGGTCTGCTGTGGTACCATAACAGAGCAGCTACTCCCAGGCGGGAGCAGCCCCAGAAGTGGATAGGGAAGAGAAAAGGCTGTGTTCCTCACAGTACCCTGCCCGTGGGGCCAGATTAGGAGCCACAGGATATGGGGGGACTGACTGCATGGAGCTGCTGGGGGGGTCCACAGACTGGGGTTCAAAAGGCTTAGTGGGGGGACACACTGGGGCAGGGGCTGAGTGGGGGGTGCAGGGATACATAGGGATGAGTGGGTGGCTGGAGGGTGCAGGAACACATGGGGAGGAGCGATGGCTGAGTGGGGGTGCAAGAACACATGGGACAGGGGCAGATGTGCCAGACTGAATGAGAGAGGCTAGGGGTCAGGCAGGATCTGCATGGGGGAGGCTCCCTAACAATCCCTCCCCACAAAAAAACTCTGTTCCATACTTCTCCCACCCACACACTCAGGTTCACACCCAGGCTCCTTCCCAGCAATTACTTCCCTCTACTTCAGCTCCTCCATTACCCCTATTCCCCCAAACCTTTGCACTGCTTCTGAGGGGTGTGGGAAATACGTTTCTGTATTGTAGTTTAAAAGAATTATTACTCAAAGTTCTGTATGAATATGCCTAGTACGGAATCTATTTGTCAAAACACATTTCCTGAATCTGTATGTTATAGACATTTTCTGAATGTCTGTATTGTTAGACATATTTGCTGACAGGTATTTTGAAATAAATTACCAAAATAATTGAAACTGGTGTGATTATATTGTGTTATTTTAACAAATAAAATATGCAGAATTTTAGAATATTGTGTGCAGAATTTTTAATTTTTTGGCACAGAATTTTTTATTTTTTTGGTGCAGAATTCCCGCAAAAGTAATCCATTCACTAGAGGGGTAGGTACCTTGATGGGAAGGAGGTGCTTCATGAAAAATTTGGTCCTGGCTTCTGGCACTACCAAACGCTGCAAAAGACTGAACTTTGTGGTAAGAATCTACTTTATGAAATAGGAAAGGTACCTATTAATAAGTGTAGGCCCGAGTTTTGTATGTAACCATTTATTTCCATTGCTCTCACTTGATCTATTTAAATCTTTCTTGAACCTTATACTTACTTAAATGCCCTTGTTTTTACTACAATCAAGCTCAGGTGCCGTGTGTGAGACAGAAGAGCAGTGGTCTAAGGTAAAACTGGTAAACTGGGTTACACTGTTCCTTTGGGAACGGAGGATCTGGGATTTCTGCAGGTATCCAATGATACAAAGAGGGGACATTTTGAAGGGACTCAGGTATATTCTATTGTCCACCAGTATCTGTTGTCACTCAGAAGAGAGTGATTGAATGGCTGACAGGCTGGTTGTGTTAGTGAGCTAACAGCTAGCTGGCACAGGCAAGACTCCCTCCTGCAGAAGGCAGTTGACAACAACATGACTTACAGCCCTGGCTGCCCCGAGAGCTTCACAGCAGGGGACTGTTGAACCTGGAAAAACCCAGGTCAGGAGGGAGAGAGACGGGGTCTCCTCCCAAGAGAGGTGATGGGTGAGGAGCCTAGAGTGGATGACCTTGCTGGACCACAGAGCGGGAATATAGGGGTAGATGCCCTGAACTGTGACACTAGTGACAGAAGGGGAGGAGCAAAAAAGTGTCTTCAGAAAATTACTGAAAAATATATTTTCTTGCTTAGTACCAATCACCATAGTAACTAGTGGCTTTAAATACAGTTTAAAAACAAATCAGACATTATGTACACAATCCATCACACATGCTGGCACTAAGAGCCCAGCTAAACTACCACCTTGTCTGGGTAGTTATACTATAGTTCCTTTTAGTAGTGGAAATGGGACCCAAACCACGTCCCCAAACCATGCTAAATCTTTAGGTCCCACTCTTACAAACATTTCTGCAAGTGTTTATCTTTACACACTTGAGTAGTGTCATGGAAGTAAGCTACTTACCTGAATAAAGATACGCACATGCATAATCATTTGCAGGATCAGGGCCTGGACAGTTCGAGCACTGCAGCAACTAAGCTACCATCATATTTATTAGGAATCCAAATGGGCCCTATCACAGCATATGTAAAATATATCTAACTATGCAATACACAGCTGGATTTTTATAAAGTTTCTACTTCTCCTTTGTGTTTGGCTGGCAATAGCCCAGAAATAGGGCCAGTAATTGTTTTATTAAAAAACTGAACTAAGGAAAACACAAAAGTCCATAAAGACAATCTAAAAGCAGCATAATTAATTCTATCTCTGGCTGGAAAATAAAATCTTATCCAATTATCTAAATAATTCAGTTAATAATTGTTTGTAATTACTACGAGTGTGCACAGGGAACAAGAAATACTTTTTTCTGTTGATTGCACCCTTTTTGCTGCTGGCAACCATTGACTGTATTTTTTATCCTTGTGTTCAAGTGGAGTAAAATGAACAACTTCTGGTTACGTAATACAGTGCTTAGAGCTGGGTGATCTGTTATTTCTTTGTACATCTGGGTGACTTATATCATTAAAAATAATTTTTATCAGATATAAGCCTTCAGCTTTGCTGTGTACATCTATCAAATATACTTCAATTATAACCTCTGTGCCACAGAAAATGAAATAAGCACGGGTCTGATTCTACAGTTTCTTACATGAATGTAATTCCATTAAGGTCCATTGGAATTATGCCTGATTTATCACAGTGTAAGGAGAAGCAAACTGATTTCATTGTCTCTGCCTGGCTCTTCTTAAGTGGTGGTAACTGGAGTTTCTCAACAGCTTTTTCCATCCCAAATCTTTGCATGAATAAGTTATAATTTGGCTATGTGAATTTTCAAATCAACTGCAGATTGTCAGGTATCAATCAGCTGTCTGAGAACAGTAGGCACATTCCACTATTGGGATCCAGCAACAAGGCAAACCTTAAAATGATGTACATTTGGGTTTTTTTGTGAAAAATCACCAGCCTTAGGGGCCACAGCTGCTTACGTTGCTTTGGAATGTAACTTTCAAGGAACTTTCATGTTAACAGTATTCTATGTAGCTGTCTAGATTGAAGCTCAGTAACTGTTATCAGTGTGAGGCCCAAAGTCACAACAAACAAACAAGATATACAGTACTGGACCTGTCATTTGTAAAAGCAGCCCTCCAATGAGGGAATGATCAGAAAACAATGGCTCTTATAGAAGGGCAAAAATACATAGAAAAAATCACTTTGAGTAGAGCAGGACAAATGTATTAGTTTAAAGAGGGGCTATGTTAAATAGGAAGGTAAACTGAATTAAAGTAACTTTAGTTGTGTCCAGATTCCAATACTCTTAATTGACCTTACTCCACTAAAGTCAACAAGACTACTTGTGAGGTAAAGTGCTATTCAGTGTAAAAAGAAAAGGAGTACTTGTGGCACCTTAGAGACTAACAAATTTATTTGAGCATAAGCTTTCGTGAGCTACAGCTCACTTCATCGGATGCAAAGTTATTAGACTCTGGTTCTTTATTTGGTTTTCAACTTAATATATTGGCAGCAACTGAGAGACAGATTTTGCCTCCCTCGCTCACGTGGAGTACAACCTTACTCTGTGAGTAGTTCCATTCATTTTAAGAGGATTACCCACAGAGAAGGTACTAGTCAGAATGAGTAAGGGTGGCAAAATCTGGCTCTAACTCATAGGGTGTTTTGTGTGCTACTAAGCTGTAAGAAACATTTTAAAAATGTCAAACCACAACCAGTTTTTATACAGAATTTTTGGTGTGTTTTTTAAACACATGAATGTCTTAAAACTGTTTTTTAAAAGTATTTTTCCTGAAATATACTGACCTATATTTTTCCAAGCTTGTCATCAAGATTACAGCCAATCACTTAGACAGACTTTTGTCTTATCTTTTTAATCCATTCATTGCAGGAAAAATCATTTTTCTCTTTCTGAAAATCTACTTATATATTTCATTTGCTTATAGCAAGAGATAATCTGGAATAACACTGAACTAATCGAATCACCCTTTAAAATGCTTATGGAAGAGCTATGTGCTAAACAAATATGTAGAGCCATGTGCAGATACAAAATTTGTGTCCACATCTGATCCAAAAAAATGGATATTTGCAGGGTTCTACAAATATGCTTTTACATTAGATATAATTACAACTCTTCTGTTAATTTATTAGGGGAGGATGTGAAAACAAAACACAGCAGTATTATTTGTTGCTTTATCATTTAAATTTCAGATGATAGTCTGATAAACATTCTACACATACAATTGCCCAGTCCTGCAAACATTTACTGCTTTGGGTGGAGCTTACTACAATGAGAACTTTACTTTGTAGTAAGGGTTAGATTCACAAAAGGATTTAGGCACCTAACTGCTATTTTAGGCATCTAAATCCCAGAATCAGGCCCCGCTGGGATTCATAGAGCCCAGGTGCCTTTGTTTCTGCCACTGGGCCTGCCTGCTGTGGCCCCACACTAGGCATCCAGATGCCTAAGCCCTGGAGAGATCATGAACGGAAATAGATGGGCATTCCCCTGCCTAATTCGCTTGTGGGCCCAATCTGGTAAGCATGCTCAGAGTTTGCCTTTCAGGCTGGGCCCCTATAGCTGAGTTTACACTAAATGGCGTTGGGTGGAGGAGAAGCTCTCTCATAACTTTTAGGCAAGCGTTTAGGGTACTCACTTGGGATGTGGGAGACCCCTAGGTCAAGTCACCCCTCACTGCAATGAGAAGGGATTTGAACTGGGATCTGCCACTCTCAGGGGAGTGCCCTAACCATTCAGCTATGGGATGTTCTGATGTGGGGCTCCTTCAGTCTCTCTGGTGGAAGCTGTTCCCACACTAAATATATGATTTAAAAAGTCTTTGGAGCAGGGTGACTGGATCCTGAGTCTCCCATCTCCCTTGTGAGTGCTCTAATTACCAGGCTACAAACTCTTTCCCTGTTTTGCCCAATGATTCTTTCATTATTTGTTCACTGTGGAACACCTTCAACGGAAAAGACTAAGTCCCCACCTCACATCTGATTATCCCATAGCCCTGTGGTTAGAGCACTCTTCTGAGAGGTAGTAGATCCCTGTTCAAATCCTTCTGCCTCATCAGGCAGAAGGGGGACTTGAACCAGGGGTTTCCCACATCCCAGGTGAGTAGTGTTTCTCAAATGCGGCCACCAGCGGATTTTTTGGCACCCACGACAGCATCCTGGGCGGAGAGTGTGGGGGGTCAAATCATTGGCCCCTCCCTGCCTCACCCAGCTTTTAATCCTGGATGCACCACCTTGGTGTTTGCTGGCGCTGCTGCCAGGGATCAGTGCCCTGCACCACACAGCCTCCTTGGAGGCTCCAGGCAGCGCCTCAGGACACACATGGAGCTAGTATGCACAGCGCCAGAGGAACCTGGGACTCCACAGGCAGCTGGTGAATTCCCAACCCACTTTCCGAGGAATGGCGGGGCCCCCAAAGTGGTAGAAAAATTGTCAGAGCGGCCATCAGCAAGAGTTGGTGGTTGCTCTCTGAGCAAAAAAAATGTGATAACCGCTAGACTCGGCTAAGAGATCTGAGGGAGCGCCTTTGCCTCCTCCACTGCCAAGAGAGGGTTTCCAGCTGAGAATCCCAAGCAGAGGGAGGCATCTTCCTGCAGCTCAGACTTAGGCACCTATATCTGAGAGAAGGGCGGGGCTTAGCACAAACCGCTCAAATCTCTCATTGGCTACCTTAGGTGAAGTGCTTCCTACAATGCTGATTTTTGAGAATCCATTCTATGACCTGGTCTACACCTAAAAAACAGCTACAACCTAGCTATATTGCTCACGGCTGTGCAAAATTTCACACCCTGGGCAACATATTTAAGTCAATTTAACTCCCAAGGTAGACTAGGTAGGTAGATTAAAGGATTCTTCTATCAACCTAACTACCACCTCTTGGAGAGGTAGATTAACTACAGTGATGGAAGAAAAACTTTCTGTAGATGTGGGAAGCGTCTACACTACAGCGGCACAGCTGCAGAACTGTAGCTGTGCACCTGTGATGTAGACATGGCTGAAGGTGCCTATCTCTCTCCATTTATTGTACAGGGAGCCTAGGCAATGAATTCAGGCTTTGTGAATCCCATTGATGTTCTAGGCACCGAAGAGTTAGGCATGGTGATGCTGAATGTCATCACGCCTAAATTTCTTTGTGAATCCAGCCCAAAGTGTTTGGAGGAATGGACCCCATTTGAAGCATCCAAGATTCCACTTCTCACAAGACTATACAACAATGCCATCTGAAGAAACTTCTTTCAATGTCTGACACAGACACAGCTGGAATCCCAAGTTCTTCTCTATGGTGGGAAGGAAGATGCTGAGGAACAGGGTGGATGTCTTAGAATCACACAAGGCTGCAAAGTCTTGCCCATGTACTTTCAATTGGCAACCACTATTCTATATCTTGAAGAAAACAGTAAAAATAAGGAACAAGGACTATTTCCCCCTACCATATATTTTTGCAGACAGTGTGATTCTAACTAAGTACAACTGAGAACAAGCCAATAACATTCAGTATAGGCATACAATGACATAGCTATTGTATCATATACAAGAATATAGAGAACATCTTACATCAACAATAGAGACTTAATAGGGAGCTCAGTCCCTAAGCACAGCATAAACCTCTTTATTATCCATTAGTTCAATTCTTATTTTAGCCCATTTAACTATCTGCAAATTGTAACAAAAGGAAGGCCAGCCAAGGTCAAATGAAGTTAACCAAGATCATCTGAAAACCCAAATTAAATCTATGGGTGAACTGAGGACAACTCAGAGACAAACAATTCAAGAGATAACAGGAAATACAGTCGTCTCATGAAAGCCTGTTTTAATCTTAGGGACAATTACATTATTGAATGCATGTTAATTCATGAAAATCCAAGATATTAACTGTTATTTAATGCTGGGCATGCACAACACCACTTAATGCTACAGGACTTATTCCACAGCCACTTAACATTTTAATTCTTTTGCATCAAAACTAAAATTTCTTCCACTGAGATCAATTGTCAGCAATGAACCCCATGAATAATCACTGCAGCAGTTACAACTGTGGGGGTCTAAGAACAGGGGCCTAGGCATTCCTGAGTTCTAATCCCATATGTGATATACGGTTCCTTGGGGGCTTCAGCTAATCACTTAACCTCTCTGACACAATTTCCCCATCCAAGAAGAACAGTATCTAGAACAAGATTTCTCCTTCTCCTGCATACTACCTGCAGATTCTGATGGAAAGAAAAGTTAGCCAAGAAACAAATGAAGCTACCTCATTTCCTGCATAATATAGCAAAAGCACATAAAACAGGAAAAAAGGAAAATACACACACACACACACACACACACACACTCTTAAATAGTAGAGAGCCTGGGATATTATTGAAAATTATGGAAAATGTTCAGGAAACATGCTACTGGTACATTCCTTAATTTTTGTGAAACTGAGTAGAAGAAATATGTTAGAGTTCCTAGCCAGCTGCTGTGTAGCTCAAAAAGGGAAGTGCGTTTTTATGATTTTTCTCAGGTTATGCAAGGCTGCAAAGCTCTGTTTGCTTGACCCCCTTTTCCCTATATGGAAGCAGTGATATAATGCAGTTTCTCTCCGAGTCAGAAGTTTGGTAGTAAATTATTTCACAGGGCCTAATTTTAGCCTTTTTTCTTCAGGGTTACACAGAATTTACACTAATTTGTTCATTAACATTTTTTATCTACACAAGGCTTGTAAAAAATTCATTATTTCCACTATGAAGTATCTTGCTGAAGTGCCCCTGTATTCTGCCACAGAAACAGACATGCTTCAGAAATACCTGTGCACTCTTATAATTTGGCCCCAGCTGATAATTATCATAAATACTTACATTTTGCTTTCCTAGCATTATTCTGCTGATTCGGTATATAAAAACCATGTTTAGTCTTTCTTCCTATACCATAGAAGAATAAGTTTAAAAATCAGCATGTGAAATGCAAAAAAAATATTCGCTACCCAGCACCACTTCAAATTATAGCAGGAAAATTCTTTCAGGTGAGTTTAAGGAATTTGCCTTTTCCATTCACCTCTTTTGGGATAGCGCTTTCTTTTGACCTTTATGGTTTCCTATGTGGATAAACATTTATTGGCTTCTCTCCCTCTGTTTACCCTACAAAGTCAAGCAATTAATGCAGAGGACTGGATTAAGCAGTGATGTAAAAAGTATTTTAAAAAAAGGAACTGAATTAATAAAATAAATGTAAAAAACCGCAAACCCTACCCCCAACTAGAGTTTTGACCTTGTAAATAGAAGTGCCAGAGATTCCATGATAACTACTCAGGACTTTGCTATTGCTATTGATTTAATATGGAAGACACTAAGGCCCAGATCCTCAGAAGTACTGTGATGGGCTATGTTTCATGGCACGCAAACAGAGAAATTAGATAAAAATCAGAAAATCCTCTTGCTGGAAGCTTGCAATATAACACTTCTTAGAATTCAGAATCCTAACACACAAGAACACAACAACAGAGAGAGACAAAGCAGGCTTCTCCTAAAACAGAGAGGCACAACTCATCCCACCTTACTCTAAGCTGATTATCTGCAGATTGACCCTGATCACATGCTTCTCTACAGAGCCTCCTACATGCAAGCAGAAGCAAGAAAATGCCACATAATTTAAAGTGACGGGATCACAATTTTAACACAATTTTCAATACACTGCATATGTTACAAGTGATGTTTGGTGGATAAAAAAATAAACTGAATGAGGTGTTATTTTCATCAAGATGGGCTTGATTCAGGAATTACTGGATAAGATTCCATGACCGGGTTATGCAGAAGGTCATACTAGATGATCATAATGGTCCCTTCTGGCCTTAAAATCTATGAATCTATGCTGGCTGTTTCATTCACACGGAATGAAGCTTGTGTGCAGGTTAAAGTTGAGCAAGTGGAACTTTACTAAACCTGTTAGACTGCTCTGTCCATGTGGCTGAGTTGCTTCCAGCCTAACTCCCAAGTCTCCACATTTCCTGTTTTCCTGATTACCCATCAATAACAGGTTCTCCAGGGAACATGTGCCCACCTCACTCCAGTTTCACTGATCATGATACATCTTACCGTTTTTACAAACATCTTAAATATAAACATTAGGAAGAAATAATTGATGCTCAGACCCCCATCCCATGTTCCTTCAGCCAGAGGTTGGTAGCACACAGCTGAGTTGGAGTCTCATCTTTACCACAGACTCAGCTGGTTTGGTTACATAATCTTTGAGATAGTTTGGTCTCCTCAACCATGACCACACCAGAAGTGGCCTATGTGCGTCTTCCTGTCACCTGACTCAGAGGCCAGCAAACTATCTCTCTGTGGAGTCTTCTCCCTCCCTGTGGGGTTGTCTGTCTCACTGAAGGCTCTCTCGGTGTTGTGTCCGCTGACTCATAAGTGTCTTCTGCTCCTTTGGATCACTTATCCGTCTTGCAGTCACCTCGAATGACCTGGGTGCCACTGCACCCCTCACCACTCCTTTTGTCCACTCTTTCTGGTGTCTCTCTAAAGGCTGAATCTTCATAGGAGTTCCTGACTCCAGGGCTGACTGTTATATTTTAGTACGTGCTGCAGGTCTTGCTGGAGCCTTCGGTATAACTAACAGTGTGAACCAAAGGCTGTGCAGCAGTAACAATACTGTAGCATCAGCAACACTCCGCAGCACTAACAGTATCTTCTTTCTCTGATTGTTGGCCATCTCCTCTCATCAGTGTCCCCATCCATCTGGCTACAACAGGTCTCCCTTGTTGATAGCAGGGTTGGTCCTTTGTCCCAACAGTGCCTGCACCAGCCTGTTTTGGAACCCCAGTAATGGGGTGTTCCTATGTGCCAAAATGCTAACAAAGAATCTGAACCAGAAGAAACAGCATTGTGTAACAGTCTCTTAGCTATTTACACAACTGCTTCCACCTTACCATTATTCTGTGGGTATGCTGGGGAAGTGATGTGGTTGTCAAACTCCCATTTGCATGCAAATTACTTTAATTTTTCTGAGGCAAACTGGAGTCCATTGTTGGTGAATACAGTGTCCGGAATGCCAAATGTCACAAAACGTTCCTTCAATTTGCCAATCACTGACTTGCTTCGTGTATCAGACAGAGCACCAACTTCCCAGAAATCTGAGTAGTCATCCACTGTAATCAAGTACTGCTTTTCCTTGAAGGTAAATAAGTCCGCTCTCACCTTTTCCCATGGTCAGGTGGACAGCTCATGTGGTAAAAGAGTCTTTCTGCTTGCGGTAATCACACGATTGGATGGTGTCACACCCTTCTATCAAGGAGCAGAGCTCTCTGTTCATTCCCGCTCAGTAAACACACTCTGGAGCCCGCCTAAGTCTGCTGTCAATGCCCAAGTCTGCAGCACATATTTTTGCATGACATCCTTATGTAATGAGGTGGGGACAACATCTCTCTGTCCTCAAAATATGATTCCATCCTGCACACTCAGCTTATCTTTGATTTGAAAAATATGACTTTGCTCCTACTGGTAGTTGGCTCTTGTCTTCTGGCCACATAGCTAGTATAGATCTCAACTGCCTGTTGCGGGAGGCCCTTTTCTGTGGCCTCTTTGAGTTCCACCAGCTTTGCTCTTGAAACTGGGAGATAGTGCAGCATGTTAATGGATTCAGTGTCCTGATTCCCTTCCCCCAACTCACTGATACTGGGTACATATGCCTTGCTCACAGTGTCCGCTAACAACAGTAACCATCCTGGACTGGATCTGATCTCCACCTGGTAGCACTGGAGATGCATCAACATGCGCTGCAATCTTTTTGGAGCACTAAGAAGGGGCTTTGCCATGATTGTCTCTAGGGGTTTGTGGTCTGATTGCACTCTTACTGGGTGGCCATAGGTGTACTGATGGAATCGGTCCACTCCAAATACTACAGCCAGAAGCTCTTTTCCTGTTTGGACATACCTGATTCAGTTTCTGAGAGGATTCTTATGGCATAAGCAACTGGCTACTCCTGCAAAAGAGCTACACCCAGTGCTTACTCTGATGCATCACAATGGAGTGTCAGTGGCTCTCCTGGCTGGTAATACTTCAAGACAGGGTAAATCATTACCATTTGTTGTCAAATGCTTGCTGTTGGGGACCTGCCCAGACCCACTCCACATCCTGCCTTGTGAGCTGACGTAAGGGTTTCACTAGTGCAGCCAGGTGTGGCCAGAACTGGGATGGAAAATGTTTCATTACTGAATGCTGTACCCCTTTGACATCCATTGGAACTGGCATGTCTTTGACTGTCTTGATGTTCGGGATGTGCTGTGAGCAGATATCCAGTGTGTGGCACCTCACACTGTTTGAGTCACAATATTTTCCAGGCTGAGCTTTGTGTTATTGTCCCTGCATAGCTGTGGCAAAGCTTTCAGTTTTCTGTAATAGTCTCGTTCAGCTATGGTATCATTGCTCCCTTCACCTACAGTGAGAATATCACCTGCAATTATTTTCACCCCAGGCAGTCCTTCCAGTACTTGGGTGAGTCTCCTCTGGAATACCTCTGGTGCTGGGCTTATGCCCATCAGTATGTGCAGCTGTCAGTAGCGAACAAATGGTGTCAGCAAAGGTTGTCAGTAGGCTGGACTCTTTATCTAGGCTTACGTGCCCAAACCCATTCCTCACATCACAGATCGTAAAGAGTCTGGCTTTGAAAAGTTCAGGCAAGATGTCATCAGTTGTGGGCAGTTGATAGTGGCAGCTGTTCAATGCCTGCATCAGTGGCTTTGGGTCTATGCAGACGTATAATGTGCCTGTTGGCTTCTTTACCACACCATGCTGCTTACCCAGGCTGTACTGGCCTCTACAGGTGCTATGATACCCCTGCTCTGCAGACTTTTGAGCTCCTTGCAAACTGGATTATTTAGTGCCACTGGAATTATTCTTCATGGTAAGCACACAGGTTTCACCGTGAGGTCTACTTCCAGGCTAAGCTTTCCTTCAAGGCATCTGTCGCCTGTGACATCCTCATATGCTTTTTAAATTGTTTCCATTGTCCATTTTGCTTCTTGCGCTGCAAGCTATAAAATTCTGATTCTTAGAGAGACCATACGTCCTGTTTCGGCCAGGACAGTCCCTTTTTTAAGCTCTGTCACAGTTGTCCTTACTTTTTTGATAAAAGTGGGCGTTTGTCCCGTTTGCTCTTGCCAGCTGATCAAGAGCAAATGGGACAAATGCCCACTTTTGTCAAAAAGTGGCGTGCAGTGGAACGTGCAGGGGGGCAAGCCGCAATGCCAGCTGCTTGTAGGGGGAGGCTGTGCTCATGCAGGAGGGCAGGCAGGGTTCCAGAGACACTAGCCTCGTGCATGGGGTGGTGAGGGAGTGACTTGGAACAGCTACAGGCGGTGTCCCATTTTCCCTTTGCGAAATATGGTCACCCTACTGATGCTGTGCTTTGATCACATCCCAGGCTTGTATCACTGTATTCCCCAAGAGAGGGCTGGAGTGCTTACCGTCCACCACCACCAACTTCAGTTGGTCCCATCTGTTGTTATTCAGGTTAGTTATTAAGTCACATTTTCCTCTGGGCTGCATTATGTTCTCATTGTACATAGGTAGATTGTGCCTGCTCTTTGTATCGAGTGTGTTCAAGTGCAATTCACCCCGAGGAATCACATTGCCAGAGGCCTCACTATCCAGCTGAAATCTCATGGGACATTTCCATGTTAGCATTGTTGCATGCTCGGAGGTTGGTATTGTCCACTGTTGCTCAGGGGCAGAGAGTTATATGGGCCTGTGGTGCCCGTGCTCCAGCAATATTCAGGCACGGGGCACTGGCTCCACCAATGTTTGGGGCCAGGTCTCTCCCTCTGCCCCATCTGCCGCCCCTGTGTGCCTCCCGTGAGCGTCCCTCCCTGCCTGGGCAGTGGGCAGCTGCTTTGCTCTGCTCTGTCAGCTCCCTGCATCAACTGCTGTCGTAGGGTCCTAGTGCCCCCCAACCACTAGTGTCAGGGCAGGCTGACCCAGGCTGACCCTGACCCTGCCCTTCCATCTCAGATGGACCCTTCCCTTTTCCAGCAGGACCCTCCACCAGCACAGGGGGCCCCTCTGCCTGCAGTCACTGCTCCTGCCCCACACTGGGCAAGGGGCAGCTCCATTCCCCACCCCCAGTAAGGCTACAGTGAGAGGCAGCAGAAGGGCAGGAGATGCACAAGTGATGGCAGCCCCCTCCAGCACCTATCATAGTGGGGGCGAGGGGGCTTCCTGGACCTGAGAGCGGCCCTAGGAGCACGTGCAGTGACAGTAGTGCGAGGTGAGTTTGCTGCTGGTGAGAAAGCGGGGCCCCTCTCCCAGAACTCACTGCTGCAGGTGGCCTGAGCCAGGGGAAGCCTGCATGCACCCCAAACTCCTCACCCCCAGCTCTGCCCCACCCCAGAGCCCACACCCCCAGCCAGAGCCCTCAAACCCCCCGCACCCCAACCCTCTGCCCCAGCCCAGAGACCCCTCCTGCAACATGAACCCCTCATCCTCGGCTCCCCCTGCACCCCAACTCTCTGCCCAAGCCCCTCCCACACCCAAATCCCTCATCCCCAGCCCCACCCCAGAGCCCTCACATTTTTACATTATTTAAAAAAATATATATTGGCTTACAAGGCAGGTGTGTGTGGGAGGAGGGGTGAGAGGACTTGGGCCCATTCTGGGCACCACCAACAATTATACAAACTTGCTGCTCCTGCTGTTGCTTTCCTACCCCAATAGCCTTAACCTGACATGCTCTTGGACTCTAGAAGAGAGTCATGATGTCATCACCACTGTCTGATGTGCCATCCCCTCTTGTACAAGTCTGACAATCTTTAGGAGACCTTCCTCTGCATAGGTGCCAACTCCATGGGTGCTCCAGGGCTGGAGCACCCATGGGGAAAAATTGGTAGGTGCTCTGCACCAACCGGCAGCTCCCTGCCCCAGCTCACCTCCGCCTCCGCCTCCTCCCCTGAGCACGCCTTCCACGCTTCTCCCCCTAGCTCCTAGCGCTTGCTGCCGCAAAACAGCTGCTTCACGGTGGCAAGCACTGGGAGGGAGGGGGGACGCGGTCCACTTGGGGAAGAGGTGGGGCTGGGGCAGGGATTTGGGGAAGGGGTTAAAAAAGGGGGTGTGGCAGGGGCGGGAGGAGGCGGGTCAGGAGTGGAGTCAGGGCGGGGCCGGTGCTGAGGGGGAAGGTCGAACACTCACCGGAGTTGGGGAAAGTTGGCGCCTATGTTCCTCTGCTCGTGCACACATTGCTCCAAGAAGGAGGAGTGCTAGGCAGAGACGGGCTCCACCTAACAAAGAGCGGGAAGAGTATCTTCGCAAGCAGGCTGGCTAACCTAGTGAGGAGGGCTTTAAACTAGGTTCACCGGGGGAAGGAGACCAAAGCCCTGAGGTAAGTGGGGAAGTGGGATACTGGGAGGAAGCACGAGCAGGAGCGCGCGAGAGGGGAGGGCTCCTGCCTCATACTGAGAAAGAGGGACGATCAGCGAATTATCTCAAGTGCCTATACACAAATGCAAGAAGCCTGGGAAACAAGCAGGGAGAACTGGCACAGTCAAGGAATTATGATGTGATTGGAATAACAGAGACTTGGTGGGATAACTCACATGACTGGAGTACTGTCATGGATGGATATAAACTCTTCAGGAAGGACAGGAAGGGCAGAAAAGGTAGGGGAATTGCATTGTATGTAAGGGAGCAGTATGACTGCTCAGAGCTCAAGTATGAAACTGCAGAAAAACCTGAGAGTCTCTGGATTAAGTTTAGAAGTGTGAGCAACAAGGGTGATGTCGTGGTGGGAGTCTGCTATAGACCACTGGACCAGGGGAATGAGGTGGACGAGGTTTTCTTCCGGTAACTCACGGAAGTTACTAGATCGCAGGCCCTGGTTCTCATGGGAGACTTCAATCACCCTGATATCTGCTGGGAGAGCAATACAGTGTTGCACAGACAATCCAGGAAGTTTTTGGAAAGTGTAGGGGACAATTTCCTGGTGCAAGTGCTGGAGGAACCAACTACGGGCAGAGCTCTTCTTGACCTGTTGCTCACAAACCGGGAAGAATTAGTAGGGGAAGCAAAAGTAGATGGGAACCTGAGAGGCAGTGACCATGAGATGGTCGAGTTCAGGATCCTGACACAGGGGAGAAAGGAGAGCAGCAGAATACGGACCCTGGACTTCAGAAAAGCAGACTTTGACTCCCTCAGGGAACTGATGGGCAGGATCCCCTGGGAGAATAACATGAGGGGGAAAGGAGTCCAGGAGAGTTGGCTGTATTTTAAAGAATCCTGATTGAGGTTACAGGGACAAACCATCCCGATGTGTAGAAAGAATAATAAATATGGCAGGTGACCAACTTGGCTTAACAGTGAAATCCTTGCTGATCTTAAACACAAAAAAGAAGCTTACAAGAAGTGGAAGATCGGACAAATGACCAGGGAAGAGTATAAAAATATTGCTCGGGCATGCAGGAAATCAGGAAGGCCAAATCACACCTGGAGTTGCAGCTAGCAAGAGATGTTAAGAGTAACAAGAAGGGTTTCTTCAGGTATGTTAGCAACAAGAAGAAAGTCAAGGAAAGTGTAAGGGCTCCTTACTGAATGAGGGAGGCAACCTAGTGACAGAGGATGTGGAAAAAGCTAATGTACTCAATGCTTTTTTTGCCTCTGTCTTCATGAACAAGGTCAGCTCCCAGACTGCTGCACTGGGCAGCACAGAATGGGGAGGAGGTGACCAGCCCTCTGTGGAGAAAGAAGAAGTTCGGAACTATTTAGAAAAGCTGGACGAGCACAAGTCCATGGGGCTGGATGCGCTGCATCTGAGAGTGCTAAAGGAGTTGGCAGATGTGATTGCAGAGCCATTGGCCATTATCTTTGAATACTCATGGAGATCAGGGGAAGTCCCGGACGACTGGAAAAAGGCTAATGTAGTGCCCATCTTTAAAAAAGGGAAGAAGGAGGATCCTGGGAACTACAGGCCAGTCAGCCTCACTTCAGTCCCTGGAAAAATCATGGAGCAGGTCCTCAAGGAATCAATTCTGAAGCACTTAGAGGAGAGGAAAGTGATCAGGAACAGTCAGCATGGATTCACCAAGGGCAAGTCATGCCTGACTAATTGCCTTCTATGACGAGATAACTGGCTCTGTGAATGAGGGGAAAGCAGCGGACGTGTTGTTTGTTGACTTTAGCAAAGCTTTTGACACGGTCTCCCACAGTATTCTTGCCAGCAAGTTAAAGAAGTATGGGCTGGATGAATGGACTATAAGATGGATAGAAATGAATGAGTCCAGTGTGCCCTTCTTGCCAAGAAGGCCAATGGCATTTTGTGATGTATAAATAGGGGCATTGCCAGCAGATCGAGGGACATGATCATTCCCCTCTATTCGACATTGGTGAGGCCTCATCTGGAGTACTGTATCCAGTTTTGGGCCCCACACTACAAGAAGGATGTGGAAAAATTGGAAAGAGTCCAGCGGAGGGCAACAAAAATGATTAGGGGACTGGAACACATGACTTATGAGGAGAGGCTGAGGGAACTGGGATTGTTTAGTCTGCAGAAGAGAAGAATGAGGGGGGATTTGATAGCTGCTTTCAACTACCTGAAAGGGGGTTCCAAAGAGGATGGATCTAGACTGTTCTCCGTGGTAAGCAGATGACAGAACAAGGAGTAATGGTCTCAAGTTGCAGTGGGGGAGGTTTCGGTTGGATATTAGGAAAAACTTTTTCACTAGGAGGGTGGTGAAACACTGGAATGTGTTAGCTGGGGAGGTAGTGGAATCTCCTTCCTTATAAGTTTTTAAGGTCAGGCTTGACAAAGCCCTGGCTGGGATGATTTAGTTGAGGACTGGTCTACTTTGAGCAGGGGGTTGGACTAGAGGACCTCCTGAGGTCCCTTCCAACCCTGAGATTCTATGATTCTATGAAATGGTTCAACTTTCCTTGCAATGCTGTCCTACTGCAGGGCACTTCTCTTTACCAGCTCATGCTGTCTCCCACAGTAGACTCTGGCCAACTGCTCTCCTTTGCTTTTGTTTCACTGCCAGGGGTGTTGGAACCATATGTGTAATGGGGGTGCTGAAAGATATTGAACAAAACTGTAAACCCTGTAGATGATGGAAACCACTTCATACCAGAGGGTGCTACTGCACCCCAGCGTCCCTACTCACTGCATGTACTTCTGGGGGTTTTATGCCTCTTAGGGCTTTCATCCTTTTTCTTGATCCTTCTGCTGCACATCTAAGCATCTGTCTAATGTGAGATCACCTTCCTGGAGAGGCTGCTCCCTCAGGTGTTGACCTAAGTGCTTCAGATTATCCTGTCCCCGGCCAATGGGAGCTGCAGACTCGGCACTTGGTGGGGGGCAGCACACGGAGACAACTCCCACTTCCCCCCCCCCGTGGCCACAGGAACATGCAGGTCACTTCCGGGAGTGGCGCCAAGGCAGGACAGGCCCGGAGCCTGCCTTAGCCCTGCTGCACTGCTGGACTTCTAGCGGCCTAAAATCTCCCCGTTTGGCTTCAGTAGCCTTGGGGAGATAAAGCCTGATTCCGGGCACTACTTAAGTCACACCTGAACCCTGTTCTGAGGGATTAAGTGGGCCTAGTTTGTGCTGGAGCTTTGCACAGGAGTGAATTTCACCTATAATGTTCAACATGTCTCAAGCAGCAGAAAAAAGCATGAGAGGAATATCTATAACAGTTAACTGCTTCTTAGTGAGTCAGAATAAAGTAAAGTTTGTGAGGAGGTTTGTGTGTGGGCAGGGAAAAGATGGCAAAATGAATACATTTTCACTTCTATTATTCTTCAACTATCCAGCTTTAGAGCAAAGCAATCTACCCTGCATTTTCCATCTATGTCATTTTCTTCTAATGCACTGTGAGAGGCCTGGCTGCTCTGAAGAGCCCCCTTCAGGGCCACACATGGTACTGCAGGCACACCCAAGTCTGCAAGGTTTGGACCCCTGCTTCAAGCAGGGGAGTCTGTACCATAAACTTGGTGTCAGTCTCTAAATCAGTGATACTCAGACTTCAGTGGTTCAGGAGCCATATTAGTGATCCACATTATGTAAAAGAGCCACAGTAGTGTGAATTAATTGCGTCATTTACTATATATTCATATTTAAACAGTATGATGGAAAATATTTAGCTCTATAATTATTATTATTTATTATTCTCACTGAAAAATGACTGACCAAATATTGTTTTATCAACTACAATTGGTTAACAACATAGTAAAAACATTTGGATTGGTTAATAACTTAGGCTGGTTAATAATTCAATCACACAATGCTTTAGTATCATGTGCAGCAAAGAGCCACAGGAGACACATTAAAGACCCACTTGCCGCTCACATGCCTCAGTCTGAGCATCACTGCTCTAAACAATCGAGTAACGAAATAGCAACTTGGGATTCAACTGTCTGCACCTTTAAAGAAAGGGGGGAAAATCCTTTCAAAATGCAAGCACTTAGTTGCTGGGCAAGGGGTCACCCTGGGGTGCTCCTCTTCTGTCCCAGTGTCACCTAGCTCTGCCCCTGAGCAAATGCAGGCAAACCTTCTTAACTGGTCTGTTGGTTCTTGATTGGTCAGTATTTTCTCCTGGCCCTTCTAGACCTCTCAACCTTTCCAGACTACTGCACCCTTTCAGGAGTCTGATTTGTCTTGTGTACCCCAAGTTTCACCTCACTTAAAAACTACTTGCTTACAAAATCAGACAAATATAAAAGTGTCACAGTCACTATTACTGAAAAATTGCTTACTTTCTCATTTTCCCCATATAATTATAAAATAAATCGATTGGAATATAAATATTGTACTTACATTTCAGTGTGTTACTTGAGCCTGTTTTACACTTGTGAGCCTTGTTTGAAGCCTGAGCCCCAGCCGGCAAACATGTAACTTAGCTTTGCAGGGACTCCTGTGGCCTGGTGCCGTCGGCAATTGCCCTGCTTGCCGCCCCCCACTGCTGGCCCTGCACTTACAAGCCCACTAAACCCATCCCTTTACTCCCCTGGAGGCTGCAACCCACAAACTGAGAAACACTGATTTAGATGAGTTCAGTACCTCTTGGAAGAGTTTTGCGTACCTCCAGGGGTACCCGTAACCTTGGTTGAGAAGCACGGTTGTGGAGGGCTGTCTTGTTAGTCATCTGGTCTGAGTGGCTATTATTTGGACGAGGAGTGTCAAGGTCCAGCAGGGGGCAGAGAAGGCTTGATAGACCCCCATCACATGTACTGGTACAACTTAGTTGTTGTACGGAGCTAGTTACATACAGTAGCGAGCCAAATTAGATCTTTGTTTTACAAAGTTCTGCATTTATTATTTTTAATCTTTAAAAAGCAAGGTGTTTTTAATACTTGTTTAAAGTGTTGAATTTCCAATCATGGAGACTGAAGTCCTGGTCTGGCAGGCAGATGGACTAAGGTTATGTTCCATATTTTATATTACTATGATGCTATCCAATTTTTTTAAAGCAGCCATCACGATGTGATTCAGGCATTTCTCCATATATTTTTCATGTCTTAGCAATGTTCATCTTGGAAACATAGCTCTCCCCTCTCTGCTTCTTCTCTGAAGCCTCTCATTTGAAGCATCATATTCAAAAGAGAACCCCTGGCAACCCACCCATCAGGGTGCTGGAGACAACAGTGCAAATGGACTGGCTGAGTTTAATGAGGTGAAGAGTTGTGTATCATCATCAGAATCTTATGATCTTTGTTGTTTAAGGCAATTAATGGATTTAAAAGTAAATGTATGCATATGTGTGGTCTGGCCATACACAGATCAGCCAGCCATCTAGCACAGACAGTGCCATTACCATTAGAATTGCAATCTGCAAAGCTTCTTTTTCTGATTTTCCAGGCATTGCACTGCTCAGTGTCAAGCATCTCTTTGTGGATCTCGCCCCTATTGTCCTGTGTTTGTTGTGGTCTGATAGGTAGTTCGCTACTGAGGGCACTGGGAAGCCAGACCTCCCTGGTGTGGTAGGGGAATATGCCTGCTGTGTCCTTTTAAACCTACGGATCTTGCGTGTCTACGTTTTTCAGACCACAGTGACCCTGGACAAGCTCCATGTGGGAGGAACCCTGTGCCCACACAGAGCTTCGCTGAAGATAAATGGTGCCTATACCATGCTCATTGCAGGAATGAGGTCTAAGTCATGCCCACTGGGCATGAGAAATATTTGTAAAGGAAACATTTATGAAATTATTTCAGATGTGGTGTCTGGTTATCTGTAGATAACCAGATCCAGCTTACTGTCAAACAAAACAAAAATTACATTTTACTATTTTGTATACATTGCAGTTTGGAAACCTCTGATACTAAAATCAGCTCCAGCTGCCTATGCAGTTACAGTTACCTTGCATCCATGTTAACTTTGCTTGCTGTATTAAGTCCTCTTTAAAGAGGGATTTTTGGTAGGTTATTTTTAAAAAGGAAGCAAGGACAATCATCAGGGAGTTCAAGTTTGGATGCCTTAATTATCTCTGATGATATAACTTAATTATTGTCCATTATTTTTACTAATTTTATTTCTAATATGCATCTGTTATTATCAAATGGATCTATTTTCTTTCCGTGATAGCTGCATGCACAGGCACTCAGTTACACCTATTACTCAGAATTTTAGGTGTTAGATTTCATATAGCTGTAATATTTATTCTATTGCTATTTGACAGAAATCTTCCTGATCCCTGAGAGTTAGCTAATTAGAGAGAGGTTTAAACATTCTGGATTACTGCTGTTTCAATGCTCCCTCTTAATACCAATTAACACCTCATTTTCAGGATTAAATGTTATAAAATCTGCAGCCTATGTTCTGCTCATAGCTCAAAATGCAGGGAAATCTTGACATTCGTGAAATATGGAGACGTGGGGGTCATACTTTTTTTAAAAAAAATGTGTTGGGGCTTGTGGCAGGGCCTGTTCACTCCTGCCTCTGCTCAAGCCCTCAAACAGCTCGGAGATCTTTTAGCTGGTAAAGCACTCGGTGCAGTTTATTTACATTGTTAGTTTCCACCACAGTTATATGCTATATGGCCTCAACCTACAGCCCTAGGGAGCCCTCAGCTCATGAGGCAAGAGCAATCTGTCTCTCTTTCTGCTTGCCCCTTTCCCACTTCCTTCCTGTGCTTTTTGTATCATCTAATGGCCCAATTAGCCTCTTAGATCTCCTCAGCCCATCAGTTAGGCCCTGCTCTTCTTAATAAGGTCTGCTCTGGAGTAATTAGTTAAAGCTGCAGTGACCAGAGTGCTGGCTCAGCTGCTGTTGCCCATCACTCTGTCACAATGCTTACATGATGTGTGCACCTGTTATTTTAAACATTAAGCAGTTGAGGTTCAAAGATATCAGGCTGTTTAAAATGGCTGTGACTTTTCTTTACGGTAGGGTACAAGTCAATCTTGGTCAGCTGATGGTGTTTCTACTGGGTAGAAGGCTCACTTTCAGCACTGTTAAAATGAACAGACTCAACAAGTGCTAAATTGTACCCTGGAATTTCAGAGTGAGTCTTGGCTATAGTCATATAGCTACAAATCAGTGACAAGCATACAGTCATTTTCTGGCAGATTGTCAAAACATTTGGTCTTCATTCCCTAGATGAGAAATTCAGTTTTTATTCAGCAGCTGAAGCCTGTTTTTTCACTTCACCCTGACCTCTTTGAAATATAAATCACAACACGTGAACATTGCTCCAGACTGTCAAGTGCAGATACTTTGTATATAAAGAATATATTTTCGCATGGGCTAGAAGCTTTTATGAGTTATGGGTAGCATTTCGCATAAGTGAGTTGTAATGGTTATCTCATGGATCAGTAACTCGTTGTAAGACAGCAAACAAAGGATAGAAATAAATGGTCAATTTCATAATGGAAAGAGGTGAACAACGGGGTCCCCCAAGGGTCTGTAGTAGTACCTGTGCTGTTTAACATATTCATTAATGATCTGGAAAAGGGGGTGAACAGTGAAGTGGCAATGTTTGCAAACAATGCAAAACTACTCAAGATAGTTAAGTTCAAAATACACTGTGAGGACTTACAGAGGGACCTCATAAAACTGGATGACTGGGCAACAAAATGACAGATGAAATTCAACACTGATAAGTGCAAAGTAATGCACATTGGAAAAAATAATCCCAACTATACAAATACAATGATGAGTTCTAAATTAGCTCTTACCATTCAAGAGAGCTTGGAATCACCATGGATAGTTCTCTGCAAACTTCTGCTCAATGTGCAGCAGCGGTCAAAAAAAAGCTAACGTTATTGTGATGACCAAAATATAACTGGGTTAAAAAAAGTTAAATAAAAAGTTAACTAAATAAGTTAAAGTGTTTTAGGGATTTTTTAAACTAGTACCTCTAATGTTTATTTTATGTATCTCTTCACCTGTAAAGCCATGTTGCTTTTATCTGATGCAAACTGTGCAAGCCTTACCAAGAGAATTTTTTTATTTTTGTATTTAATTTATAACCAATAAAATTTAGAAACCTAAAAATTATATATATTAGCTTTTGCATACATAATCATGTAGCAATTTTGAGATTTGATATCTCATGATCTACCAGCTCTAGAAACAAATGCTTTCTGTCCCAATGGAAAGCAGAAATTCCTAGCTTACAGTTGTGTAAAATGACACTTTCCTGCCCAGGTGGTTCAGCGATTCCAGACTTTAAACCAGTCACTGCTCAAGGACAGAACATTGCCTGTTTTGGGGCACAGGAAAGTTTAGTTTTGGGAGGCGAAAATGCACATTTGGGGAAGGGAGGAAACCTCTCTCTGGCTGGTTATTTTGTGTTTTTAAATGGTAGGTGTTGGAAAGAGCTCAGAGAAGTGTACTAGATCTTTTTTATTTAGAAACCATCCCGCCTCCCCTGCTCTCAAGAGATCCAGTGTGGCCTACTGGATTGACTATTGGACTGGGACTTGGGAAATCTGTGTTCTATTCCTAGCTCTGCCACTGGACGGTTGGGTGGCCTTGGGCAAAGTGTTTTGCCTCTCTGTGCCTCAGTTTCCTCATCTGTGAAATGAAGATATTGATACTGACCTCCTTGTAAAGCACCTGGGGATCTACTGATGAAAAGAGTTAGGTATTATTAGAGTCCCCACTTCCCCCATAACAGTTGTGTGTAGTCATAAAATATTAGGTGCTTGCTCCTCTCCCACCCCTGAGATGTCAGATTGTCATTTCTATGATGTTCCTAACATCAAGGAGTCCAGAATCCATTTAAATTAACTGGAAAAGAGAGCAAGCTACTCAAGATTTTAAAGCTCTTACTTAGTAAGCAGCAGCACATCAAGGCTTTTGCCCACTGGGGATTTGAGAGGAAGGTCTAGACAGAGCAAGGCAGTTCCTATCAATGCTAGAATGCATCATAAGTAGTTTATTAGGCAAATATTGCATTCTCAGCAAGGGGAAAATAAACGATTTCCAAACATGACAGGATTTCCCTTAAGCTTTGATCTTTGATTTTATAATCTGCAGTTAACTAGTGTACAAAGCAAAATGCCAGCTAGTCTCCTGTGGAAACTAGGTTTGAATATAAATACTTTACTCATTTATATGGAAACTGAATGAGAATTTCACTCTTGCTAAATCCCATCAGATTTTCATCCACGTTATTTTGTACACCCTACCCTCTGCCCACTGTCTCCATTGCTAAAAGTCTGGTTCATGACTTGGCCATCCCTTGCTTTACCTATTGCAACCTTCTCCGTTTTGGCTTCTCATCTTCCTACACCTTCAGTAAACCTAAAAAGTTGCCACTAAAATCATCTTTCTCTTGTGCTGCTTTGACAACATCCCTTTTTCTCATCTTCACATTCAGGGAATACACCAGTGCCTATATGGCCCAGCCAACTGTGGAGTGGAAAGGGGTAATTTTAAATTATTGGATACCACGTACATTTTTTTTAAAAATTCCTAAAAAATATTTAGTCCAGAGAAACAAGAAATAGCAGGCCAGCTCTTACTGTTTCTCTAACTGCCAAGACATGGGGTATGGCTCCCGCTGCTTAATCACAGAAGTTCTTTAATAAGGATTATGGGACACCATAATCAAAATAAATCAAGCAAAATAATCAATTATTAACCATGGCTGTTTTATTATTAAAGAAAGGAAAATAAAACATTAAACAAAACAACACAAATGACAGAACACATGATAATCTGGTCACTTCAGTTACAATCTCTTTTGTGTATCTCTCCGTGAAGAGCTTTATTAGAGATTACACCTTGGAGAGTGAACTGCCTCTGGTGCATTCTTCATTTGGTAAGAGAAGACCAAAGTATATTGTTTCCAAAATAATTGTGATTTCAGTTTAGTATCTTATTAGATACTTGAACTGTTTATTTACAAGCAAAATAATTTGTTTAAAGGCAAGTGGATCCTGTTGGGTATTAATAAATAACCAGCCAGTTTAGAATTGGGCAAAGTATGCAATATTAAATAAACTTATGGAATTGAAGAAAATATTTATATTACTTACTCAGAAGAAGCCATTTAAGGGGTTGTCTTGAGACAGGCCAATTAAGAATCAATATTAACCAATATTAAGAATCTTAAAATGAATTAAATCCCACAATTTCTCTGATTACCAATGTTCAGTTCCTGTCGTCTCTCCAGGAATACATGGTCTAACCCTCCTGTGATTAACAGGAGAAACAGTTGGTAATTTAACTTACAACAGTGTTTTCATATCCCAATAAAATTGTTACAAGAGTTTAAATCTAATCCCTTGGCAGTGTCTTCATTAACTTGCCCTCACCAAGCCATGTTGAAGTCTCAGGGAGGTTTTCCTTGGGTTGGTTTCTTCCTTAGCATTTTGTGTTTTTCTTCTCTGTCCTTGGCAGGTTGCTTGTGGAGATGGACAGGATGAGTTGTGGAGTGCTTGCTGTCTAAGCAGAGCAGCAGTGAGGGAGGGGCTCACTTCAGAGTCTTTTATTCCCTGCTCCTTCATATTTTCAGAAATTATAGGAAAACACACCTTTGGAGTCAAGTTGGCTGCTTGTCACTCTTTCACTGGCTCCATGTCTTCAAGGAGCGCCTTTATATATGAATATGTAGTTTATTAATGAATATGCAACATTTATTTAATTGTCTTTGTTCTTGTGGCAGGAAAGTATCAAATAACTTTCAAGGCTAGTTTTAAGTCTTTATCTCAGAGAATGGGCTGAATATTCTTTCAATTTTATTAGTTTGAGAGGAAATGAAATTCTGTTTTCAAAAAGTCCAAACATTACTTCATATAAAGTTTTTAGTTCTCAAAATAGTC